>NW_012267289.1:6331583-6403523 GCF_000151885.1 Dipodomys ordii | reverse complement strand
TGGGATGGGGGGAGGGGGGAGGCTGGGAAGGGATGGGAAGGGTAAACAAAGGAGGAGGCTGCAATGCTTGGTAAGAAATGTATGCATTATCCTGCCCATGCAATTGTAACCCCTCTGTACAGTATGTTCACAAATAAAATAAAATAAAATTAAAAAAATCAATGGCTTTTCTTTATGCCAAATATGAGAAAAGCGTGGCTGAAATCAGGAAAGCAACTCCATTTGTAATAGCCCTACAAAAAATAAAATACCTAGGAATTAACTTAACCAAAGAAGTGAATGACCTCTATGATAAAAACTTTAAAAATCTGAAAAAGGAAATAAAAACAAAACTTAGAAAGTGGAAAAACCTCCCATGGTCCTGGATTGGAAGGATCAACATTATGAAAATGTCAATGCTTCCCAAGGCTATCTACAAATTCAATGCGATACCTATCAATTTTCCAACCTCATTCTTCAAGAAAATAGAAAAGGCAATCCAAAAATTCATACCAAACAAAAAAGATCCCAAATAGCAAAAACAATCCTTAACAGAAAGAACAGTGCTGGAGGAATATCAATATCAAATTTCAAACTCTAATACAAAGCCATAGCTTGGTACTAGCACAAGAACAGACCTCAGGACCAATGGAATAGAATTGAAAACCCAGAAATGAACCTATAGATATATAGCCATCTAATCTTCAATAAGGGAACTCAAAAAAATAGAATGGAAGAAACACAGCCTCTTCAGTAAATGGTGCTGGCAAAATTGGTTAATCACTTGTAGAAAACTAAAGCTAGATCTTTATATATCACCCTGCACCAGAATCAGCTCCAAATGGATCAAAGACCTTGGAGTCAAAGCAGACACTCTGAAAACATTACAGGATGGAATAGGGTTTCTTTCTGGCCACATCTCCTCCAGCATCTCTTATTAGAGTTCTTGATTATAGCCATTCTAACTGGGTTGAGGTGGTATCTCAATGTTGTTTTCATTTGCATTTCTTTTATGGCTAGAGAAGTTGAGCATTTCTTCATGTGTCTATTGGCCCCATCCTTCTTTCCTCTTCAGAGAAGTTTCTCTTTAAGTCTTTAGCCCATTTATTTATTGGGCAGTTGTTTCTTTGAGGATTTGTTGTTGGGGGGTTTAGTTTTTTGAGTTCCAAGTATATTTTAGATATGAGACCCTTGTCTGTTATATGGCTAGTGAAGATCTTCTCTCAATCAGTGGGCTTTCTATTGATCTTGCTAGCTATATCTAACCAAGATGAGTTAAACTAACTTAACAGGTGCATATCAAGCAATGAAATAGAAATAGCAATAAGAAACCTCCCATCGAAGAAAAGCCCAGGATCTGATGGATTAACAGCAGAATTCTACAAAGCCTTCAAAGCAGAACTCACACCAATACTCCTCCAACTTTTCAATGAAATTGAAAGAGAAAGTTCACTACCAGAACTCTTTCTACGAAGCCATCATAACCCTCATCCCAAAACAAGGCAAGGACTCATCGAAGAAAGAGAACTATAGACCCATTTCTTTGATGAACATCGATACAAAACTTCTCAACAAAATTTGGCCAATCGACTTCAACAATTCATCCAAAAAAATACACCACGATCAAACAAGATTCATTTTAGGGATGCAAAGCTGGTTCAATATGTGCAAATCAAGTAATATGATTTTTTTTGTCAGTTGTGGAGCACTGTCCCTGAGCTCCTTTGTTCAAGGCTAACGCTCTACCACTTTGGGCCACAGCATATTTTTCTGGCATTTTATTGGAGAGAAGAGTCTCCCAGACTTTTCTGCCAGCACTGATTTTAAACCATGATCCTCCGATCACAGCTTCCTGAATAGCTAGGATTACGGGCATAAGGCACCAGTGGCCTGCCTGCCTTTGATTTCTAATGTTGTACTCTATTTAATAAATATTTACTTGGTTATTGATTGCATGGTAGACACTAAGTTGCATGAATAAAGGAGAGAAAACTTTCTACTTTCTGGAGGTCTAATTATTGAGCTAAGAAATAAAACTGATATATTAATACTGAGTATATACATGGGAATCCCACAGACCATGAATTGAACAAAAGCAACTTACTGGAAAGAGTCGAAATGTGGGCCTCAGGGAGAAGGTGATGACAAGTTATTGAAAAGTAGGTAGAAGAGGAACTATGGACTGAGTAAAGGGCACCTAGTTATGCAGATAAAGAGTCTCTCAAGTAATAAGATTTGTCTTGGAGTAGTCCTTTGGGAGAACAGGCAATATTCCTTGAAAGTCTGTCTAGGGATAGTGTCTGCTGCTGTGAGTTCATCTTCTCTGGTTGATGGGATTCCCATCGAGAGGTAGATGACACTTGAGTTCGTTTTGGAGAATCTATGTTTAGCAGATAAGTGAACTCCAGAAAACAACCCTCTGCCATTGCTTTCCTTCAAGTGATCTCAGATGAATACATACAAAAGTGGCATATTTGGTAGTGATATTTCCTGAATTCATTGAAGCAATACACAGATCCCTCAACAACCCTACTGGGAAGGGGATATTATCACTATACTTCAAAGAATGAGGAAAGAGTAGCAGAAAGATTAAGAGATCTGACAAGATCATGGACAGGTAAACTGATAGCAAGTAGAACTCAAATTCACTAGATGAGAATATGAGTTTATATCAACAACTTATATTCCTACTGGATTATTTAATGTAACCCTATATTTTTATATTTTTAACCATAACTAAATCAGAAGAAATACTTTCTGCCTTGCAGAAAATCTTCTTTCACTGAAAGCCAAATTATCATGCAGATTTCTTTCTCTAGCATAAAAACATTTTTATACCACAGTAAATGAAAACAGATCCCCAGCTCTAAATTTGCAAGCTTCTGTCTATACCATGTTTGAGTACTTTGGAATGTAAAGTAGCTAAGGAAAGAGAGAATTTTATCCCTGAACTGGATTTTTCAACACAAAACTCTTTGGGTGCTCATTACCTATTCGGTGACTCACTAGCCTATCACTCTACTGTAGAAATAAAAGCGGCATTTACTTTTCTTTCTTTAATCTCCCTGTTCTTAATTGCCATATTGACAAAAAAAGAAACAGTTGTTTACTTTCAAAATTCTCTGGAGCACCAGCCAAATTAATCCTTTTAAGCAGTGTTTCTCCGGTTCCAGAAACAAGTAGCATGCAAAGTAGCAAGAGGCTCTTTTAAGAAGTAGCAAATCCAACCTGCCTTGACTTTAACCTTGACGTGGAGAGCCCTGAAGGCCTCCACTTCTTATTTCTCAAGAGCCCTAGGCTAGGGGTAGGAGGTAGGTGACTAACTAGGACTGGATGAAGAAGTGGGCTAGTTTTGCAATTACTTGTGTCAGTCTGAAGGAGAAGTCTGCTAAATACTGTGATGCTAACCCTTAGGCCATGTTTCCTTCATTTCTGATAATAGGATCCCAATGTGTTTTCAACAGCAATTTGTCTCACCTAATTGATGAATCATGATCTGTCTGAACGGATCTTGATGGGGAAATCAGGTGAGTCCATTTTTTGCCTCCCTTGAAGCTACAGGTAGTTATTTAACCCAATTCTGGAAAATACCGTGAGAGAAATGTTAGAGGATTGCTGGCTGGCCTCTCCTTCCTCTTCCTTCTTGTCTAGAACATTGGCCTAGACACTGTGCCCCACAAAGGGAAGTGAGGAGAAAGGCCTTCCATAAGTGCCAAATAGAAGTAGACATGGGAGGAGGAGGAGAGTGGGAAAAAGTTCCAGAGGGAAAATGTTCTCTACATAAAGTCCGAGAGACAAGAAACAACATTGAAAGTCTGTAGCCACTATTATAGACAAAATTATAAAGCATGAGGTCATAAGTGTTAAGAAATAAGTCAGAGACAATGACTAGGTCATGAAGGCTATTTAAGCCACATTAAGGAATTTGTATTTTGAATTAAAAGAAAATGTGAGCTCTTGAAGGCTTGTAATAAAAGAGACAGGATTAGGGTAAAACTTCAGAATGAGAGTATTTGTGTTCATGCATTAAACCACTCTTGTTCCAAAGTTAGAGATTATTTATGCTGGCCATATTATGACTTACTATTTCCTGTGAGTCTGAGTTCAGGTTATCTTGAATGGTATGTGCCATAGTGGAAAAGCTTCTATAACCTTCTTCAGTTACAGAATGGAAGAATGTTAAAGATTAATCTGCTTACCAAAGAGTAGTCTTTTCTATATAAGGCAAGAGAGATAGATGAGGAGACATAGAAATTGACACAATAATATATTAAAAGAACCAAATTTAGACACTACAACCAGGAAGTTATCTAAAAAACCATAAGCCATAGCAATATCCCTTCCTATCAGGTATTTTAGAAGCTAAGTTACAAAAACAGGAAGAAAAACAGAGGCTAGTTTGCATCTGCCTTGCCTTTTGAGATATTAAGCTCCTCTCAAACTTCTTGAAAGGGTAAAGAGAGAAAACAGAGTCATGACTGGCAAAACGAAGCCCTAAAACTCATCTATTAATTCTGTGTTTTTGAATAGACCTAGATCACACCCTGTATTCTACAATAAAAGACAGCACTAATCTTAACCATCCAGAATGATTGCCAAATTATTTGGATCTGCTAGACAACCTGCTACATATGTTCTCGCAGGTCAGAAAATAAGAAGATTACAGAAAAGAACCACCATTTTTAGTCGTTTACTCCCACAGCCTTCATGGGGAAATCAGGAAATGTTTCTTCCTCTTCTTCGTTTCTCTCTATTCTATCTCACTTCTCTAAAATAAATCCCTGCCATATACTTTGTGAGACTCTTTTTTCTATGAAACACCTTGAAATGCTTTTTCACATATGGACCTCAAGTACCTGTGATTTTGTGCAGAAATTAGGCCCATGTCACACATATGGGGACTTTAATTGAAGCAGGGATATATAAAAATACAGTAACAATAATTTCCAAAAGGGATGATGAGGGCCAGAGCAAGACCTGTGAAAATAGTGCTAGAGAGAATTAAATGTACTGATAGTTAAAGAAAAAAGAATAAAAGGGAAAATGTGGAAGAAAATGAGGAAAGGGAATGATGTCCAAAAAGAAATATACTCATTGTCTTACTTATGTAACTGTAACACCTTTGTACATAATCTTTACAATAAAATTGAAATTTTTAAAAAAGGAAGAAACATAAGCCTGTTAGTGGATGAATACGTCAGGACAAAAACCAGTGCACAGTTTCTATTTTGGGCAGCTGGACAGATATTATGTTGAAGACTAACACTGAAAAGAAGAATCAAGACAGCAGGAAGATTAAGTCTGAAGGGAATTCTTGGTATTATGAGAATTCCAAAGACAGATGGAAGTCTGACATTCAGGAGGGAGCCTGGAAATGATGCAAGCAATGCAGGGCAGAAATTTAATGCATGGATGAGTAGAGAGATTTTTGGTGGTACTGGGAGAGGATGGCGGAAGAACCATGAGATAGCCTATCTTTTAGTATATCGTGTATTTTCCATGTCAAACTTTACTCAGAGAAACTTGCTCCAAGACAGGTTCTTTTTTTAAATAAGTTTTTTTTATTGTAAAAATACCATACAGAGGGATTACAATTACAGGAGCAAGGTAATGAGTACATTTCTTATCAAGCATTGTTGCCTCCTCCTTTGTTGCCCCTTCCCATCCCTGCCCTCCCATCTCGCCTCCCCCCTTCTTCCCATCTCCCCTCCTCACCCGCCCCACCCCCAAAGTTATTCATTTTTCAACATAATGCCAAGACTGATTCTTAGGTTATCCTAAGATAGATAGATAGACCTTGTCCATTGAAGTTTCTGTTTCACAATGTAGTCAAATCAATTTCCTGGCCTCAGTTTTGTTCTCCTAAATGTTCAGCCATAATACATAGTTCTAGTATGAACAGACTTTAATATCTTTCAGTTTGATGATCAACTTGAGTATCTTGTTTATATATTCTATCTCTAATTAGAGTTGTGATTATTCCTGAACCTGTGTGTAAGAAATACCTTCAGACATTTTTTTTTAATTCAATCACTAAAATTTTCCATTTTATTGCCAAGAAAGAGTTGTAGGTTACCAAAACTTGGACACCATTTATATCATGACTTCAACCTAACAGGGTCATTCAAATCAGAATGACATTACAACAGCAATCGTACTGGTCTCTCCCTTGTTATAGTCATTATCTTTGGTCATTCTATTTAAATGCATCATTTAGTTTGACAGCAAATTGTAGGACAGAATAAAAGGGACCTTGGGGGTGAAAAACATCCCAAGTCAAACTGATTTAGCATCACATAACTTCAAGGTTATCTCTGCACACTCTGTTGCTACCTTGACCAAGAAGAATGCTCACATTGGCTAACTGGGCCATTTTACCTTGAGGGTAAAGAAACAAAGGGGGAAGAATATACAAAAGAAACAAAAAAAATCACATAGTACATTAAAAACAACAGTGACACCAAGGTATAACCACTGTTGTCACTGTATTTGACTTGGTGCCCTGCATCTTGTATATACATTTTTTCGAATTTTGGAAGGGAAGGGAAACAACAAAACATTGAAACAAGAATACAGGTTGACCTATTGTAATAGAGACTCACAAGGCACTGTGTTGAAAATGGTGGCAGGGAGGGAGGAGTTGGGGAGGTGGGGAGGGAAAGGATGGTAGGGGGAAAACAAAGAGGGGGGTAACAATGCTTGGTAGGAAATGTACTCATTACCTTACTCATATAACTGTAACCCCTCTATACAGTAACTTTACAATAACAAATATATATATATATAAATATATACATACATATAGATAGATAGATAGAAACAAAGGGGGCAAATGTCTTTGAGAATGTCTGTGTAGAAAATTCAACAATTAACACAATAAAAGCCTGTCACTTCCCAAAAGTATTTCACACATACGAAGAAGGAATAAATAGTTAATATTATAAACTCACGTTAATAGTATGAGCTTGAAGCTTAAGTAAGATGACAGCTTACTGTTTTCACTTTTTTTCCTCTTACAAGTAAACAGTTTTAAGGAAATAAATGATTAAATTTATGAGTGGTGTTATCCTAATCTTTAACAATGCAATTAAAACACCTCTTCACAATTTAAGGAATTAAATAAATTTTTAAAACACTATCCACCACTGAAAATAATAAATGAAAGAGGTAGTTTTTGGCAATGATGTGGTTATCACATAACTTTTTTGATGTTGGTAGTGGTGGTGCCAGTCCTGGGTCTTGAACTTAAGTTCTGGGCATGGTCCATGAGCTTTATGCTCAAGTCTAGCACTCTTACCACTGAGCCACAGCTCCACCTCTGAGTTTGTTGCTGAAGTTAATTGGAGATAAGCATCTCCTGGGCTTTTCCTGCCCCAGCTGGTTTTGAACTGTGATCCTTAGATCTCAGACTCCTGGGTAGCTAGGACTACAGCCCATCAGCCATTGGCACTTAACTGTCACATAGCTCATAAGTGAATGTGTAGTAGAGTCTACTAAGGTAGTCTGTTTTATATTGGCCAGAGTAGCTAAGCAACATCACTACCTGCCCAGGAAACAAATGCTGAGGAACCTGCAGCCCAGCTGCCCGAGGTTTCTTACAAACATATGGCGCAAACTCCCTCACCATCTTGAGCCATACCCCATCTTGAGAAGTTTGGGGAAAATTATATGGTTGAAATATGGTGTATACATGTATGAAAGTAACATAATGAAAGCATTTTTTATTGTGAAAATATGTACAGAGGGGTTACAATTACATGGGCAAGGTAATGAGTGCATTTCTTATCAAGCTTTGTTGCCTCCTTCTTTGTTTCCCCCTCCCATCCCTTCCCATCTCCCCTCCCCTAGCCCAACCCCACCCCCACCCCACCCCACCCCCAAGCCAATGTTGTAAAGTTCACTTTTGACCTAACATCTTGTACATCTCATTGTTGCAATGGGTCCACCTGGCATTGTCTAAACTTATAAAACTTTTACAAAAAAAATACAAAGGAATTGTGAAGGGGAAATAAGAGTACTGAAGGAATTGAATGTGATCAAACCATATTATGTATAGAAAACCACAATGAAAATTGTACAATTAACATGTACTCATAAAAAAAATGAAAACCATAACATGTATTGCCTTCCAGCCCTCCAAGACAAACTTGTAGGTTTGGAAGTTGGATAAAAGCTCTTTACCTCACTCTACTAGGTCTCCACTCATTACTATGCCAGCAATTGCTTAGAAAGAGATAAGAGAAGGGGGCGCAGGAAAACTTAGTTTTATTTCCTTCTATCCTAAGATATCATCACCATAGATACCTAAGGCTAGTTCTTAAGGAAACTCATGTTCCACTACATTGATGTCTGTTTTTCTTTTTGCTTAAAGTCTGGAATGGTATAAACTGTCTCCCAACCCCCTTCTTCATGCTGTCCTCTTTCTGCACTAGAGTTGTATCTTGTAACTAAACCTCAGCAGTTTGCCCCAAGAAAGAAAATAGATTCTGTCTGGACATAGTTATTCCTATAACTTTCCTTATTTGGCTTTCTCCCTTCAATGCCTAAGCCCCTATAGCTTCCACATGCCCAAAATTGATGCACTTTCAGAAACAGCCCACAAAGCCAAGTGGTTTTCTTATAGATACACCAAAATGAAGGATGCTTGTGAACTTTTAGATGTTCCTTAAGATATTTGACATTATTTTCCATGTTTAAATCTAGTTAAAACTTCTGGAGTTGATATGCTAGCCTTTTTCTTTCTTAGTTCTTTTCCCTTTTACTAAAAAATAAAAGTACACAGTAGCTGAAAATTACATCAGATTAAAAGATCTGAAATACTATACTATGGAAATCTAGTTTGTTTATGGAAAAAAATGTCTGCTGAAAGGCCACCTTGATCTTTATTTTCCAATGTTAAAATTTTAAAAAATTCTTTGATTCTAATTAATCAGAACATTTTCTTCCTATTTAGTTCTGGAAACCCATAAAAAGTTATTAGCTGTCAGCAGTTTTAATGCCATTTCATTAGAGGCCCTGACTTGGTGCCTGCTGATAGTTATTGTGAAGGCTGAAAGGTTAACAAGAAAGGCCTGCTACCAACCGCCTTGCCAGGTGGTTTTCCCTACAGTTAATGGATTTGAGCCAATGGAAATGATCATTTTAGAACAAGTCACAGACACTCTTAATCTTTCAACAGAAACACTGCTACAGAAAAAAATAAAGCTTAAATTTATATTGTTGCTTTTCACCATTATCAGATGTGGAACAACTAAAATGAACTACAATTAATCTTCTATTTGTAAATGAAAATCGGACAGCTCCAAAGAAAAAGAAAGCATCATTTGAACTTAAATTTTAAATTGAGAAAATACAAAGGAATTAAGCATTTTAAGTGAATAAAATCCAAAAAAAAGGAAATCTTTTAAATTAATGTGCATGCAAAGATGTCCCATTAAAATAATAACTGCCCCTTCAATGAAACAATGTCTGGTAAAACCTCTTACACATATTTTTTTTGAAACATAGTAGTTAAGGAGTCCATAAGAATTAACATGTCTAAGTTCTTTTAATTACTAGGTTTATAAAACTAAACAGTTGTAATGAAATAATCAGAACCAACCAGATGGAATTGGAGCCAGTTATCATGAGCATTTGAGAAGTACAGGCTGTGTAGATGTCTGAATATGTATTTATCCAATCTAAAATAGAGCAGATGGCAAAGCAAACAGGTAAGCATTTACTCTGTCTTCCGGATATTGTGGTTCACTGATTAGCCCTATTTATCTTAGGAACTTCAGAACATCTGCAAAACAGACGAAAAACAGAGGTGACCAAGAAAGACGTGAATGAAGCATGGAATTTTACAGCTTTCATGTTGTCAGAGAAAAATGAGGAAATCCTCCATGTTCTTCACCAATTTTTAGGTAGCACATAAAATTTTACATAGCAGCATTTGAATTTAAGTATTTAGATTGAGAAAATACACAGAAGTTAAGTGTTATAAGCGTACAAAATCCAAAATTAAGCAAGTGGCAGCAAAGTGAAAATATGAAAAGACTGATGTCTGCTCTAATATTAGGGTGCCCATCTCATGCCAATATCTTGGTTTCTAAATACCATTCTTTCCCATAAAACAAACAGAATTTCTAGGATAAACAGCTTACACAAAGAAAATCACTCATGAGTTTGAATATTTTTGATCTGTCAAGAGTAAAAAGGTAATGAATGATCAGTGGAGATATGACCAGAACAACAACTTAAACAAAACCAAGAGCGTACATTGAAAGATCCAACTGGACAAACATTGAACAATTTGAGCATTCAAGAAAAAAATATTATAAATTGTAACATACTGTATTTAAGGGGAAATTCTTTTTACAAAGAATACATGGGTATGGCTGCTCCTTCTCCCTCCTGACTCTTCATAATGTCAGTTATGCAAGTGATAAAGGCAGGAGAATCTTTGTTCAAAAGCAGCCAGTGCAAAGAGCAGAAGAGTGCCAGGCACCGGGGGCTCACGCCTGTAATCCTGCCTACTCAGGAGGCTGAGATCGAGGATTTCAGTTCAAAGTCAGCCTGGGCAGAAAACTCTGTGAGACCCTTATCTCCAATAAACCACTATAAAATCAGAAGTGGCGCTGTGGCTCAAGTGGCTCAAGTATTTTATTAACATAGCATAGGAAGGTCCCAGTGTGACATTTCAATACATACATAAAATGTACACTTACTAAATTCACCACCACATCGCACTCTCAAACCCTCTCCCCATCTCTTTTATTTTTATTTATTTATTTGTTTGTTTGTTTTGTTGGTCATGTGGCTTGATCTCTGGGTCTACGCACTGTTCCCGAGTTCTTTAGCTTAAGGCAAGCACTCTACCACCTGAGCCCCGGCGCCACTTCCCCTACTTATTTTAATGTTTTCTTAATTGTAAAGGGGGGTTACAGTTACTTAGGTAAGACAATAAGTATATTTGGTTTTAATCATCATTACCCCATTTCTCTTTATCTCCCCCTTACTCCTCCCTATCCCTCCCCCAAGTTCTAATGTTCATATCCCACATAGGGTCAAGTGAGTATCAATGTGGCTGTGGTTCATCCGTTGTTCTGATGTTTCTGTGATTCCCTTTCCCTTGTCTAGTATTGAAAACATGAGGTACAAAAAGCTAAAAGAAATGAAGAAAAAGCAAAAGATTATGCTCAACCTCTCTAGCCATAAAAGAAATGCAAATCAAAACAACATTGAGATAGCACCTCACCCCAGTTAGAATGGCTACAATCAAGAATTCTAATAACAACAGATGCTGGAGGGGATGTGAACAGAAGGGAACCTTACTACTTGTTGGTGGAAGTGTAAACTTGTTCAACCACTTTGGAAAGTAGTTTGGAGGTTCCTCAAAAGACTCCACATAGAGGTCCCCTATGACCCAGCAATACCACTTTGGGGCTTTTACTCAAATGACCACAAACATGACCATACTAAAGCATAACTATGTTTATTACAGCATTATTTACCATAGCTCAGATATGGAACCAACCCAGATGCCCCTCAGTAGATGAATGGATCAAGAAAATGTGGTATATATACATAATGGAATTCTATGCCTCCATCAGAAAGAATGACATTGCCCCATTTGTTAGGAAATGGAAAGACTTGGAAAAAATTATTATAAGTGAAGTAAGCCAGGCCCAAAGAAACATAGGTCCCATGGTTTTCCTTATTTGCAATAACTAGTATATGTCTGAGACAAGCAGAAAAGGTCAAATAAGTTGATGTAGGTGAAATGAACCCCAACATAAGTATTCAAATGTTTTTTTTTCTTTCTTACGATTATTTCTAGCACATTTATAAGATTATTTCTTTGTTGCTTTGTATGTCCCTCCCCCACGGTATAACCCCTGCTTTCACTGTATTTGATGTTGGTATAATTTGTGGAGGAGAAGGCAAAAAACAAATTGTTTAAATAGGGATACAGGTGGACCCGCTGCAACAATGAGATGTACAAGTCATTATGTCGAAAAACAAACTTTACAACTTTGGCCCCGGGGGGGGGGGCAGTGGAGGTGGGAGGAGATGGGAATGTATGGGAAGGGGAAACAAAGGAGGAGGCAACATAAGAAATGTACTCATTATCTTGCCCATGTAATTGTAACCCCTCTATACAGTATTTTCACAATAAAAATAAAATAAAATAGAAATGAAGAAAGAAAAAAAACAACAGAGAAAAAAAGAACGAACTATATACCGGGTCTAATGAGAGTTTCTTTTTCTTTTTTCCATGAGTTGCAGTTCCTATTAATATACTTTATTATATTTAGTCCTTTGCACTAAGCATTTGTGATCTTCAGATCACCTGTTAAGAGTATCGTCTACATATTCTAGTTCTTACAGGTGAAGAAGATCATGCAACCTGCTTTTCTTCCCCCACTTCTTACACCATGTCAGTAGGTTACACATTGTCAATAAAAATGTATACCATGAAAGATGGGGTGATTCAAATATACTTTGTTGAAGATGTAAATCATTTAAATCAAGATTTGTAATGTGAGCAAATATTCACATTCAGTACTTTAAATATAATTGAAGATAATACAAAAATAAAATTATTCTAAACCAATCTTTAATATGCCTGTATTTTATTACTGATTCATTTCTTCATGCATGAAATATTAGCGTACTAGCCAAGGAGAAGAATTTAAGAGCCACCAAGACATTATAGTTAAATATTTTTTGATAATTATAAATTTCTAGTGAAATTCTAGGGTTAAGAAACAATCTAAGCTCTTCCAGCATTATCAGTATAAGCTGAAGCTCTGAGCACAGATAGATTTCCCATGGAAAAGTCATATCTTATATGTTATTTATCTTTGGAGATTAATTTTTAATCTATGAAATAAAAAACAGAAGTGGATATAAGGTTAAGTGGAAATAATCTAACGAAATACTTAGCCTAGCACTTGACAGTAACTTTATCATATGATTTGGATATTGAATATTCTTCAAAGGTCCATGTGTTAAAGATGTGATCCCTATAATGGTGCTACTGGGAGATGTAGTGATCCTTTAAAAAGAGGGGCCTCATGAAAGGGAAGTCCTTAGATCATTGGGTACCAGCTCTCAAGAGGGATTGTTGTGGAATACCACCTATCTTCTCTTTACTCTCTTTGCCCTCAAATGACATGTCACTACTCACTCTGAAACATGAGTCTATCATAGATAGCAACCACATTCAACAAAGGCAAACTCAATACATGTACCCAAACCTAATGAATCTCTGAACTCTGAGCCAAATAAATTTTTATTTGGCCTCAATAGTCTCACTAGAGTAATAATATAAAGCTATTTACCTCTCAATAAGTATTCGTTATTACTATTTGCAATCATTACAGATAAAATAAAGAAATCATGCCATTTTTGATGTTAGAAGCTCAAAATTTCCAATATTTGAATTATTCTGAAAAACACAAACACTCATTATCTATATGTGTGTGTCCTGTGGCAAACAGAAGAAAATGTTACAAATTATAATATGTTATGGTTTTATGCCCTTAAGCAGCAGAAAAGAATGGTTATTAAACTGAAAAGAACCAGAGGGATTCAACAAGATGTAATTACTCCTTCTTTGAGATTAATGTTGCAAGAAGTCATCCTTCCTGATCATGAGAGGAAACAAGTTCACCCAGAAGCACAGACCAAAAATTAAAAAGCAAAGAAAAAGTTAACAGATGGACTGACAGATGCTTTGAGAAATAAGCTTATTTAGATAGTCAGGCTGAATACCTATGGCACACAATTTATTGTATGAAATCATAGTTGTGCTGGCAATAAAATCCCATACAATTAAAGTGTTTATTCTATTTCTTCCTTGGTTTTCTCCATTAAAGTATATGCCCCTTTTCCTTTTGGTAACTGCAGGGGAAATATTTTTATTCCCCTTAGTAGGATGTGTTGGGACATCTCTCTGAAACCCGACTGGCTCTGAAGGGCTTAGTCCTTCAAAGATTTTTTTAAATGAAAGCCAATTTATAATTTACAAGAAGAAAACCTTGATTTTATTCTTTCACCATGCTGCACAGGGCAACTTATTTGTTTTTGGTTGGGGGTGGGGATTGAACTCTGGCATGAGTGCTGTCCCTCAGCTCTTCAGCTCAAGGGTAACACTCTACCACTTGAGCCACAGCGCCACTTCTGATTATCTGGTGGTTTATAGGAGATATGAGTTTCACGGACTTTCCTGCTTGGACTGCCTATGAAGCACAATCCTCAGATTTCAGCCTCTTGAGTAGCTAGGTGGTATGAGCCACGGGTGCCCAGCCGTGGTAACTCTTCTTACCACCCAACAACATGACAACACTTTTTCTCCTTGCCATCTAAGACAAGGATATATTCTTGAATATTCTCACATGTCTGTATCTGCTCTGGAATATTTGAAGACAAGAAGGAATGTAAAAGCTATTTCTCTGCTGCAAAACCTTGATCCTAACCTTGATGAACTTTATTTTCTGTCTTATTGCATGGAAAAAACTAAATAAAGAATACAGTCTACAAAGAAGGGTAGAACAACTTGTTTCTAGGAAACTTCTTATTAACATCAAAGCCATTGAAGAATATCAGCAAGATGGCATTAAAAGTATGATCATAAAAGTCTTATATAGACATCCCTGAACTTGATATGGTTTCTTTCTTTCTGAGATCATTTTTGGGGTACTCTACTGAACAACTTGAAATGGGGAGAAATCTAAGTGTCTGTGTAGCCTATATATTTTATTCTTCTAGAATTGTTATATGTTGAGGTAAGAGGTTTGAAGGATTGCAAGAACAAATAAAGTAGAAATACCTGCATGTCCATTCTTACAGCAGTATGTGGGTAAATAAAATATAGTATACATACACAATGGAATATTATGAAGTTATGAATCGTACTGAAATTATCAAAAATAATTGGAACATGTTTAGTGAAATAGCTGGACTGAGAAAGACAAATATCACATGGTCTCTTCATAAGCATAATTCAGATGTTTGTTTTAATAAATTAGATTGACATAACAAAAATATGGGCTGTTTAGAAAAGGATAACCAATATCAAGGACTGGAGGAACAATGATTGAAATACTTTATATAAATTATGAAAATAGAATAAAGAAACCCATTAAAAATTGTTCAGAAAGGGTAGAAGGGGATAAGAAAAACATATATTAATGGGAGTGAATTTGACTAAAGATCATTATATCGGTGTATAGGTATATGACAAATGATGTTCCCTTAGTTCAATTAATGCACACTAATTAAAAAAAAGGATTTAGACTACATTCTCATAAATATACAGAGCAAAAATTTTCAAACTTTTCATGAATGGGTAGACAGAAAAGTGAAAAGCATATCTGGGAAAAGGAAGCCCTAAAATGCATCTATTGCTTTATGTTTCAGGTAAGCCTGAAAACACCTTAATATTTTTGAATAATAATAACCATCAATCTTGTCATCTCGAACCATTGTCTAATGGTTAGCGGTTGCAAGAGACACAATCACGTATATTCTTCCAATGCTAAAAGAAAAAAGTTAGCAGATAATAACTCTGATTCCTTAATTTCTTTTTCCTGCAAGGGGAATAAGAAATGTTTTTCCTCTTTTCTACTTCTACTTACTATAACCCTATTATCCTGAAATAAATCATGCTAAATCCTAAAAACAGCACAAAACTAAAACTCCCATTAATGGCAATCATCAACAATATAATTTAATAAAAAATATAGCCTCAGATAGGGTTGGAAGGCAAGATTCCTTTTCCCTCTTGAATCAGGCTTTAAATTGGCAATCCAAACTGGAATTCTTTCAATCAGGCCCCAGACTTGATTTTCTTTTTTGGTCATGGAGCTTGAACTCTGGGCCTGAGCGCTGTCCCTGAGCTCTTCAGCTCATTTGAGCGACAGCGCCACTTCCGGTTTTCTAGTAGTTTATTGGAGATAAGAGTCTCATGGACTTTTGTGTCCGGGTTGGCTTTGAACCATGACCCTCAGATCTCAGCCTACTGATTAGCTAGGATTACAGGCGTGAGCCACAGGCACCCCGAAAGACTTGATTTTCAACAATATCTGCCTTGTGACTATAGGCTCCCTCCCTCAAAGATATCCTAAAAACTTTCTGTTATCTTCCTCATGTTCTAAGCATTATATTTTCAAGGCCTTGAATTTGCTTTACATGTGATCTCTGGGGTCAATAGAAATAGCTCGCTAACATCAGGCAGAATGAAATTGCATCATTTGCACAGAAATAGATGAGTAGGTGATGGGGTTAAGGGAGGTTGGGAAATACTGAGCGAAGTAAGCAAGGTCCACAAAGACAAAGGGTACATGTTTCCTATTATATGTGGATCTTAGACTTAAATACAACCTCCCATGTAAACACACAAGGAACACAGGCTTATAGACAAGAGCAAGTTGACATGTGGTAGGTTCAGGAGTGAAACACCATGGTGAAAACTTCCTGAACAATCGGACAGTTGAACAAAAATGAGTATCAGGAAGTAGAAACACGTTTTGAATGTTGTAGGGTAGTGAGAGAAGTGGATGAATGCTAGAGAATGTGGATGAATACAGTCATAATACTCAATACACCTGTGTGAAAAAAGAAGTGGGAAACGATGTAACTAGGGGGAGAAGGGGCGGGTGAGAAGGGGAGACTGATGGAAGGCGGTGACTCTGATCAAGATACACTGCACACGGGCTGGGAAGGTGGCTCAGTGGTAGAGCACCTGCCTTGCATGCCTGAGGCCCTGGGTTCGATTCCTCAGCACCACATAAGCAAAAAGAAAAAAGCTGGAAGTGGTGCTGTGGCTCAAGTGGTAGAGCGCTAGCCTTGAGCTGAAGACCTGAGAGACAGCGCCCAGGCCCAGAGTTCAGGCCCACGACTGCACCCAAAGAAAAAAAAAAAAAAAGATACACTGCACACCTAAATGAATATGGCAAATTGTAACCACTTCATGCAATCATTTGAAGATAAATAATCTTTTAAAATGTAAGGAAATAACCAACCAGACTCTGGTGGTTTATGCCTGTAATCCTAGCTACTTGGGAACCTAAGATCTGAGGATCATGGTTCCAAGCCATTGGGGCAGGAAAGTCCTTGACACTCTTATCTCTAATTAATGAAAATGCCGGAAGTGGAGCTGTGTCTCAAGTGAAAGAGCACTCATCTTGAGCACTAAAGTTCAGGGACAAGGCTCAAGCCCTGAGTTCAAGCTCCAGCAATGGCATATAAGAAAAGAAAAACAAAAGAGCCAGCTAATGTGCAGTCATTATTGTCACGATTGCTGCCACAAACTCAAGTGCCAACTTATCATACTTGGTTTCCAAGCCTAAAAACTGTATGTAGGCCCTTTCACTTGCTACACAAGTGAAAGCTGAATAAGCATATATGCTGTATGTTATGCCTTATTAAGTGGTCCATATCTCTATTGAAAATAATAACAAAAATAATTACTTAGACAGGCACTAGGAACTCATGCTTGTAATACTGGTTACTCAAGATGCTGAATTCGAGGATTGCAGCTCAAAGCCAACCTGGACAGAAGAGGCAACAAGACCCCAACTCCAGCTAGCCAGTGAAAAACAGGGATAGAGGCATGGCTCAAATAATATAGCACTAATCAAGCAAGGAAGCCCAGTAGGCATGAAGCTACCAAACCCAGGTGCAGCAAAAATAATAGATAGATAGATAGATAGATTAATTAATTAATTAATTAATTAACTATTATTATGTGAGATTCAACCGATAATTTCAATTATATATAAGGCTGGGCATAGTGACTCGTCTCTTTAACCCCAGCTACTTAGGAAGCAGAAATAGGATCAATGTTCAAGACCTAATCAGGTAAAAATTTAATGAGATACTATCTTCACAAATAAGCCAGGCATGTCAACACACATCTGTAGTCCTACCTATGCAAGCAGTGGGGAGGGAACTAGGAAGACAGCAGTCCTGTGGCAACAATGTCCCTTCTTTCTGAAGGCTCTAAAAGACAGATAGTAAAGCTGGCAGAAACAAGCCCCCCGATGAGTCTGGAACAGACTGCACAAGGGACAGGCACCCCTTTGGGGTGAAATTGACAAAAATCCAACCAGACATCAGAAAGTTAAAACTCATCTAAAAGGGATATTACAGAGGACCCAAGAAGTGCTACAACAGACTATAGATTTCCCTGTCTTCTTCTTGATCTCTTGCCTCCATGTGTTTGTACCTTCTTCCTCCTTCTCCACCTCCTCTTCCCTTTCCTCTTTCTTCTCCTCTTCCTCCTTCTCTTTGCCCAAGAAACAGTTACAGGACCTCATGTCGCATAAAGTGGTTTTCCTAGTCTCAAGTCCTAGTTGTGGGCTTATAACAGCTCACCAGTAGCTGATAGGTGATCTGCATCATCCCTGGTACCTTACTCTCACTTTCAAATAAATTCTACTCTACTATTACTACTCTTACTGCCTAATAAATCTTTATTTGGTGGAGAAAAAAAGAAAGGACCTAAAACCCCTAAATGGCATCACCCCTACATAGAGAGATCATAGTTAAGCAAAAGAAAAAAAGAGAGAGAGAGAGACCCTACTTGGAAATAAAACAGAAAAAGACATAGTAATGGCTCAAGAGATAGGGCTTCTACCTAGTCAGTGTTAGGCCCTGAGTTCAAACTTTAGTACTAAAAAAATATGTCTGGTTTTTATATAGAAAATGGATTAAAAAAAGGTCAAGAGAGAAAATGAGAAGATAAATTCGAAAGTTATTACAGCGATTCAGGCAAGAGATGATGTTGGCTTGTATTTAAAAGGTGGTAATAGAGACAGACATAAAGGGTGTGTCTCGAGGCCCTTTTTGGAGGTAGAATTAAAAAGATTTAGGGGCAAATATAATAAGGAAAATGGGTAAAAATAAGATGTCACATAAGAATTCTAGCTTTATAGACTCACTAACAAGCTACACTCTGACGTAATTTACTGAGGCCCATTCAGTGTGAGCTAGCTGAGAATTAAGTGTGAGAAAAAATCCCTGAAGAAAGGGGAAGAAATGTAGTGTGTAAGAAGTTACACAAGCAGCATTGTTTCCTCAGAACAAGGCACATTTTATTACAGTCTATTTCAGCACTTTGGAATCGAACCACAAATAGAAAAGTCAGCTTTATAGCTGTCTTCTGTCACTAGCAAATGGGAGCTCTCAGGGGTGTCTGCTCACCTCTATGAGATAAATGATATTAGTAGCTGAAAGCAATAAAGTTATTTGTGACAAGTGAATTGAATATTGATTTTATTCTATTTTCCTCTGGTAAGTTTTCAAGAAATATTCATAAGAAGCTAGATCCCAAGCTTAATCAATTGAAAATAACAACAGCATCAATTTATTATTAACTAACCTTTTCTCCATATTTCCAGCTTCTGGATACATTCGGTATCAGTTTATAAAACCTCCACTAATCAAAATTTTATTAACTCTTTCCAGGATTACATACTTCTCAAAGAATCAGTGATATGACAGTTTCAAGTTTCAATTTCTGCCTTCTCTTCTTCCCAAAAATACCTGAATATTTTAACTTACTAGTATCCTTGAAAGGAACTTCAAGTGGGACAAATATTTTCCCTCTTAAGTGCTGAGAAACATTACAAACAGTTCAATATTAGGAAATAGTGACACAACCCAAGCAGTCCAACTGTCACTTTCTGTGGTTGTTTCTTTTGATACCTCCAAGCAGGTAATTTTGTCAGTTGCTTTGTGAGGCCATTGGAAGTGAATCTTAGTACTCATAATGCATTTTTTAAATTTGTTTAAATATGCCACTGTTTCTCTCAATGAAATAATGAGCATGACTGGATTCTGACCCTTAAAGCTGACCAATGAAATAACCCTTGTTAGGATATGAGTAGTAGACTAAGGAATGCCCTTATTCTTGGTATAAACAAGAATTCAGCAATGCCAGGAGTTGATGGCTATTGATAAAAGGATACAATCAGGTAGAATCTATGAGCACACCAAGGGAGTATTCAGAAGAAGGGAGTCTTCCTTAGCTGTTGGGACATTACGGTCAATATGGTGGACCCGAACATGATGTATTTACCCATGAATACAAGCCCTGAAACTGTAGAATTGGTTCTTTTCTTTTTCTTTCATTCTTCCTTCCTTCCTTTCTTTCTTTTCCTTCTTTTTTCTTCCTTTGTTCCTTGATTTTCACCTTTCTTTTTTCCTTTTTCTCCTTTCATTCTACCTTTATTCTTCCTTTCTGCCTTCTCTCCTTCCTTCTTTCATTTTCTCTCTCTCTCTGTCTCCCTTTCTTTCCCTTCTTTTTCTTTTTTGTGCTGACAGAGACCTAAATTCAGGGCCTTTTGCTCTAGCTTGGCTTTTTCACTCAAGGCTTGTGCTCTGCCATTTGAGCCATACCTCAACTTCTGTTTCTTTCTTAATCTACAATGTATCTTTCTTTGAACTACCACCCAAACTTTCTAAACATATCTTAATCCATGTCACCTGAACACCCTAATACAAATCTTTGTTTTGACAAGGTGGCTCAGTGGTAGAGTGGTAGAGAGGTAGAGTGCTTGCCTTGCATGCATGAGGCCCTGGGTTCTATTCCTCAGCACTACATAAGCAGAAAAAGCCAGAAGTGGCACTGTGGCTCAAGTGGTAGAGCACTAGCCTTGAGCTGAAGAACTGAGGGACAATGCCCAGGCCTAGAGTTCAGGCCTCACAACCAACAAAAGCAAGAAAGAAAGAAAGAAAGTTATCACAACATGTTCACTTTCAAAGTAAGTGAATTCAAATTATTGGATATATATGTGTGTATGTGATTATGCCCATTATTTAACCTGTCACCAGGTTTATTATATGTAAACTGGAAATAAGTGCTATCACAATTATAAAGTCTAAGTAATGTGGCAAATACAGTATATAAAAGGTAACTTAAAAGGTAATTTCTCATTAATGTAAAACTGCAGAGTACATGGGCAGCAACGATGGCGCTGAGAGGGAGTAGAGTGGGCAGAGCCCAATTTACCTTAAGATCAGTGCCGAACCAGCCCGTGAAAACTTAGGTGCATGATAGGGTGTGACCTTGACAGTGATTGGTTCCTCTTCCTCCCCTGCCACGCCACCAGCCCTTTTTGGCTTTAAAAAGGGCTGCTCTAGGTTTTATAAGTTTTCTATGGCTCCCTGCTGTGTCTGATTGTCTCTCTGGCTGAGGGAGGCTGAGGAACCAGAGAGCTCCCCACTTACCTTTCCTCGGACCTGTCAGTCTTTCATGGGACGGATGAAGACCCGACATAAAACTTATATTTTCTAAAGATTGATAGAATATAATACACACCACATTTTTTCTCTCAGTGTGATCCTGGAAATCCTCTAATTAGTGGTGGAGTCTTCTTTCCTTTCCTTGAATAAACCTTCATATCTTCCACAACATAAAGAATGGAGTAGATGTTCTACTTCCTCAAAATCTAGATCATAAAAGATGATATGGTTTTTGCTTGCTACCATGTTTCAAGAACACATGGAGACTCCATGTATTGGATACAATGATGCTGTACTTTGAAAATTCACATCTGAAATCGAATACACTTGTTGTCAATATTAAGAAGGGAGGTTAGAAAGTCAGAATCTTCGTGAATGGAATCAGAGCCTTCATGAAAGAGACCTGACTCAAATTATGTTGCCCCTTACACCATATAAGGACCCAGTTGTAGAAGCTGCCTATGAGTCACAGAACAAAGCCCTAACCAAACAAACAAACAAAAAAAAAACCCTTCCATTGCCTTGATCTTGGACATCTTGGTCTCCACTGCTGTGAATAACAGATTTCTGTTATTCTACATTACCCAATCTAAGGCATTCTGTCATAGCAACCATAACAAAGATAATATTCAATGTAAATGTTCCAGCTAGGGTCTCAAATGATAGCTATCATTAATCATCAGGTACTGAGTGAACAGAGTTTCAGATTATACCATCTCCTCATTTGTAGTCTTCCAGTTGAGACTATAGAAATCACAGAGCAGAGACAATCCATCTCTAACGTTTCCTTTCCAAATTCCTGTCCAACAGAATACACAGCACAATAAATGACTGTTTACTTCACAGGTAAGGATAATACATATTTTACAACACAGTAACTTATTTAGTATTCGTGGATACGATTACAAAAATAGACTCTACTTTTTACTAGAAAAGTGCCAACTCACAACATAGGCATCCCTCAATATCTGTGGGGGAGTTAGATTCAGGTCCCTGTGGACATGCAAATCTACAGATGCTCAAGTTCCACATATAAAATGGTATAATCTTTATATGCATAACCTGCAGACACCCTTATATGTATTTTAAATACCTTCTAAATTACTGATAATACTTTAGAAAATGTAAAGGCTATGCAAGTAATTGTTACACTGCATTTTATAGGAAACAATGACAAGAAAAGTGTATATGTTCAGTACAGAAAATATGTTTTCAACCATTTTCATTCATATATTTTAATTCACAGTAGAGTGGAACTCATCAATAAAGAGCTATGGCTATAAGTGATAAATGGTAACTATTATATATTACTGTATTAGAACTCATCAAATGCAAGGCAATATCTTAATAATTAACATGATCATCAGTATATTCAATATGATAATCATTATTACTATTTCATAAGTGTCTTGCCTATCTTTTTAGTAGATAAAGATGGCTCAATTGATTTCAAGATTCTTTAAATGTAATTTTCCTAGAGAAAGATTCCATTAAATAAAGAGTGCCTGTAAGTTTTGTTATGTGATCTTGCCACTGAAGGCCTGAGTCAGGAGAAATTTCCAGAAGTGTCTGACAAGCTGTTTGTGTTTGAGGCCTTTATTTTAATTATGCTGAACAATCAAGAGAATTGAAAAAGAGTGCTGTAAAGACAAGCAATTTTTTGCAAGTTCTCAAACACAATACATGTTTAATTTGCCCAACTTTTTATAGGAGCCACAGAAAGGGGAAAAAATGACCTAAACAAGTTCTTTCAGTAGCAAATAGATATGTTTTTAAGCTAATTGGCAGCAAGACAGAATTTTCTCTTGTTTATGTGTAGTGAATTTATAGAATTTCTTTTTAGAAGTAAACTTTTCCTTCTTCAGTAGAGAGTGTATGTAGTGGCATTCTTGTATGGATGCCAAGGAGTGACAGATGCTGGCAAGGTGGGGGTCTACCTCACTGGTGTTCAGCCATGAGCTTTTTGTGGTTACATTTAATCCTCCTACCTTCAGCTTCAATTTGTCTTTCATTTACACCTTCGTACTAAAATTTATGAGCAAACCGCATTTTAAATATGTGAAATCATTTTAAGGATAGTTATCAGTGTCAAGAAGGAAGGATAAAAATGAATCATAAAATTGGAAACTATAGGCTTTTCTTCACACCTTGAATTATGCAGTAGGTACAATCCTTAGGAGCTGCTTGAACTTTGGCTTCTCATACTTTCTACCCAATTAGTGTTTAATACTGAATAAAACTTTTACTGACTCTCTTAGCTGATTAATTTTACAAATAGGAATGTTCATTTTTTCCCTTTTTTGAGATAAGCAGTGCTAAATTTTAACTAAATAGGAATCAAACTCTTCATGAAAAAGACAAAATTAAAGGCACAAAAATATTATGTTTCAGTATAAAAATTATGTTCATCTTTGGGTGAATATAAAGATTTATTTTAACCTTGGTGACTAGGAATAAATCATTAAAAATAAATTCAGAAATTTGATTTCATAACTATTTAAAATCTACAGGCATACAATTTAATTCAAGCAAATGATTTTGAAAACTAAAAAATGTGCAAATAATTGAAATATATACAGAAAATAATTTACACATATATATTCATGTAAATGTACATATATATGGGGAGAGAGAGTGTACTATTTGTGAAACAAAAGTAATAGAAAGGGTATCAATGACATATGCTGTAATACCAGGATTCAGCAGGCTGAGTCAGAAAGATCACCAGTTTGACACTAGTTTAGGAAACAGAGTGAGTTCAATACGACTCTGGTGTTAAAAAGACTGTCATCAACACTCCACATCAAAGCACTGAGACAGACAGAGAGACACAGTGAGAGGCAGAGAGAGAGAAGGAAAGGAAGGAAGGAAGGAAGAAAGGAAGGAAGAAAAAGAGGGGAGAGAGGAAGGGAAAGAGAGGGAAGAAGGCTACGTATGTGAAGATGAAAGTAGTCAATTTGAAGAGTCAATAATCACTATAAAATTAGCAACAGAAGACTTGATTTTACTGTTTTTGTTGAATCTATAGAAGTAATCTATTTAAAATTCTGAAGGTAGTTGTGATGGTAGCTTTAGCGTGGCCTCGTTTGTGATTATTTGGGTAAATGCCCAGAAATGGGATTGCTGGGTCATATGGAAACTCTATGTGTAGTCTTTTGAGGGACCTCCATATTGCTTTCCAACATGGTTGAAAAGTTTAAACTCCCATCAACAATACAGTAGGGTTCCCTTCTGGCCACATCCCCTTCAGCATCTATTGTTATTAGATTTCTTGATTATAGCCATTCTAACTGGAGTGAGATGAAATCTCAATATTTTGATTTGCATTTCTTTTATGGCTAGAGAAGTTGAGCGTATTAATGGAGTGGCTGTTTCTTTGAGAATTTGTTTTGAGGGGATTTAATTTTTTGAGTTCTAAATATAATTTAGGTATGAGTCCCTTGCTTGTTGTGTGGCTATTAAAGCTCTTCTCCCAATCCATGGGCTTTCTAATGATCTTTCTAGATATGTCCTTTGCCATGCAGAGGCTCTGCAGTTAAATGCTATCCCATTTGTCCAATATGGAACCAACCCAAATGCCCCTCAGTAGTTGAATGGATCAAGAAAATGTGGTATAGAATGGAATTATATGCTTCCATCAGAAAGAATGACATTGCCCCATTTGTTAGGAAATGGAAAGATGGGAAAAATCATATTAAAGCAATACAGGTGCCATGGTTTCAATTAATTGCAATAACTAATATACATCTAGAATAATCTTAATAGATGAGCAGAAAAGCTCAAAAGCTATGTACATATGACCATCTAAGATGATGTTAAGCAAAATGAACCCCAAGATATGAACACAAGATTTTTTTCTTTGTTGTTGTTTTTAATGTATAATGTGATTTTTTTGTTTCTTTTGCATGTTCATTCCTCTATGGTATATCCCCTGTTGTCACTGTATTTGATTTTGGTACCCTGCATCTTGTATATACATTTATGAATCTGGGGAGGGCAAGGGTAATAACAAAATGCTGAAACAAGGGCACAAGATGATACTCAACAGGATGATACTCAGCAGAGTGAGTTCAAGACTACTCCAGTGTTAAAAAGACTGTCATAACACTCCACATCAAAGCACTGAAAGACAGACAGACAGACAGGGACAGAGACAGATAGAGAGACACAGAGAGAGGCAGAGAGAGAGAAGGAAAAGAGGAAGGAAGAAGAAGGAAGGAAGGAAGGAAGGAAGGAAGGAAGGAAGGAAGGAAGGAAGGAAGGAGGGATGATACTCACAAGACACTACATTGGAAAAGATCTTTGCAACTTTGGTAAGGAGCAGGGAGTGTATGGGGAAGGTCGGGGGAGGGATAGTAGGAAAAAAAGAGGGGAGTAACAATGTTTGACAAGAAATGTTCAATACCTTACTCATGTAACTGTGACCCCTCTGTACAGAATCTTTACAATAATTTTTTTAAACTGAAGAATTGACTGTCTTTATGAGTCACATGAAATACCCTTGTTACTGAATAGGACTTTTTGTATTAGAACTTGATCCAGCAGAATCCTATTGTATACCCCATAACCCTAAATAAATAAAAGAAAAAAATGAGAGTAATGATATATTGATATCTCTTGGAAGTATGTTGGGATAAACACACTTTTCCCCGGGATAAACACACTTTTCCCCTGAGATCCAAATTCCTAGTGTTTAGAACAGAACTTTCCCTTGACAGCTATTTCAACAGGAAAATTGACTCATCAAATTCATAGTATTAAAAAAGAGAATATTTAAATTACTACTGAGAAAAGCCAGTTCAACCCAATCTTTCTTTCTCCCTTCATTTCTTTCTTCCCCTTCTTTTTCCCTTCCATTCTTTCTCTTTCTTTCAGTCTTCATTCCTTTTCTTTTTCTCCTTTTTCTTTTATGAAAGACAATTGGTAATCCAAACATTGCTTCTAAAGAAAGATCTACAGTCTGAGTAGCTTGTATTATTGAGAAAGTTCTCTAAAGGAGAATGAAAAGGCATACATCTACAAAAAAAGATTGCTAGTATACCTCCAAATAGCAGCATGATAAAATAGCTTCCTCATTTTAGAATAAAAAGTTTTAAAAGTAAATTTAGATCATTTAGATATTGGGGGGAAGGAAAGCTTTCCTTTATGAGCTGAGAGAGAGAAAAAAAGAGGGAGAAAGTGAGGCTAAAGAAAATTGTTCATTTTTGCAGGGCACTGGTAGTTCATACCTGTAATCCTAGCTACTCAGGAGGCTGAGATCTGAGGATCATGAGTCTCTTATCTCCAATTAACTACTAGCAAACCTTGATCTGAAGACTCGGGATAGTGCCCAGGCCCAAGGTTCAAGACCCATGACTGACAAAAAAAAAACTTCACTTTTTTTATGCTAAAATAAGCATAAAAAATACAGAATAGAAAAATGACCATGGTGAATATTTTGAAAATAGTATAAATGATTAAGAAAACTAAATACAGTAAAATGTTAGACATTCAATTCCACTTAAAATGAAGTTCAACACTACTTCTTCCATTATCCAGAATTTTCTCACAGGAAATCTTTCCTGGACATTCTAGCAAGATATCTCCAGTTGCACATTTTCTCATTAGCAATAAAGTGTGTGTGTGTGTGTGTGTGTGTGTGTGTGTGTGTGTGTTCATTAATTCTAAACCATATATATTTTAGACTAACAATGAGCTGACAAACAATACGTCCTGGAAAAGTTGCTTCATTCAATATTTGTTTTATTATTATCTCTATACTGTCTTACTAAATGGATTACTTATGAATATGGTAATGAATAATTTGGACTCACAGTTGGCTTTGTTAAACAAAGCATCACAATCAACCCCAAGGGAATCTGGTTTGAGTTTCAGCTTAGAGCATCTCTGCCAGGAAATATGTGTTAGATTTCAAGTTACTTCCAAGCCCCCGAAGTCAAGTATCATCAACAATTTTGTCATTTGTTTGTGAGACAAAAAGGCTACCTTCTGAGAGAAGAATTGTAAACAGTTGATCAAAAAATTGTTGCCTTATAACACAGTATCATGCTTCTTAATAGCAAGATTTATGTTTTGGGGATAGCATTTGAACTGATAAATGAATGCAAATCCATAAATACTCAAATGGAACATAATAAATATCATTTATTTCCTTCATAAAACAAAAACCCAAAAGCCCAAACAAGGCTCCCTAACATATATACAGGATGTTCATTCTTTCTCTTCCATTCTTGAAGAAAAGAGAGTACAATTATTTTCATTTAAACATAGGCTCTACTGAAACTTTGGTTCTGTTTACTTAAATTTTGGAAAACCAAGTCTGTTTATCCACATGCTTGAGCTGCCACAGCACAATGCCCTATGTAGGTTAGCTTGGAAACAGCAAGCGTTTGTTTCTCACAGTTCCGGAGGCTGCAAAGTCCATGATCAATGCAATGACTAGTGAGGATCCACTTCCTCTGTCTTCCCAGAGTACAAAGGACACAACTTATGTGGCTTCTTGCTCAAGAGCATTAATCTGCCAAAATTCCTCACCTGTAAAATCCATCACTTTACAAGGAACAGGAATTCAACGGAGAAATTTAGAGAGAACACAAATATTCAGAACATAGTACTGTAGTATTACATTCATTACAAAATGGTTTCCAGAAAGAGGGCCATCTTTTTGGGCTCTTTCTCAAGTATGTCTGTGCTCTGTGATACACTAACTAACACAACCCGCGTGTCCCATGTTTGATGTTGGGGTGTGTGAGGAGACAACAACATGTAGAGACTGAGTGAATCTCTTTATCTGACCTCAGATCTGATGCTTGGTGGGTAATTTCTGACGAGATCTTTCTCTTTGAAGCATGGAGAGAGGACAACTACAGAGTCTAAGGAGATGGGACGTGTGCCTGAGGGTATATTACAATACCTCCAGAACCCATCACAGTGCCTGACTTAGGAGAATCACTCTAAACACCAGCTAATTGTGCATAAATAGCTCATAAATGAATAGGCAATATTGAAGTGGGGAGATTGGGTGTGCCTGGCACGATCTCATCTTGGGCACATGTGGATGGTAGGTCTGGCATCTTATATTCAAGATGGGGAAAGGTGAAGCTCTGGCCTCTCAGGGGATGAGAGTGCCAGAATCCCTGGAGGCAAAGGTGGGACTTGGATGATAGGTTACTAAACCTGTCAAGTCCAGTGCCTGAGACTGGAGTTTTCTGTGACCCTGCCCCCTAACCCTCACACTATTTAGGCCAAGACCAGCTCAGGCATCACTGTGCCAGGCCCACATGTCTCCTGTCTGCTCATGTCCTGTCTCCTGGTCCTCCAGTCTACATGGAGTCCCGCTTCAGCTCTCCATTGGAGCTGAGTTGGTTTGTTGGTGTTGTTTTGTTCTTTCCTCTCTGGCCCTAGTGGCTTAATTTCCTAACAGTGTTAAGTGTATTTGCGGACTGCTGGTCTTTGAGACAGGAATCCACCGTGCAGTTGCCAGCCTTTGACTAAAGACTCCAAATTCAACCTTTCAAAATGTGGCTTCTCTGTTTTCTCATGACTGGATTTGTATCTGATTTATAGTACATTATAACAAACTGAGTTTTTTCCCAAGTCCTGGACCCTTACTCCAAGCAAAGAAAAACAACATGTACTTCAAAAAAATATTATAGAGGTGACATACAGGGGGATTGCAGTTACAGTCGGTACTGATTACATATCTTTTTGAATGGTGTCACCTCATCCCTTGTTTTATCACAGTTTTTTCCTCCCCCACAAGTTGTACAGTTCATTTTCAACATAATATCTAGTAAGTATCACTGCTGTATTTATTCGCTCTTTGTCCGACCAAAGAAGCACTTTTCTGAAAATCAGTCATTACATTCATTTCTACAATACCTTCCATCCATAATGTTACTAAAACTGTGTTATATTTTTGCACCTTATTCTGACATCTGACATTTCATCAGCTTCATATCTATTTCATCCAGAAGGCTCTCCAAAATTATCTTCAAAACAAACATAGACTCTCCTCCCCTATTTAAAGGATAAACTTCTATTTTTTTCCTATAGCTCAAAAGTAGAAACAGTTGTAGCTTATAGAATGTCTCATATTGATCATTGATCCCAACTACAGTATACTGGTGGTGGTATAAATAATTACATGTTAAGTGATTGAGGGGCAGGAGAGGGTAGGTACTAGAGTTCAGACTCTGGGCCTTATATTTGCTAGGCTTGCTTGCTAGGCTGGCACTCTATCACATGAGCCATGGCTGTAGCACAGCTTTATGCTAGTTAATTTTTGGCATATATTCACATGCTTTTCTGCCTCAGCTGTCTTTGAATCCTCCAGATCTTAGTTTCCTGAGTAGGACGATTGCAGAAACAATTCCTTGATGCTTGGATTATATGTGTCTTAAATACACTATTTTAATAGCCTTCAACAAACATATGAATTAAGAACTATAAAACTGAAACCATCACTTTCTAGTATCCAATAGAAATGTGAGGCTGAGGATGGGATTGTCATACATGGAAGTACAGTACATGATTGAATTTCAGACAATACTGAAATTCATGTGTGTTCATGACCAAGGCCCACATCTGATAACTAAATGATCACTAAGAAAGCCAGTGTCAGCCATCAAGATATATAAAGACATGTTTGCTGATTTTTATCCCTAACCTAAACCACTGAAGTTTCATCTACAATGTCTCAAAATATCCAATTGTGAAACCCAAATTCAATGCTCTCCTGTCCCCCACAGATGAAGACCTGGCTCTTCACAGTTTTTTGTCCTCGAAAAGAAATGTAAATAAAACCTTTGATAGAATGAGGAACAAAAAGACATGATGTTAACAAACCAGTATACATTGTACATTGTTTTATTGTATATTATACAGCATAGGCCTTCCATTCTTTCTAAGGATAGAATTGTATTTCTATTCACTGACTTCAATCTTGTCATATGACTTGGCTTGAACAAAAGAATGTGAGCTGAAATTAGGTTGGTCTGATCCAAAAAGAAAAAGTTTAAATCCTGATATGTGTTTATTTTATTTACTTCTCCCTGTCTTCCCCACAAGAGAGGGCTTGCTCTTATTATGAGAGCAAAGTCAAACAGTAGCCAAACAGCTATGCTATCAATTTATACTTAGGTAAAGAAAAGAAGGAAGAAGATAACTCCACAAAAATATTGGTTATGAAACAAAGGAAAAAGAGAAAATGCTAAAAATAAATAAATAAATAATAATCACGTACAGAGAAGAAAAGAAAGGAACTTACAAATAGATGATTTTATATCTTGAAAAGTAATGATTTGTCACTTGAAGTACTAACTAAAAATGGAAAAAAAAGGAAAAGGTGAAGATCAAAACACAATTAGCCCTGTAAAGAGATAAATACTCACTAATTACATAACATTAACACTACTACCATAATGACAAAAAACACATTTTCTGAAAATGTGAGGGATGGAATTAAAAGCCTGAATACTATGAATAGTTATTCTTTATGACAACCATAACCCAGGCATTAATGTTAGACACATTGCACTAAAAGTTTCATTAAATTCTCACAGCCACTCAGTCTAAGCAGAAGTCTACTAGAGAAGAGAAAGCTAAGACCTAGAGGAAAGCAATATGGCTTTTAAGAGGCAGACAAGACCTGAAAACATGATTTCTGATTTTTCAGAAACATAATTTGCGACTCTAGACACCCAGCAATGTTATTTGCTTATTGAAAGAAGGAAGAGACTTAGGACGACTGTTGTGGAATAGTTCCTTATATAAATCATTTTGTGAATGAAAAGAAAGAGGTTGTCTGATGTATAGAATCAGTTTGACTGCAGCCATCTTGAGTCACAATCATGATGACTGAGCAGAGCAGAGTAAGCTTAGCCGGCTTATCCTACTAATGTCCAAACATGCTATAAACAAACAAAACTTTCAGAATGGTATAAGAAGCTTTGCAATGAATGAGACACTGACTAATTGAGAGTAGTTTAAACCAACAAGGTACATCCCAGCTTGAATTAAGTCATATCCATCTTCATATATCCTCCCCACCTTCTGACCCACATTCTAGAGATCCACCAGTCCTGCTGCTTCCCAGGACCACATTCCTCATGGAACAAAGTCCTGTCTACATGATTGAAGTACAAGAGACCACACAGATTTCAATGTGGTGTGTCTGCCCAGGTCATCCACACAAGTCAGCCCCCTGCCAACCCACATCAACTGCACACACATCAACAAGCCCAGCTGAGACTAGAAGAACTTCCCAACAGATATAGGCCATGTTGTTGCCCTGAAAAATCATAAAATATATTATTTTAAAATGTTGTTTCAAATATATATGTGAGGGTAATTTGTTGTATAGCAAAAGCTAATAGATTCAGACTGTCTGCGCCCCAGTATATGAACTTTGTGTGTTAAAGAATAAGTATTTGTCACCACATGTCTTCTGTCTTCTATCCAGTGTGCATTTTCAAGACAACAAATGCTAATAAGCAGTAACTCATAGACAGGTGAAGACAAGTTGTTTAATTCATCTTCTGTTGTGTAGAAACCCCCAAATCTTAAAAAAACTAACTAATGATGATGTGTGTTGGTAGTAGAAGAGTCTGGTCCTCCTTCATTTGTATTTTCACAGCTTTAAATTTCATGTTGTTTTCTATCAATCATTTGTTGTTGGCCCAAAATCAGACAGGTGAAACCCAAGAAGAACGTTGGAAAAAAGAAAAGGTTCCTTCCCAAGGGAATAATGGCAAATGTTATTACTAAGAAGAACAATAGGAAATATGACTCAAACAAATGATTGGGTCACCTTGGACTAAATACAAATCCAGGAAGGCAAAATAAGACTTTCACCTCACTACAAGGACAAAGAATCACTGAGGAAGTTACAGGAAATTCCTGAGAGCACTGACAGAAAATGACAATGTGTCCCACACAGATGGGCAAAACTTCAAAGAAAGGTGAACACTACAATAGTCAGCTATGGTAGAACAGGTTAGTAAGCACAAGCAATGTACTTTCTGAAAACAGCCAAAGACAAGATTTGCCAAGAATCCTAGAGTTCTGAAAGCAAACCCAAGTAGAGCAGTTCAAGCACACAGACTAGACGTAACACATAGATAAATGGGGTAACCATAGGACTCCAAGATGTTATCTTTTAGTAATACCTATTATGGTTTCAGTATTGAAATATCCTCCACCGGCTCATGTGTTGAACACTTAATCACCAGCTGGTAACATTATTTTGGTTGGTAGAGAAACTTTAGACAGTGGGTCCTCATCAGAGGAACTAATGTCATTGGTTGTCTGAATCGAAAAAGTTCTACCAAGTCTTAGGTTACTTCCTCTCTGCCTCAACTTCCTGACCATTCTGGAGTGACGAAGCTCCTCCACAGCACATTTCTGCTGCCATAATGTTCTTCCCAAATGCATGAGCACTGTAGACTGAAATCACTAAGACTGCCTTGCTAAGCCAAAATACAACTTCCCTCCCTCAAAGCTGTGTGTCCTGGCTGTGGAAAATTACCTAACAATGCCTGCCAAAAGACTCCAACATATTAACAAAGGTGGAAGAAGAACTATGTATGATGAGATTTCTGATTTTCAAGATCAACAAATGTGCCAACAATGGTGAAAAAATGATTTCTTGCTGACTGAAAAACTCTGTCCATCTAAAGAATAATGTTACTGTGAGAAAAGAGGTAAATTGGTAAACTGTTTTCTTCAGTTTTTAATTGGGCCACTTGCTCAACAGCACCCACCCCTCCTCTCTCCCTCCCTCTCTCTGTCTCTACCCCCCACCCCATCTCTCTGTCTCTGTCTCTCAAGCAATGGCTAAATAGTCCAATGCTGCTGCCTCTTTTTACATCGTGGACCTGACATCTAAGAGCAAGCAAGCAAGAATGCCAAATAAAAGCTTTCAACCTGAAAAAGACAGGAATGTTTTCATTGGCCACTGCAATCAGCCTGTCAAGTTGGAGGAGAGAAAATGGAGGAGACAAGAGAATGAGCCTGCTGGAGAACAGTCCTCCATACCCTCTTGTCAAAAGGATTGTAACTGCTCTGTTTGTTTACTAACAAAGATGTCAAAGTCCTTTCATGCCTAGGGTTTTACATGCTGGTAATATCAAAGAAAAAACACAGGGATTTTTCTCTTTTTTCTTTGCCTAATAGAATGTCATCAAAGAACTCCATGACTCCAGGAAGATAAAGGGATTGCTACCATAGCCTGGGGTAATTTGACTCTTTGCAAATGATCACACCTAAGAGATGTTCTGGGCATGCCCAGGGGTGACAGGGGCCCAGTTTTCAAACACAGGTACCAAGTATTCTTTTGATAATAAATAAATAAAAAATAAATGTTGACAGTTGAAAGGATTTGGAATTTTTCTACTTTTGCAATATATACTATTATCTCTTAGTTTTCATAATGTTCTTTAATTTTGGGCTACAAAGTGATTTTAAATGTGTTATGCTCCAGATTCCTGCATGTAAAGGAATTTTATTATAGTTTTTTTAAACTAAGAAGTATGACAATTTGAATTTAAATGTTGTTACAGTCTTCTACTGGACCCTTTAAGACGCAGTAAGTTAGACACCACAGAGTGATTCCTGTAGAGTCAATTGACCTCCACATTCAAAGTTACTGGATTTGGGGAGGGTAATATTAAAATGTGGAGTCCCAGATCCAGAGCAAGCTAGCATTTCCACATATGCATTATTGTTATCAAGATTTTAAAAATGTTATCCAAAAGAGCCTTCTTTTGGATACACCAAGTACAGCTAAGTATAGCCACTGTACCTGCACCTGGAATTAGTGTCTAAAGGATTCTTCAGATACCAAGATATTCTAATTTGTAAATTATGTTTGTTTTAATATATAAAATGCCTGTATGTCTAAGAGTTTAAGTAGACAACATCCTTGTCTTCGATAAGCTTTATGCTAGATACCTCCACTTTAGATGATCTTGTAGAAAAGCATTTTCTTAATGGAACTCCCAGACACTTTGCAATTGGAATGAGTTGGCAGCTGGTAGTGAAGACAAATGAGCTGTTATTTTACTTTCCCCAGTCAGAACATCATTCCTCCAGGACTGTTTCTCCATCTTTCCAAAGAGGAATGAAGCAGGCTCCGCAGGTTTTTCCATAGAAGGCCTTCAAGGTGGAATGGATAACAGAGCAGCAGGACCAAAGTTGCTCATCTCCAGAGTATAAAACAAGTTTTCACTTATGGGGCTTTGAGAAGTTCAAAAGCATGCCTAGCAAAGAAAGACTTTGGGGAAAGATCAAGACACTCAGGCTCCACAGGCCGGTCCAGGTGGCCTGAGGAAATTAACGCTGCTGTCTCCTCACTCCTATCTCTATCTGTCAAGCCTTCTCAAGTTTTCCATCAGACAATGAGTATTTCTCTGTCTTTAAGAGTGAATGTATCACTGGGAGCCTGCAGATCAGGCTTGTAATCCTAGCTACTCAGGAGGCTGAGATCTGAAGGTCACACTTCAAAGCCAGCCGGGGCAAAAAAGTCCATGAGACTCTTGTCTGCATTTAGCCACTAGAAATACAGAAGTGGTGCTGTGGCTCAAAGTGGTAGAGTGCCAGCTTTGAACAAAAATAGCTCAGGGACCGTACCTAGGCCCTGAGTTCAATCTCCACAACTGACAAAAAAATAAAAAGGGAGTGAATGCATTATCTTCAGAAACCTTTACTATTTTTTAAAGTTAATCAACTACTCCAATCTAATTTTGAAAGCATGTTTGCTAAGATGTATGCATCTTCAAACCAAGTCCTTTCATTTATCTTCCAACTGGCTAAGGCTTCTCTAAATGGAAATATGGTGTGATCAAGACCTCTGTCCTTACTTCTAGCTTGGGAAAATTATTCCTTCTCTTCAGGAAGTTTTTTTTTTTTAATATAGATGTATTCCTTTCTTTCAATCAAAATGATGCAGCATTGGCCTTTGAGATTTTTATGGCATTGTAGATAGAATACTATACTCCACTTTTATTGTTCTCAGGGTATAAAATATTAGGCATATTACAGCTCTCAGTTGTTACCAACTCAAATCTCCAAATCATCTGTGATCCTTAATTTGGCATGAGACTCTCTCCTTAATTTGGCATGAGGCTCTCTGCTTGTTCTCACTTGATCTCCTGATATAGTTACTAATCTTCTGAAAGAAAGACAAAAAAATTAATTCAGTAAATGGTTCTCTGGTGCTCAGGGGCTCTTAAATGCTAAGCTTTATTTGTTAGCAGCTCCCTCCTCAGCAGGATTCCAGTTCTGTTTTTGTACATATCACAAATTCCATCCCTGTGTCAGTGCCAGCTACTGGCACTCACCCACACCACCTTCACTCACTAGATCAAGTTAAAGTGTGTATCGAAATAAACCCTACACACAGGAAAGCCTAATAGAAAATTTAATCCATCTCTATTTTTGTGAGTTCTGGGAATACTGTAAATTTTGTTTTTAACTGACGGATGCCATCCTGTGGGGAGGCTTGGTAATACTGATCCAATGCTAACTTGCCTCTTGGAGAGGTAAATGCATATATACTGTATTTGCCCTGGATTGAGCTAGAATCCACTCAGGACAGTCCCTACCAAAAATTCCTACTCCCACTAGGGATGATATATTTGTGAAAAGACTGCAACCAAACTCTGTCAGAGAATTCAATTTGTTCCATGTTCATTATGTCTTGGATTTTTCTTTACAAGGGTCTCCCAAAATGCCTGCCTGTCTCTTTCTTTTAGAAAGCAGAAAGAACTAAAAGACAAAGAAACAATTAAAAAAATGGTGTTCTATCTCAGTGAGGTAAGACCTCAGTTCTCCTTTAAAACAACACACTGCACCTTACCAAATGAATCAACCTGATTAGCTGTCGACTACAAGTGGCTGTGATCTCACCACAGAGCGGTCACCTTTACACTTAACAGCACAGGAAAATTACAGTTTTGGGGGGGGAAAAAAGGAGGCCCTTACTTTAAAATAGCAAATCCAGTCATTGTCATGAGTATTACTTAACATAATTTCATGGCCCCTCAGCCTTACTAAGCAATATGTTCTGTTCATTGTCTGCATGGAGAATCCTGCTGTTCTGGGTAGCTGCCTATCAACTCCTGAAAACACTCAAGTTATCCAAAGTCCTGGAGATGCCAGCAGGTGATACGGTTGTAGTAGCCTTTATAAGAAGCCTATTTGTCCAATTCTATTTACCCCAGGTATTGACAAACTGTGAATTATGACTAGATTATGAGTTTTCTTTTTCATCTTGCCTTGGATAGCAAGATGACATTATTATCACAAAGGGTAAGCATTTTCTTACACTAAAGTAATTGGAATGTTTTTCTCCCTTCCACTATCACATTATGAGCTTTCACAATGCAGGGGGAAAAACTATCTGAATCTTTCAGAGAACCAATAAATAAAAAGTGCCTGGTATACATTTAATTAGTTAGAATTTTAGTTTCAAAATAGAGAAGATTGGGGAGGAAAGCAGCTTGGAAAACATACTTCTTGTTCCTTAGGGAAAATTCTCTTAAAATTAATTAATTGTATAGAAAATATGCTAATTTTCAACATTATCTAATTTTCTCAGTAATAAAGAAATATCAAAGTCTTAACTATGGAGCTCTGTGAAAAGGGTAAGTAGGTTACCCTGTATAAATAACAGCTAAACCATTAATTTCTATGCTACTTTCTGTGGTAGAACAGGATTTTGGATGTTTGACACTATTCACTTATTGGGCTAGTTAGATCTTTGTTGGAGGAGAGAAGTTATCCTACGTACTTAGGATATTTAGTAGCATCTCTATCCTCCAGAAACTCACCTACACTTTGACAATCATAAATGTCTCTCTTCAGACACAACCAAAAGTTCCCAGGAGGAAAAAATTAAACTTTAGTTGTACTCAATATAGATATTTCGAACAGAATAGATTTTTCTACTTGGTGGTCCAAATAGTACAATAGTTCTTTACTGATCATTTTGTAACAGCTAGTCATATGCCATATGGTTAACATCTTTTGTCGTTTTCTACATGATCCTTTTCTTGGAATCAAAGTAAGACTGTAAAATCCTGGAATTCAATCAAGATGGGCCACAAAATTCATGTGCATCCAGAAATGCACCAATGATTATTGCTCCAAAAACAAAACATAGTGTTGTTTCAATGCAAACAAGGCCATTCTAGAATTGAAGGGAAAGTGAGCAGATAAGTGACAGATAAAGCCAAAAGAAAATCTAGGTGATAATTGGAAGAAGGAAAGGAGGTGAAATGAGTTTCACTAGTTCTATGAACTGTTATGAATAGATTTTTAGTGATTACATTATAAATATGTTGTGATATTTGCAAAACAAAATTGCAGGATTGGCATTTTAAAATAGATACCAATTATTTGTTGATGATATCAATTCATATATCCTACACATTGATGTGCTTGGAAACAAAAAGTTAAAAACCTTGGATGATCAGCTTGCAAATTAATTTTCAGTATCTTATTTCATGTTACTTTCTCATTTTGAGATTATAGTATGTCAAAATTTGAGAACCTTACCAAGTGTAAAATTCTAGCCTATAGGACCTTCTAGACAACTTTCATTACCATCTTTACCATGAACTAAGAGAATTTCCATCCTTTTTGGTTCTTTTGTTTTATGAGTGAGCCTTCACAGAAAGTTACACTTGAAATAGGAATCTCATTCAAATAATCAAATGGAATTGGAAGATGCCTGCCTAGAGCATGTTCAGAAAAGTCAACTCCTTTTAGGGAAGAATTATTTAGCAGACAATTTCCATGAAGGTGAGTACACACCACAGTAAAGAGCTTTGGAGATTGGGGAAAAGGCTAAAGTTAAGCTGAGCTCCCTGGAGGATTGTTGAAGCAGTTTATTTTAAATATGCTGAAATGTTAAGGTATTATCTTTCTAATAAGATGAGATCAAAGAGAAGTCAACAAACAGAACTAAGAAAATAGATGCTGTGCTCAGAGTTCAAAAGTTCAACAGCATATGCCTTCTAGCTTCCTGCTGATTTCTGCTAGGGCTGTCACAATGTTCAAGATTTTCAGGAGAGCTTAGAGAAGCCATTAGGATTTCTTGGATATGTCTAAGCATAAAGGCACCCTCTGGGCCTCAAGTGGAATGAGATCCCTAAATTCAAGTTGGAAGTTACTTATTCAGGATTCAGTTTGCATTTTTCTTCTGAATGACCGGTGAGCTAAGCAGCTGAAGCAAAGTAATCCTAAAAGTTTTGTGAAACTCAAATGCCTCATTCAAGTGTTTCTGTGAGAACATGCACATCAGAACTCAACAATGCTTTATAAGAAATGTACTCATCACCTTGCTCATGTAACTGTAACCCCTCTGTACAGTATTTTCACAATAAAAAACTTATTACTATAAGAATTTTAAAAAGAACTCAACCTGGAATGGAGGGGACATATTTCTTAACACAGGGCGTATGCTTCTATTTCAAGACTCTGGGCCAGGGGCCTGACTTCCAAAAGTAAAGAAGGACAGAAGTAGGAAGTACAGTAAAGCAATGCTATGCCCAAAGGTTTCCATCCAAGGAGTAGAAAAGATTATTCTGTCCTCAGAATAATCTACCCTTTGCCTCCATGGCCCTGGATCCTTCTCAAGTCAAGTCAAGACAAGTGGAGAACTATGACTTCCTATAAGACCGTTTAACTGTCATCATCAAGTTTTGTGATTCTTCTTTCCTCATTTTCTTTCTTCATAAAATAAGCACATCATTTTGAGATCTTTATGAAGCTGATATTTTAAGATAAAGTAGAGGCAGCTATTCAAAGAATATCCACTCAATATTTTTAAACCATTTTTCTCCTTTACTTTGATTGATGTAGATGGGTAAAATGGCTATAAATTAAACATATCAACTTTTTACCATCTTCCATAAACTAACTGGGTATTAAGAGAACCCGACTATCCTTACAGACACACGATGGTTAATGGGTTTTCCAAAGTTGCTAGGCCTCTAAGAACTGTTTGAGTCACAGGAAAACATAAAGTAAGCATGTATTACATGATGCTCATGCTGGCTGTAAATGGTTAAGATAAAGTTGATGCTGAATCATTCAGAAGTGACATGGATAAAATTTTAAATTGGACACATGATGTAACCAAAAATTGATATAAGCAAGTCTAAAACTGGTAGTGGTAGATCATGAGAGAGAATGACCCAATGGGATTAGAAGAAATAGACAATTGAGACAAGAAATGACCCTCAATAAAATAGCCAAAATAGGAACAATTATGTTCCATAAAGAGCAAAAAAGTAAAGGTAACTAGGAAAAACTTGTGTTACAGAAAGAGAATAAACAAAGGAGGGGGTAACAATGATTGACAGAAAATGTACTTATTGCCTTACTCAAGTAACTGTAACCCCTCTGTACAGTATTGTTACAATAATATATATATATATATAAGAAAGAGAATTAAAAATTCAAGTGCCACAATCTATTTATTTCCTTTTATAAAACCAGACCAAGTTTTTGGCAGCATCTGGATAGCAAAATCATCAGGATAATGCAAACAAATTAGATGATCTAGTCTAGAATTGATGTAGAACATTAAAAATGATGCCCCATCACCAGACATAGCCTGGGCAGGTTTTGTTTTTGTTTTTGTTTTGGGGCAACTCTCAAAACCTCAAATTTGGAGTTATATACCAGCCATGATCAGTTGTTTCATATTAAAAACTAGAAATGTTGATTTCTTGAAAAATGATAACATGCTAATCATATAATTTTTTTAAATCATTAGGCATAGTGGAGAAAAAAATACATGTGAGGAATAATAGTTTCTAGAAGATTCATGTAAGAGAAAGCCAGGCTTTCTAGCTACTCAGGAGACTGAGTTCTGGGGATTGTGAAAATAGCCAGCAGAAAAGCAGAAGTGACACCATTGCTCAAGTAGTAGAGCGCTAGCCTTTAGCTGAAGAACTGATGGACAGAGCCCAGGCCCAGAGTTCAAGCTCCATGGGGTGGGGGGGAGGGAGTAAGGGGGAGGGAGGAGGAAGGGAGAGAGGGAGCAAGAGGAGATGCAGAGGGAAGGGAAAGTAAGAATGTATATGCCACTTCTCTAAGTTAAACAACTTTTACTCTCTTCCCTACTCATAATATCCCTGAAATTACATTCAGATTATCACCCCAAGTCTGGCATATATTTGGGAATCTCCTCACTATTGGACAGTTTATCATATACTGAAATTATCTGAACCACACAGAACCTTTTTTTTTTAATCAACAGCTATTTCTAGCTGGGCACCACTGGCTCACACTGTGATCATATCCACTCAGTAGGCTGAGATACTAAGAATCATGGTTCAAGGCCAGCTAAAGGAAGAAAAGTCTATGAGACTTCATCCCCAATTAACTAGTAGAGAACAGGGCTGGGGCACAGCTCAAGTGGTAGAACACCAGCTGAACAAGCAAACCAAACAAATCCAAAGCCCAATGTTGAAAATCTAGTATTGTCAAAAAAATTTTTAAAAAATTTAAATGAAGCAACTTTTAAAGCTGTCTTTCCACAGTCATAAAGAAAAAAAAATGCTAGAGTGTGACTGTAATGGGAAAGGTTTTCACAGCTATTTTATTATCTAGAAACCACCAGGTGGCACTGAGTTAGATTTGGTCTTGGTAATTTTCATTATACTGTTATGAAATATGCTTTTGGTTGGGTGTGCCTTGGGGAAAAGTGAGAAAGCACTTCTGTGTAGTCTCTTATAGGAAATAGTTATACATGCTGGTAAAGCTTAACCTTTAGTGAATTTGTGACTATGACTCAATCATTTCTTTATGTTCTGCTACTCGCAGAGAAGAAATCCAACAACTACAACACTCAGTGCTACCAACTACTTAACCAGAGAAGGAAAGAAGCACTTTGGGTAGGTGAGATTCAGTGTCTTGTGGTTGTTTGTCTTCTGCATTGTGGGCATCTGAGAGTGAGAAGCCATCTTATGTACAAATATAGCAGCAATATGGGTCTTATATTTTAGTTTTGCATATATTATTTTGTACTTTATGGGCAGTATTTTGTTGATACTGAAAAGGAAATCTGTGAAATAAGTTAGTTGTGATGCTGCAACTATCTCTCATGGAGAAATTTTTAGCAATTTTATAAGAACTCAAATAGTAATAAAACATCAATTTAGAAACATACATGAACATTACAGCACATTGGACCTCTAAATGGAGCTTAAAACACATGCAACACTATGATATCTACAGAATGACACAGTATTTCAAAACAATGTGTAAATCCACAACTAATTAGTTTTGTGACCTCTAGTGCTAAATTACTTTATCATAAGGTTAGTAGTGTAACTGGATCTCTATCTTATCTTCAATGTGGTAAAATATTTGCAAGTATTGGCCCTAAAAATATTATCTGCAATGATAAACATGCAGTGATTAGCAGAGTACACAGTACACACTAAATATCCAATAAATAATATTATTATTAACAGGTTTGGTTCTAAACTTCTACTTATGTATTGGACATTCCTTGTAGAGTTGAACATTGTTACTCATTTCAGTTTTCTGCCAACTCATCAAGTAATGCTACATGGCTTTTAAATAAATATAGTAATTTATTAAATAGTAGTCTACTTTTGTTTCTTATCTCTCTTATTTTGTATAGGGGGCAAACGGGTCCTGTGGAAAGTTAAGGCAGATATCCAAAAATGAAGGAAGTGTGACTTAATCAAAGTCACAGCTGATTTGAATGTCAGAGCTCTATCTACGATTCCAAAAGTTTTTTGGCTCATAGTAATGTCCTTGGTCTGGCTGCATCGTGCCAACTCAAGTAATATTTCAAAGGTTGATTTAGATTTTGCTGCTCCAAACATAGATCATTGGTCCAAACTTCATGACATTTCCAGCACAAGGCCATGATGCTGCCATCCTTAAAAGTTAGGGACATAAACAAAGCCAGTGGTATATTAAAAAATTAAAATGGAGATGGAATTATCCACAAGAATGTGGCTTTAACTGTTTCACCAAATTTAAGTCAATTCAACTTGGTTTGGTGATGTCTCTGATGCGATTTATTTTGGCCCCAGACAAAGGTTTAAAATGAGCCCACTATAGACCAAATCATCTCTAAAATTAGATTCATCTTCTAATATTCTCACAGAAATACCTACGAGTTCAGAAGGAAACAAATAATGACCATTAGGACCTATACCATTCCTAAATTCAGAAGCTGAGAAGAATTTCAACACTTCATCTGAGTAAGTGATAAATGAAAATCACAATTAAGGAAAAATAAAAGATTCCAAAGATTGCCATTCCAAGACATTCTATCCCATCTGACCTTACATTGTTCTTCAGAAAATGAATTCTATTTCTCATCCATATTCTTTCCTAGAGTGATATGCTATGCTTTTAACAGGCACAATAAAGAGGAAGCATCATTGTGTGACATCTATGACTAAGTTAGAACAGTCAATACTACTTTGACTCCCTGTCTCTTTCTATAGTTTAATCTTGATTGGACTCATCCACCATATTATAAACAACAATGTCAACTAACGTGTAAGCCAACAGCTAGCACTAGAAACTAAATATAACAATGAGCAGGTCTTCTGATCCTTCTTGTTTTCAGGCTTTGAGATATCCTAGATCCTGATGCTGAGTGGAATACCATGAGATTTTTTTGTTACTTTGTATGTCCTTCCCCCACAGTATATCCCCTGTTTTCACTGTATTTGATGTTGGTATAATTTGGGGAGGGGAAGGGAAAAACCAAATTGTTTAAATAGGGATGCAGGTTGACCCATTGCAACAATAAGATGTACAAGACACTATGTTGAAAAATGAACTTTACAATTTAGGTGTGCGGTGAGTGTAGTTGAAGAGGTGGGAGGGAAGGGATGGTAGGGGAAACAAAGGAGGAGGCAACAATGCTTGATAAGAAATGTACTCATTGCCTTGCTCATGTAACTGTAACCCCTCTGTACGGTATTTTCAAAATAAAAAACTTATTAAAAAATTGAGCTTCTCTGCCTATATTTTGTTTTACCCTTACCTAATCTGTTGTAGATATCAATTCTGAACAAGCACATAATCTTCCTTCAGTATGGAAAGTATAGTTTTACTACATACACTGTCAGTACATTGTAGAATGTTCATATTTCCAAGTGTATATTTCCTTGAACTCTGTCACCTGAAGGTTAAATCACTGTTATGCCTCAACACTAAAATCTGAGGGGACAGCTACTTAAACATATGATTTTGAGTGCTTACACAATTTAAGACCTTGCTACTGGTGGCAGAAACAAGAGAAAATGATTACCTCCAGAAGAATGCAAACTAGGAAGGAGAGCTCAACTTTCAAAAAACTGAGTCACTACAATCACAGTTGAACCATATTATGTTTTACTGTTGCTAGGAATTTGGCATTTAAGTAGAATTCCTTACTCCCATCCCACTCCATTTTTCAAAGCCACTCCTAAAATTGGAATTAGTTATGAAAGATCAAGAACAGATGACCTTATATATGGACATTCATCTGTCTAATTCTGATGGATATGCAGATGGAAACCAAACCATTACATTACTAACCCTGAAAGGGAACTATCCTGAAATACATTATCAGGGCAGTTTTTGATAAAAGAGAAGGTTCTTAAAACATGAACAGACAATAAAATGTCTCCAGTCTCTCTTTCTGATAAATTATAGAAGTTCTAGATTATCTCAGGAGCATAATGTAACCCTCAGAAGACAGTTTATACTCAACTACAAGGTAAAGGTTAATTGGCTAGGCATTATTCAATACCATGCAGTCAGCCCACTTCATCATTTCCCCATTTCCCCTTTTGAAGTGTTCCTTTTCTTACTCAAATTAAAGTCTCTGAAGTTTTGAGAAGAAAAGTCATAAAGCACCTACACTTCAAAGAGCATTAACTTTTATTGAAGGGGATACTGAATACTAAATAGTATTTATTATTTGTAATCTCCAGTTCACTGTAGAATGGATATTTTTCTCTTACTTGGCTCTTACTATTTGTTTACTAATTAGAAAATATGCACATCAAAAACAATAACTGAGTAAATGGGTCTCTTTTATTCAGTATTTTACAAAGGATACTTACTACATTCTCATATGCTAGGCTTGCAAAAATCATGAAATCCATTTTGTTCCAGTAAATAGTGATTTATACTTCTGAATCTTTGATATGATTCATGTTGCCAATAGTTTAAGTACCCTTTAGTTAATCTATGTCATTGCTGACTTCAGTAGGTTTCCGGTAAAGCATCATATAGTATGTATAGGTCACAAAAAATGTTAACAATATCCATTGTGCTCATTTTCTAAATTACCTGACAGCAAAGTATTTTCCCTCAACTCATTTGTATGTATGTCCTTTAATTAATGCTTCATTTCATGCCAAAACAAGTTGAGACTCGTCACTTTACACACAATGTGACATTTGTACAAATATCTGCTACATTTATCATGAGCAATGCCTGCAGAATTTGCATCTTGTTGTTTAAAGGAAGATAAACTATACACTTGGACTAATAGATGTGTACTGAAAGTATTAGGGAAACTGGACAAATGATAATCTTTGCAAAAGTTGAATCTCTACATTCTTTATCATTTAAAGATATTGTGACTAAAAAATTGCTATTGATAGATACAGCTTCCAACACCATTGTAAAAATTATTTAGGGATACCTTTTGAAAGTGATTTTTTGTGTATAGGAAATACTCCTCATCTGAAAGACAGAGGGAAATTTTCTGAAAGTCAGGAAAGGTGTTTGCAAGATTCATAAAGGCTATAGATGGAGAAATGCTTCAATCTATTATGAAAAAAGGTCCTTTCTGGAGATGAAAAGGATGGAAATGGTATCTTTTGAATATTCAGGGAATTAACATGTCACTGAGCACATAAGTGAGTTTAGTGGACTGAATTCAAAAACTTTAAGTCCAATCTAGTTTCTGCTTTGGGAAACTCAATGTACTTTATATTGTAATGGTTGATTCTCTCACAAAGACTAATGTAAGACTGACCCAGTAGTTGGATGGACCTTGTGATCTTTAAGTACAGAAAGAAGGATGCTATGGTCACAGTCTAGGTTCTGAACTATGGCCATTTGTGTGTGGCTCCTCCCCTAACCTATTGTGTCACTTTGGACAAATATTCCAACCTCTAGATAGCTTGCATGGTCTCACTTAGGAAGGAATAGGGAGAGGCTCTTAACAATAATGACTCTCCTGGGGATTTATACAAATAAAATCAGTTGATATGTGTACAACAGTATATATTAGTGTCTCTTACATTGTACCTAATCCTCAAAAGTTAACTATTACAATAATTTCAAACTTAAAATAATTTCAACTCATGCAGCTATGGTTGTCTTTTTTGATGTTTGTTTTTCTTTTTAACTGAAATGAAATGAATTAGGACTTGGGTCCCCTGGATAGCATTTTTCTAGACTTTGTCTAATGTCATCTGTTAGAGTATTTTAGACCTTGCCAGATAACCACGCAGACCTCCAGGTACAAAGAACGAAGAAAGGTTTATTGCCAGGAAAGGGACCAGCAAGACCCCTTCTCACAAGGGAGAAATGAGAAGAAGTGCCCACTATTGTCTGAGGCGACCTATATAACGTAGGAGATCCACGAGAGTCTAGAAGAGCTAGGAGGTGAAGACCCTGGTGTGGTCGCGAGGACCAGAGGTTTCATCATGGCTAACTAGATAAGGGGCCTTGCAGCTGCCCAGACCTGAAGGTCACTCTAAGGGGCTTTTTTTGCCTTATATGGTGGTAGCTGCCCCCAAAGAAGTGCCATCCAAAGGTAGAGGGGGCTGCAGGCTGATTCTTTATTGGCTGATTATTTACTCCCTTTACCACATGGGCCTAGTGTTGCCTAAGAAAGGATCGTGCTTAAGCTGTGGAAAGGGGAAGGAGCATGGAAAGGGGAAGGAGCATGGAAAGGGGAAGGAGCATGGAAAGGGGAAGGAGCATGCTAAGCTCTGGGAAATGAGTTCAGTGGGCTAACATCATCACACAGAAAGGGGCTAATGTACTTAGGCCATAGCAACTGTAAGCTGCCTTTTGTAGCACAATCTTAGTTATCAGATGTCATGTTAGGGGTTAACACTCCAACCTCCACAAGCCATGCCCAGAAGTGAATAGATCCCTTAGGCTGGAAATACCAGACGCCAAACTCTCTGACCCTAAATATTTCATACAGTGAAAAAGACATAGTATAAAGTCACGTAAAAATGACTGAGTTGAATTTTCCTTCACCAGCTTTTACTCAAATTAAAAACAGAAAAGAAAAGAAAAAAACTGTAGTTGAGCATGTTAGGACACACCCCAGGAGATAATAGGAAGGCTATAGTTATGAGAGGAAGGCAGGCCAGCTCGAGCTATATAGCAAGTACCTGTCCATAAAAAAACAGTTTGGGGGAAAAAGTGCCTGAAAAGTATGTCTTGAGTTCAAACTCCGGAAAAAAAGCTGGAATGTATGACAATTAGATGTTTAGGAATTTAAAATTCTAGCATTTCAGTATTTATACATTGTTTTTCTTTTAGGCGTATGTTTAAGACTATAGCTGCTAATTGGCAATTTCATAGATCTTTCTCAAATATTCTAGGCATAATTATTTTCTCTAAGAAAGTAAAAAGCATATGGCTCTCCAAGCTAGAATTAGCTTGCAAATAATCATTTGATTAAACAAACTATTATGCAGAATACTCATTAGCTAAGGTTTTCACAAAGGAATTTTTGAAACACTTACCTAGATAAAAGACAAAATTTAATTTTGCTGATTAAATTATATCAATTCATCAGTAAGCAATGTAAGGATATATTTCATACATGAGAGACTATCAGCTGAGTGGTCTTACAGAATTTCTTTGACACACACACACACACACACTAATTCTCTAAAGGCATGCTAGGTTTCTTTGGGGCCAAAATATATAGACCAGTATAAAATATTTAAAATTTACTATGTATCTTTAAAACAAGGATGAATTATTTTCCATTTATCAAAATTGCTTAGATAAAGTTATTAACCTGACCGTTTCATAACTATTCCCTATATGATTTCAAAAATGGTAGATCCTCTTCAGAAACTAAATTTCCTTTTGTAGGGCAGTGCTTGTCATATGCTATGATAACTAAACTGTATTTTTATTTTTGTTATTATCTCCAAACAAGTAGTGCAAAGAGGTTTCAAATGAACCTTTCCATCATTCTCCCCCTTCCCAACCACCCCACCTAACCTCAACACCTAGTTCCATTCTCACATATGTACATGAAGTATTGTGCACAACCATATTTGAAACCACTTATTCAGATGCTTCAAGAATATTCTATGAGGGGCTGGGAAGGTGACTCAGTGGTAGAGTGCTTGCCTTGCATGCCTGAGGCCCTGGGTTCGATTCCTCAGCACCACATAAGCAAAAAGAAAAAAGCCGGAAGTGGTGCTGTGGCTCAAGTGGTAGAGCGCTAGCCTTGAGCTGAAGAGCTGAGGGACAGCGCCCAGGCCCAGGTTCAGGCCCCACAACCGGACCCAAAAAAAAAAAAAGAATATTCTATGAGGATAATTCAGGGTATATTCTTATTCACAGTTGCATAAAATTGCTGAGAATAATTCCATCGAACCACCTTCGGACAGAATTAAAATAGAAGTTACAGAATTATGTGTGTGGAGGGGTTACTTTTTTTTTTTTTTTTGGTCAGTCCTGGGGCTTAAACTCTGGACCTGAGCCCTGTCCCTCAGCTCTTCAGCTCAAGGCAATCATTTTACCTCTTGAGCCATGGCACCACTTGTGGTTTTCTGGTGGTTTATTGGAGATAAGAATCTCATGGACTTTCTTGCCTGGCCTGGCTTTGAACTGCCATCCTCAGATCTCAGACTTCTCAGTACAGGGGTTAGCCACCAGCGCTTGACAGAATTATGTTTTAATAAATAGTTTGCATACAACAGGAACAGATATGTCCTGCTAGAATTCACACATCGATAGAAAAAATAAACGTGAGTACAGTGGCATATGCCTTCTGACTCACCCTGGAGAGGATAGAAAAACAGAATCTATGAACATGAGATAGTTAAATGCTGCATAAATCCTTGTTACTATGGAACAGAAATGATTAAGCCTTGGAAAACCTTGAGAACTAGACAAGATTAAACTGTCCCTAATAAATGCCTGTAATTTGAGAATATTTCTAAATAACTATTACCTGAACGCTAACAAAAATTAAAGGTTTGTGGTATTAAGCCCTCAGATCTATTTGAGCACTGATATTTTATAAATGTAGTATAAACTAGGAAATTAACCATAATTTCTAGGAATGAGACCAATATCTTCACTTAGGAAACAGAAAGGATTTACCTATTTTTATAATAGTTAATGTATTCTTAATTTTTTTAAAAAAAGGTTCTACAGTGATTATGGGCTCAGTGTGAAGCAGCAAATTGCTTAACAGAACTCATAGTATGTGAAGAAGTGCCTGAGGGAAATGACAGGTTTTTGTTATCCCTACCTTACACACTTTAAGCTGGAGATAAGATGAAAAATGCTAAACAGTCACTCCATAACATTAACATTGAGTTATTTTCTGAGTCAAATTTTAGGATTATATGTGAGTGTGCACAAAAATATTCTTTTCAAAATGAGTGGCTATTATTTTTACAATAATAAAAGCATGCAATCCTTATTGGGAATCTATATGAATCTGCTAGGGCTGTCAGGAAAATAGACTGGATGCTTTAAACAATGGAAATTTATTGTCTCCTATTTTCTGGTCTTAGAAGTTCAAAATCAAGCTACTGCTAAGGTTATTTTCTCCTGAGGCTCCTTCTCAGGACTCTTTTCTCTGTGAGTTTATCAGTCACTGGTTTAGAGCCTTCTTATGAAGACATCTTTAACCTGGATAGAGACCAACTGTGTAACCTCATTTAACTATACATACCCTTTATTATATATCTAATTAGAGTTATCTTCTGAGGGTAGGAATTACAACATCAATATGTGAGTGTATATATGTGTGTGTGTGTGTGTGTGTGTGTGTGTGTGTGTGTGTGTGTGTGTGTGTGTGTGTGTGTGTATGAGCACTTGCAGATACCAAAAGAGAAAAGGATAAAGTGATGTAGGACCTAAAAAAACCAGCCCCTCCTTCCCTTCAGGACTGGTTAGATTTCTATTCTTTTGTAGAGTTCTCTACTATTGGTAACAGAATGTGAAATAACAAATAAGAGTTAAAACAGAAATAAATCTGGATGTAACCATTAGCTTTAAAGCTATGTTTCACAAAGCCTTGTGCTTCCAGGGAGAAGAACAAAGGAGAGGGCTATGGGTACCACTTAATCTCAAAGAAGCTCTGCTTTTATCATACTGTTAAGAAGGTGTTTGAGGAGAGGAACACAAAGGCGCAATGTCTATGTGCATCCAATCATTTAAAATGATATTCATAGTAATGAACTCCAGGAAATGGAAACAAGAAGTTTTTTTATTCATTGCTATTTGTGTTTACTTTTTCTCTTGTTTATTCATTTTTCTATGTCTGAGAGAGTTAAATAGGGAAACAGAAATGGAAGGACAAAGTGTGAACAAATGCAGTAGTGATACTCACTAGACACTGTATTGAAAATAAACTGTAAAAACGTGGATGGGGATGGGAGGGAAAATGTGGGAGAGAGAAAGGGAAGGGGGGACATTGTCCTCTTTACCTGATTTATGTAACTGTAACCCCTCTGTATGTTACCTTTATAATAAAAAAAATAACTGAAGCTACCAGCACAACTATGTTTATGTATATCATAGCTAAGATATGGAGCCAACCCAGATACCCCTCAGTAGATGAATGGATCAAGAAAATGTGATGTATCTTTCTATCTATCTATCGATCGATCGATCGATAGATAGATAGATAGATAGATAGAAAGATATGAATTCTATGCCTCCATTAGAAAGAATGACATCTCATTTGTTAGGAATTGGGAAGACTTGGAAAAATTATATTAAGTGCAGTAAGCCAGACCCAAAGATACACAGGTCCCATGGTTTCCTAGTTATCTGCAATAACTAGTATATATCTAAGACAAGCAAAAAAGGTCAAAAGCTATGTACATATGACCACTTAAGCTAATGCTAAGTGAAATGAACCCCAAAATAGGGACAAAAGAGATTTTATCTTTCTTGTTGTTCTTTTTAATGTACTTATAATTTACTATGTTATTTTTTTTGTTTCTTTGTATGTTCTTCCCCCATGGTATAACCCCTGTTTTCACTGTATTTTATTCTGGTGCCCTGCATCTTGAATATACATTTTTCTAATTTGGTGAAGGGAAAGAAAATGCTAAAATAAGGATACAGGATGACCCAATGTAACAATGAGATATACAAGACACTATGTTGAAATCGAACTTTACAACTTTGCAGGGGGGGGGGGTTAGAGAGGGGAAGGAGGAGTTGGGGAGGAGGGAGGGAAGGAATAGTAGGGGAAAAACAAAGGAGGGGATAACAATGTTCGACAGGAAATGGACTCATTACCTTGCTCATGTAATTGTAATACCTCTGTACAATATCTTTGCAATAAATATATGTATGTATTTAAAAAGAAAATATCAAGTTTTTGCCTACTTTCCTATGAAAATATCAAAGACCATTAGACCATGGCTAGTTACATCTCTTTCTTCTAAGAATTTCTGGAATGCTGAATCTAATATATATATATATATATATATATATATATATATATATGGATCTAATCAAAATATTCCAAAGGCTTATAGTGATAACCCTTTTTAAATAGAGAATCTCTGAAGTTTGTGGTTGTTTACTACCTAAACAAAAGTGTAGTATTAAATTTAACATGATTGTCTCATGCTCATGATGGAGAATGGCAACATAAAAAACTAATTTACTTGCCTAAATAGCACTATAAAAGCAACATTTTTTTGTTTTGATGCAGACCTATAATATCACTTATACAGAAAATAGAAGAATACTCTTAAATAATGTGTCTCATTTTAAGCAGATAAAATCAAGTTCAACAGTTTGACATACAGCATGTAGGGGTAGATATACCTTTGTAACAAGTGTAGAGGTATGAAGTAAGGCCAGTGTCAGGTAGTAATAAACCTTTATGATTTGAGAGTTGTATAAGGCTGCCAGGGGCTAGATGCCCAGAAGAAAAGCCTGGAGCAATCTCTGGGTAGCAAGGAAGTTGTACTCACTGCGGTATCTCTACCCACAACCTGTGGGTAGAGATAGGAAGGGAAAACGAGGGACAAACTGGTACAGAGGAAAATGTTACATCTCACAGGTACTATTCAATCAACACACTCTATTTTCCCATAGCTGTCCTGGGCTTAGAAATTTATACTGATTTTCCAGGCCATGGTGATTCTGGATTTTTCTGGCAGATCACAAAGAATATTATGACATTTTTCTTCTCTGAACTTATAAGCAGTAATAAAATGCAACTTAATAGAACAAAACAACAGAAACACAAAATCAACACAATAGTCCTAACTGTTGGCTTCAGGCATAATAACCCAGAATGAAAGGTAGTACATTTTAAGTTTTAAGTAAAACATTTCCTAATAGCATACAAACATACACACATACACACTTTTCAAATTTTTGTCCTGTAAAGGACATTTCTACCTAGTCTTACAACCTAGCCAAGAAACAAAACACAACTATTGTAATATAAAGAAAAGAAAGAAAGAAAATGTTCTGATAACATGTTTAACTATGTGAAAAACTGTTAGTTACTACAAGATTTTGACTTGAAAGTTGATGTCAGATGGCTACAAAACTAATTCCTAAAATATTCATGCTACAAAACGTATTTCATTCCTGATTGAGATATGAATATTTTTTAAAGTCTGATTTCTATTTTATGCATTTATTTTTCCTCTGCATCTTTAATATGTCAAGATACAGTAACGTTAATGAAGTCAACAGTATCAAAGTCTAGGATCAAACTACTAACCAAGTAGTGTTTTAACCAGAGAACAAATGTTTAAACTACATTTTCAATGTACTCCTAACTAGTAGAAATTGTCAGCTTGTACTGTAATTTGTCTACCATTGGATATTTATGGCAGCTATTAATATATCTATAAATATTGCTAGAATGTTTTGAAGTTTGTATAATTAACCCTGCACTACTAGGTAGTACTTAGACATATAGATCTTGAATTTATTTTTAATAAATTACTGTTTAGTGGCAGAAGTGAAAATGTCATCCACTTTGTTAAGTGCGTTACTGCACTGATCAGGTCCTAGCTATAAATTGAATCAAATTCTCCAGTATAAATCTAAGCATTTTTCTATAACAAAAGAGAGCCTCAAAAACAATGAAGCTAATCATTTTGGAAGCATACCATTTTTATATTTAATTTTTTAATATTTAATTTCATCATTAAAATCTTTCATGTAAATACCTTGTTAATTTTTTAATGATCCCTTCCTTTCTCCTCTCTCTCACCTCCTTTCTGTCCAGATAGTCTTTATAGGATAAGAAATAACTGTTTCTTAAAATAGTTGCATGAATTATTGCCTCTTCATCTACAAAACTGTGCCGTTTCATTCAAAAAGGACTGAAATCTAATATCTAAATTATTCAAAAACTGTAGGTAGATAGTCCTATTTATCTCTATAACCCATGAAAATTCAATCATGTAGATTATAGATAACTCTTTGTGTGTGCATTCTTGAGATGATTGCTCAGTATATATTTATCTTCTTATTGTGAACAGGGAGATAATTAGAACTTAGAGTTTCAAGATTGCTAAGGGAATACACTGTATGCTACACACATTCAACGGCGGCATTTTTTGTTTGTTTGCCTACACCTCCACTGTTTCCTGGGGTTCACAGACTTACATTACACTGTCAGACCTGCAAAATTCTTAATATAAAACAATCCCCTGATTGGTTGAAAGATTAGAATTTCTGTCGCCTTCTTGTAAGTGGACATAAATATACACTGTCTATTTATCTCACTGCCCACTCTACAGTATAGATCTTGTTACTTAAAAGGTTCTACCTTTCTTTCTGGGTTATTATGCCTGAAGCCAACAGTTAGGACTATGCATTGAGAAACAAAGACAGAGAAGCAAGAAGGAATGAAAACAAAAAGTCTCAAAGAAAGTCATAAGAATTAACAACCAATTTTCGAAACACCTGTCCAAAATTAAAGAATTCTCCAATGTTTGGGTCCCAGGGTCACCCACATACTTAAGACAATTATTAAAGACTTCTGTTGATGAAAATATAGCTACCCCTCATTAAAGCTGAGCCCATTTTCAAATTCAAATGCATAGCACATTTTATTAGCTATCAGATGACATTGTCATACTTTGTACAGTCCCTGGAAAGTTCTCTTCCCTAGTGTAAAAACAGGAATGAGAAAATGTGAAACAAAAACATGTTCTTAGTATTGTTGAATAGTAATTTTTTTTATCTACTAAGATCCTTTGAAGTGTTTCAGGGAACCCCCCAAGAGTCCATGTACCACCCTTTAAATTCCACTCCTGTTGGAATTAAATAACTTTGCTATGGGAATGTGCTAAATGTCACTGGATTACCCCATGTGACTGAGGTTTACCAGATAGAGCCAGAGGTGCCTGACTTATGGTGTTCAGACTTCCCTATAGACAGTGAGCCAATTCTTCACCCTTTACTGACTGACAAGAAAGGCACTGTTTCTGACCTTTTTCTTTCTACTTTTCCCTTAAACCTTTCTTTCATTTGCCATCTTTTTGCTCTAAGATTCCCTCAAAAACTAAAGAAATATGATAAACAGAGGATATTAAAATGCTCTCATCTATTGAGTTTTTCCTTCATGAAGTCATTTTTCTGGTGTGTTGTTTATTCTCTCTCTAATTCATATGATTAAAAACACTAATTGAACATTTCATCTAGTATGTCTGCTTCTATTTTTTTGGTCAATCCTGGGGCTTGAACTCAGGGCCTAAGTTCTGTCCCTGAGTCTCTCTGTGCTCAATGAGCCACAGTGCCACTTCTGGCTTTTTCTGTTTATGTGGTACAGAGGAATTCAACCCAAGGCTTCATGCATTCTAGGCAAGCACTCTTCCACTAAGCCGCATTCCCAGCCCATCTTCCTCTAATTTGATGTGTTTATGTGTTCCCATTTTTAACAAAGTGTTATAGGGAATTCGATCAGCAAGGTACGTACAGAGAAGCCACAATTTCAGAAGCAGAATCGGGAGTCTTTATTACTAAACTGTGACTGGGATCATATTCGTGTCCCAAAGAATTCACAGCCTCCAATGCAAATACAAAACTTACAATTAGTATATGTCTAGAATATTCCTAGCAGCTGAGCAGAATAGCTCAATATCTGTGTACATATGACCATATAAGATGATGATAAGCAAAATGACCTCCAAGACATGGACAGAAGTAGTTTTTCTTTATTACTGTTGTTTTTAATGTACTATGTGATTTCATTTTTCTTTTGAATTTTTCCCATTTAACTTATCCCTCGTTGTTACTGTATTTGATTTGGTGCCCTGGGTATTTTATATATATTTATCTGAACTAGGGAAGGGAAGGGGAACATCAAAATGGTGAGACAAAGGATAAAGGGGCAACCAATGCAACAGCAATACTCATAAGATAATATGTTGGAAATGATCTGTACAACTGGAGGGGGGTAGGAGGGAGGAAAAAGAGGAGAAAAATGAGGGAGGGAGTACAAGTTCCACAGAAAATATACTCACTACCTTACTTCTGTAACCCTCTGCACATCACCTTGACAATAAATTTAAAAAGTAAAAAAGGCAAAGATCACATGATTGGTATGAGTAACTTAACCTAGAAAAAGCTCAGGAGCTTAGGACAACAATTCTCTGGAGCTAATCAATGCATGACACATCTACAATTCAAAGAATGTCCTTTATTACCTCTAGAGTTTTCAAAACTGGGCAAAAAGAATCCCCATCATTTATTGTTAAGACACCAAGATGATGGTGAGGACAAAATGCCATTACTTAGACCGAGTATCCATATTTCAAAGGTAAGCTAAATGATCTTGTTCTGTGCCTTTCTGTCAGGAACAGAGGCACATTTGCCATTCTATTCAATGGATTATCTTCTAATTAAAGCACAATATTTGATTCAAACATTTATACATAGTTAAAAAAACACAGTGTAGACAACTGCCAGTACATTTGACAGTGACTTTTAAATTTGTACAGCTCTTCCTCCTACTCTGCATCACAATCCAGGGGAGGATGATCTATTTTAGCAAGAAATAGTCTGGACAAGCTTCTGATTAGCCAGAGATTCCAAACCAGCAGTGTCTCTGTCAGACAGATGTCAGCAGAGTCCAAACTCCCAACCTTGTTGTAACAGCACACAGGAGCTGTCTAACTGAGCACTTTGACATTCCCCTCATTAGTTAAGATTGCAGAAAAGACTTCACTAGTAAATCCTTTTTCTTTTTCCAGAGGTCAGTGTGGAGTAGCCCTTCCAAAACCACCCTGGCACAAATCCCAGGATATAATTTATTGCCTAATAAGTAAGCAAGCTTTTCAATTATTTCCTCTTTCCCAGTCCCACTCTGTGATTTGACTGTCTTGCTGCCAACTCCCAGAAACCTGAGGCTAAGACGGAAGGCAAGCAGAAATCTTAAAGACACAATCAATGCTACAAAAAAAAAACTGAAGAAGGAAAAAAATAGAATTCTCACACTAGAGTTTGCTATGGCCACTGATTCAGTATCTTCTAACACGTTTACCAGAAGGCTTAGATTCTATGGGCAGTTTCCTACCTTTTACACTCCTACTTACCCACTTCTCATTTCACCCAGAAAGAAATCCCACTTAATTCCATCCACAGGCTCCACTTGGTATGAGCAGCTCAGACGAAAGGCTGTCTTTGACCCCTTAATTCCAACCTCCCACTTAGTTGTTTGCCCTGCTTTGTCTTTGTAGAGCCATAGTTGTTTCCACAGCATTAATGTCTGACTTAATGACTCCATGCCCTGACCCTGTCATTTATCTGAGCATCCCCACACCTTGCGCTCACCAATTCTTCAGATCATCTTCCTAGTATACATCCTTCATCTGATGAAGAGTCTGGTGTCAGAACACTTACTTGCAGTACCAGATAATTATGAAATAGGTTACACTTAAGATTACTCAACTTCTGGATTGGGGGGAAACAATGGACAAAAAAATGAATAAGAGAAGAAAAACAAGGTCTGTCACAATACAACCCATCCTCTTATGAGGAGGCTGCTTTACAAATATTTCCCTTCTAATGTTCTGTTGATTTAAATAGCTGACTAAAAACTACTGGGAAGAAGGCTAAAGAATGTGAGATTATATCTAGCTTAATAAATTCTTATGCCTGATTTTGCTAAATAATCTACTTGTGTTTGTTTTTTTCAAAGTTTGATGATTTGTTTGAATTGTTTGATCAATACTCTCTTCCCTCATCAAGCTGACCCCAGATCTCTGATTGAAATCACTAAGATGTAATTTAGTCCTGTAACTACAATCAGGCTGAATCTATCACATTTAGGTTAAATCTAAATTTAATTATATTAACACTGAGTCTAGATATTTAGGAAATAAAACTATTTCCTCTGACAAGATGCTAAGAGAAAGTAGTAGAATAAACTATGCCAACATGCCTACCAAAGTAAAACTACACATTGTTTGAAAAAGGGATCCATGTGAAACAAAAAATATATTGTTAATTTATCACTGAGTGAACATGATAACATGTATATAAATATGCTGTCCCCGAACCACTGGAGTAACAATAGACACAAAAATAAAAAGTTGTCTCAGCAAGGCAAATCTTAATTCTGCAGAAGTGAAATGGCGCACATTCGGCTGGAAATCTGGCAAGCCAGCTCATAGAGCAGGCAAGCTGCTCTGGTACTTATTCTTAATGCAGCAGATCTCACCCCTTTGCTCCAACTGGTTGGGCTCAGCTTCACCATCTACTCCCAATTGGCTAGTTTTAATAGAGGAAGATGTAGTTACATAAGGCAGCCAGGAAAAGACTTTCAAAGAAGGTGAACAGTACACAAGTAATCCCAAAACATGTCCACAACCTCTGCTATTTCTTGAACAATCTGATGTGTGTCTTAATTCCATCTTGGAAACATCAATTAAGACAAAAACCTTATATTTCAAAAATCCTTCCTCATCCCAAAGTAGTTCATCCTTCCAAGTTCTTCCTAAGCAGGAACTTTTAAGCAACAGGCTTCAGTAGAAGACAGTTTTTCTCACAGTACTCACAATAACTCAGTGTAGTGCAATTAAAAAATGACATAAAGGAAGTGGTGCTGTAGCTCAAGTGGTAGAGCGCTCACCTTGAGCTGAAGAGCTAAGGGACAGCGCCCAGGCCCAGAGTTCAAGCCCCACGACCGACAAAAAAAAAGACATAAACAACAGATGAGTAAGGCAGCTTCGAATAAAATATAATGATGGCAAACTGTTTTATAATCAACTTATTATTTAATGAGTGGAAGGCATGCACTCTAAAATGATGACAAAAGGTGACACACTAATAACATGGTGGCTTACTAGAATTACATACCATGAATAATCCCATGCACTGCTATTTGACACTGTGACAACACAGCACAGTGTTTTTGTTTTTTTTTTTGTCAATCATGAGGTTTGAACTCAGGACCTGGACACGTCCCTGAGCTCTTTTGCGCAAGGCTAGCACTCTACCACTTTTAGCCACAGTGCCACTTCCAGTTTCTGATGGTTACTTGAAGATAAGAAATGTCACAGTTTTTCCTGTCCATGCTGGCTTTGAACCTCACCCTTAGAACTCAGCCTCTTGAGAAGCTAGGATTACAGCCATGAGCCACCAGCACTGGCAACACAGTGCTTTTCTTTATACCCACATCACCACATCCATGAGGGATTCACTGGGTTATGACATCACTAAGTGATAGGAATTTTCAATTTCTTTGTAATTTGTCATCTTAAAGGAACCATGTTTAAATAAGCAGTGTGTTGTTGGTTAAAATGTTATTGTGTGGTGTACAATGATGTATCTATTGCCATGTAAAATGTGCACATAGTTTTGTTGCTATACAACTTTACTTTCAAAAAAAGAAGTTTGAGCATAGATAAAGGAAGAATTCTTGATAATTAGATGAGTAGAGAAAAACATTGTAATTCTTACATTCTTCATGAGGGCACAAAATATATACATTATGGCTCTTGGTAACCTCTAAAGTAGAAATTTGAGACAGTTTAGGTACAAAAAAAATCAGAAACAAAAGGAAACTTTCCAAGTAAATACTGGAGACTGATAAGAGTTTTCTTGGGAACTGCCTGGGGAGAGGAATCTTCCTGAAAGGAGATATCTTTTAGTGCCATTTACCAAATTGAAGTCTTATTTCCCATAATTTCATTTGTCATGAAGCAGAAGAGACTTGTGGCCTGGGTTTTGAAAGATAGAGTCAAAGAATCAGCCATGCTGTTTTCACATTCAAATTAGCACAAAACCCAGTCCTGGTTCCAATTTATGCTTATGGACACAACTGGTAACAGGAAGCAACCTGAGGCAACAGCTGCCACATTTCACCTCAGACGATCCTCAGCTTCTCTATCCAAGCCCAGAGGTGGGTTTAGCTCTGTGACAAAGAGACCTCATTTCATCTTCACATCACTATCAAAGTCAAGGCGGTGTGAGACTCTGATTCCAGTTCATTCTGCTGACTGTAGCTTGCACCAATAAATTAGTTTCTTCCCTCCCCAAATTTCCCACTTTGTAAAAAACTCTCTACCCTATGAACTTTTAAGATCCAGGTAAGATGCAAAGATCATAACCTTGTAGAGACTGCTTAATCATCTGCCATAATTACACAAGGCACAGACTGGCTAATAAATCCTAGCAGTCCTGTTTCCTTGGTTTTACCTTGACTGCCAAATTAAACAGAACTAAACAGAAATCACTATTATGAGTTCTGAAATCTTCAGGGCTTTGTGACCACCACTTTCTTTCTCTGCAGACACAACTACTTGAAAATTAAATAATGACCCAGAAGTTTGTCTACTAACAAGCATATCCTTGTCATTTTCAAGGACTCAAAGAGTGACCAATCTCTGACTGAGGTTATTTGTTCTTAGATGTATTAATCATTCAGTAATACTTCAGCTACTTTTTTCCTTGTCAGTATACACTGCATACAAAGATTACTGCTCATATGCCCTTCCAGAGCTATTTTTTAGTTTTTATTTTTGCATGGGAAAACATATATTTATTTTTGCTAACTTCTGAGTGAGACTTCACATTTTCTCCAGTGATAAATGCAGGCTAGACATCACAGCTATTTTTTAAACTAAATATTGATATATTGATTTTTAAAATATAAAAGCCTAAGTCTCTTTTGTACAGTATTTTTAGATATAAAATTTTCATTTCCTCTGTTTTCCCAATTAGAGCTAAATTTATCTTCCCAAGCAACTATGAAGCAAATACCCCCATGGAGGATAGCAGACTTTCTCATCTTAGCGTGAATTAACTCCATCTGTTTGTTTTCTTCTTGCTATGGTCAGCTGTGCTAAAACCATTGGTGTGTTTTTTTTCAGAGGTTTGGAAAGAAGAAAATTATTTTAGAATGCAGGATATTTGAAGAAAGACAAACGCAATTGAGTCAGCATCAGAGAAAACAGACATGGACAATGTAAAGTTGCTTAGGGTTTCAGAGCAAAAAGAGGAGAGGAACAGCTCTCAAGATACATTTTCTGATTCCACATTCTGCAGACATAAGTACTTCAGTAGACAATTTCAAGTCAGCAACAGATTCTCCCAAATCTCAGACCTTGATTGAGAAAATTAGATGGTGAGTTGTAGTTCAAATGCTAAGCAGAAATCAGAACAGCCTTCTCCCGAGTCAGACACTAAGGCTGTCTCCATAAATGGTTCTCATTAGATGGCCTTTGAAGAGCTTTGGCACACATGTACGGCTGTAAAGGGAGCTTAACAATTTCAAAATAATTGTGTCACAAGCAGTAATTATTCACAAGATACAAGAACTATCATATTTTTGTTCTTGTTAACAACCTGAATGCAGCTTGCCAGTTATATGCCAAATGGAAAAATTGTCTGTCCCCTCCCCCAGAACTCCAAATGCTGAAGTTTATCTGATTCTCAAAAAACAGTACTTTCAACCTCAAAAACATGACTAGAATTATTAGAAAAAAAGTGGAAGAGTATAACCAGATTTTATAAAATTCCACTTTCAAGCAAACTGTACGAAGCCTTTTATTTTGTACAGAAACGTTGAAATAGCCTAAAGGCTTTCTTTGACCAGCTGTCTATTAAATGTCCTCAGAGTGAAAAGATTCCCATAGCAGAACACCTGCAGGATGTGCAACGATTCATTTTCTACTCTGAATATTGGTTCCGTGGAAGCTTGAGCTCTACTGGCTCATCATTTACATTCACAATGGACATCTGGAGCCAGCAAACTAAAACATAAGACTTGTTTGTGTTATCCCATTAAAAAAGGGAAAAAAGAGAATGGTTTAAAGTTCTAAGAGTCTCAGCAACATTTAATTATGCATCCAACTGAAGTCCAATCAGAACCAGGCTTTTGTCAGAAAATGGGCACTAGGAACAAGACTGTTGCTAGGTCAACCTCTCAATGCACAGGCTGAGAGAAAAGCAATGCTTAGGGAGTCCTCTGCCAAAGCCAAAAGGACTCTGCCAATATTTACAAGAGTCAAATTTAAAAGTCCCATTCCTTTACAGTCCCTTAAGGTTTCATTACCCCTCCTTTCCTGATGGAGGAAACAAGGCTGTGAAGCCAGCCACAGTTAAGAACTTAATGAAACCTACAAGGCTGTGCTGTCAATAAGCCCCGGGTGCTACTCCTAATGATAAGCTCAAATCCTGTGCGCAGGATTGGATACCTAGCTGATAAAGGAATGTTCTTGAGTACAAAGGATAACTTGATGGTTTTCTTGTAGATTTTTTGTGTGTACATTACATATTCTCGTCATTTTCATATCTCTTCCTCTGAAAGAAAAAAGGCCTCATTAAAAAAAAGAATTGTGTTAGTAATAACCACTGGCTGCCTCCTAATGACCTTTATGTGGACTTCATGTTGGAGAAATCAGCCAAATTATTTCAGTCTTCTCTCTACCAATAGGCTAGCATAAAGGAAATCAATAGACAGATGATAGCATGATAGCACTGTTGGAAAGGATGATAATTTTTAGCTTATCCATACATTGCAAAATATTTATTGAGCTTTTGCTATGTATCTTACACCATGTTAAAGGACATGAGAAAACCAAAATGGAGAAAAAAAATCAAGATCCCAGCTAGGAAAAAAATGGATGCACAGAAATGGTGTTTAAAGCTCACATAGTTCAAAATTTTGTACAAAATAAATTTTAATTACTGATAACCCTATAGCCATCTCTCTCTCCTCCTTTATTGCTCTCTCTACCCACAAATCAGATAGGATTATATGTTAATCTAATGGACCAATAAAACACTTATGTCTCTCAGGGGAAAAATGCATCTTAATAAACTAAAACTCTTAAAATCCAGATTCTTAAAGGAAATTGAAACAAACTAATAACCATGTACTTGCATACCAAATTCCCAAGATGAACATATGAGCCCTATGCAAATCTTTGTCATATTATGGTTGCTTGCCACATGCTGTTTACATTGAAAGTATTCTTTAAAATGCTACATGTTTGAATATGTGTGTGTCATTGTCCTGAGTGACTTTACTTCTGAATTTACGTTTATTCCCAAACTCTATAATAATACCAGTTTTAAGAGAGTTAAGGTGGTTTTGGTTTTCACATTTCTAAAAACATTTTTAATTGTAATGTTTATCACCTGATAGCACCTCTATGAGGCACCATGTATTTTTCTTTAGCAAAAGACATGGGGTTGGCACAATGCTCAGTCATGCAAATCTGTTCCTTGCTTATTCGTATTTTTGACATACTCACAGCTACTCTTTATTTTTTTTAATTTAGAAAAGCATTCTGATTCTATTCTTAACATTGTTTTTCCTTCAATCCTGTACAATATGGAGATATTAAGATCGCAGTGTGTCTGTGCCAAACTAGACTATTGCTATGCTTAACCTGTGCATTCCTGAATGTCACCCGTCAGCACAGGAGAATCATCAGGTGATCATTAGTGAGCTCCCGGAGGCTTCTCCTCTACTTCACACCCTGTCTCCGCACAGCTGCACATTCTGTCAAACGGAATTCAGTGATCAGACCACCCCAACTTGGATGTTTGCCACCCAGGAAGTTCAAACAGATGCCTTGGCAAGAGCACAGGTTTGAGAGCCTAAAAATACTATGTAAAAAATTGTTGCTTTATTTCCTCCTATAACCCACAAGTGGTTCTATCATCAAATGTCAAACCCATTCCCCCATCTATTTCATGTGTCTTACTATTAACAAGATAGGCGAAGCTTCCAATAGACTAGATTTTTCCTTTCTACTCTAGCTCAAAGTTTAAGTCCTAAACTTCAGTGCAGAACATAATCACCTGACTGGCTTGCTGGGTTTCACCCACAGAGTTTCTGATATGGTAGGCTTGGGTAGAGTCTGACAATTGGTATTTCTGTTGTGTTTCCAAGTGAGGCTGGATAGAAATCAGGCTTTGAGAAGTGGTGCTCAGTAAATAGACTTTTGATAAATACTGTTGGGACAGTGAACTGTTAGTGTCTTCTAATACACAATCTTATGGATACCCTGCACCACTGGAGCTCCTAATATGCAATCTAATAATCACTTTAGGTCACAAAACATACTTTCATCCTATTTACTCCAATGAAGTGTAAGAGCAGTCCAATGTGCCTTCATTAAAATCTAGTACACAGTGGGTTGCCTGCCTTCTGGGAAGGGAGTGTTATCAGTCTATAATTTCTCTCCTTCCACTCTTCTCCTCCCACACTTGTAAATTGTCCACAAGCATCCTACTAGCTGGGGAGGAAAAAGGAATATGAACAAGATTAGAACATCCTTCATGACTGCTGTCCTAAGATGGCTTTCTGTACCAGAGAGCTGGCAAGGATGGAAACGTGATGGCACTTCCGGGAGAATTTTAGGGTCTTTGGTCCCTCCCTCCAACTTGGCTGACTAGTTCCCCCTGACCACAGTGATGCTTTTAGTTGGTGGTTGTCTCTAAGCCCCCACTTCTCTGCAAGCTCACGCAATGCATATATTCTCACAGTGATCATCCACTCACAACCCTTGGGGGTTCCCTTAGGCAGCTTTTGAAATAGCTCCAGGCCAATGCTGTGTCCCCAGACTTGAAGCATCAACAACTCTCACACATTTCTTTTTGTGGGTCCAAATGGGGCATTATAACTTCCCAAACGGAGTTTCCTGTTAGCACCTGCTCATTCTGTTACAGGCTAATTTGGCTTTTCAGGGACCAATGTGAAATGTACCACAGCTTTAGAGAAAACTTCCTTTGTTCAATCATTGGTCCTAAGAAGCCTTCAAGCCTTGAAATTGGGAGGTGCTGGGTATTGGTGCCTGTAATACTAGCCAGTCAGGAGGCTGAGATCTGAAGATTGTGGTTCAAAGCCAGCTGGGTCACACAAAAGTCAGTGAGACTCTTCTCTCCAATTAGTCACCAAAATACCAGAAGTGGAGCTATGGCTCAAGTGGTAGACGATCAGGCTTGAGGTAAAAAGCTAAGGGACAGCATGTAGCCCCTCAGTGTCAGCATGTAGAAGAAGGAGAAGTAGGAAAAGGAGAAAAGGAGGAGGAGGAAGAAGAGGAGGAGGAAGGAAAAGAAGGAGGAGGAAAAGAAAAAGAGAGGGAAGGAGGGAAAGAAAGAAAAAGGGAAAGAGAGAGAGGGAAACATCATTCCTATTCTCCCTTAGGTATAATAGTAGAGGGTTGGGGAACCATGACTTTCTCTTAAAAGATCACACACATACTACGCATGTACATGTAAACACACATAAGCACATTTATTTATCTCTTTATCCTTGTTCTTTCTTTACTCAACATCTATTTTCACATGCTTACTATGAGTTTATAGCTCTTTACCTTCTTAGCTTTTTCCTTTACTGAGTACATTTTGGTCTGCATTTCAAACATTTCATATCTCTTTTTCTTGGTGGCTCAGTCAAAACTTTCCACTTTAATATCCTATACCAATCAAAACCTTCTATCCTCTTGAACCAAACTCATTATAATACCTCATACCAAGATAACACATTCTCTAGACAATCAGTTATGCAAATTTCTTGATTCATTGGAAAGATTTTTGCTAAATAAGGTCCAGCAAAAGATAAAGTATTATGTGTCAACTAAACAGCTGGGCACCACATGATAACCTTCTTCATCTATTTCCCTTCCCCAGGTCTGTCTGTTATGGACCCTATCTCTTATCATTCCTCTACCATGGAGTATTCTATTTGTCTTTCCTTCCCTCAACTCACCAGATCCCTGCATGGGAGGTGAAAGCCCATTTTCTCTCTAATTATGCAGGGTAATTCTCTTCAAGCAAAAAACCTAGCACACATCAGGCTCTTAGAAGTTCAACTTCTTTTTTAGCAATCACCTTTCAATAAAAATCAGTAGAAGCCTCTAGTAGAACCTTATTTTGATTCTTCATTGTAACTATGTTATCTTAATCTGTAGGGGAAACACTGTGAGCAAACCATTGGAATGTTGATATTATGGATGATGAAATGGGGTTGCAGTGAGTTCAGGCTACTTGCTAACTTCTCAAGGTCGAAAAATGAGTACACTTCCTATTTCCTTCTCAGGTGTGTATTCTACTACAGAAGAGTGAATCCTTTGCCGATATGCTGACCTGTAACCTTCCTTTGTAGTTTTGCTTAGCTGTAGCCTGACAGGCTTATGTCAGATGTAAAAAGAAATAAGGGTGAGCAGATAGCTGGCCCAGCCACAGATGTGTAACTCCAACCTGCCTGAATCAGCACCCTTGGGAAATGTCTTTGCTTTTCAGCTTTTATCATCAACTCTTCCAGCCACCACTTTTAAAGATTAATTTCAAATTGCTTGTATTCCAAATTCCCACCAATTAACTCAGAGTGACGTGAGAATGCATGGCAATGAAAGAAGAGGAGACGGCTGTCGTCTCCTGTGGAGGGACAAGGGATTTATTTCTGAAGCTGCTAATAGCATTAATGGGAGTTGTGAATTCACCTTGTCTCATTTCAGTGGGAGGAGAAAGCTGGCTGGATGAAAAATGTAGATAAGATTATACTATTCAAAGCCATTTCTATTAGTTGCCATGGTGTATCTCCTTGTATTCCTTTATGAGTCAAATTTGGCTCAAAAGTTATAATGCTTGAGATTATCTGGCATATCAGGTAAGGTCACCAGTGATAAGTGCCTGCTGCTAAAATAAATGTTGTGTTCTGTTCTGCATCTCAGCTTGTTTTTAATGCAGACTCCTAGGGGCTTGTACAACAGTGGGAATCCATTTATCAGCATAAAACAGCCTCTTGTTTACACGAGATCGCTTGGTAATCATGTGGCCTGTGTACAAGAAGTCAAGCAAAAATAATAAGCATGGTTCAATCTGCAAGACTGGAACATGGAGGCTGCCTTTTCACAATCAAGCGCTTTTATGCAGATTCATAGAGCTTTTGATAAATTGTCAAACAACCACGAGGCAGATTTAGAACCAGGTCCATTGAAGACCTCTGGGCTCTTCGTTTTCATAAAGACTCTTCACGGGGGAACACTGACACATTTCTTTTAAATTGGAAATCCAGAGTATTAAAAGAAAACAAAGCTCAGTGTTTTTCCTGAAAGCCAAAATAATTGTAATCTCTTGCTCATACCAAAGAAATCAGCAGCTCTGTAGTCACAAAGAAACCCATGAAACCCATGTATCCATGAATATTTCAAACACGTGGGCAAAGAAGTTCTACCTTTAAGCCGAGCTACCGTGAGCTTTTTCTGTTGTCAAAAATTCTAATAATACTATGATTAAGTACATTTGAATAACACTGTCGATTATACTGGAAAGTACTGATTAGCATGTTACATCCATAAGAAATTATTCTAAAGAAACTTTAATTTTCCTTAATTTGGCCTTTCTCATACTATACTACTTCTTGTTTCTCATAGATCTTTTCACTTGTTTTTGTTTTATTTTGTTTCAGTTACAGCTATTAATTTCTTATAGTAACTAGTGTTCTGTGAACATGACTTGGAAAATGTTGGAATGTTCTTTTTTCTTGCAGATTCATTTCAAATATGCAAATTAGAGAGTGAACTGGAATCAAGAGAAGAGGTATGTGCATAGGAAATCTTTCATTGTGTACTTATTCCACAAATATTTATTGAGAACCTACTGGGGCAAGCCAAGTGGAAGGTATCCAACACCTGAACTAAGAAGGGAAATTGAAGCAGAGTGTTAAAGAAAAATCAATGCCCTCCCATTGCCCATAGAAACACTGTAACTATCTCCAAATAATGCAGTGTTTCATCTTTCTACAGAAGTTTAATATTGAGTTCTACCACCTAAGACTTGAGGAAAACTCATGCAAAGCCTATCCATTTTTAATTACTTGTTAAGAATTACACATTTCTCAGGTGATAAATTGTCATAATCTCTCAAGAGACTGCTAGCAAGAATTGAAATGTCTAACCTATTTTGAACATGAAGATAATGCCACCTTTTGTAATAGGAAGCCTAATGAGATCTGATTTATAACCCAATTTATAGTTCAAAGGATGCCAATTTGATCAGGAAATAAAATGAAAGTCAATAAAGTGCTGTGTATATTCCAAACAATGAATGGAAGCTGTTCTGTAATGAGACCAGATGGAAGAACCCATAAAAGAAAGGTATCTGTGGGAAGGAGCGTAATCTGAGAGGCTAGACTCACCCAGAAATAAACTATATGAATCAATTCAATTCAGTAAGGTATTGTTAGTGCTTCTGCATTTGTCTAATTCTGAGCTATGCATATTAAAACACAACAAATTTTAAAACACAATATATAGCAATTTAATTGTGACATTCACATTTATTAGTTGGCATAATCATTTTGGCAGGTAGATTGAATTTTTTGACTTGCCCTCTGAGTGTTTGTAAAAATTATAATTAAGTTGGGTTTATGAACTGTCACCAGAATCAAAGTAATAAACAAATCTGAAAGTCTTGTTGTGTACTTTGATTTAATGTTGAAGTATGAAGGCTTACCACTAGAAACATATATACATATATATTTTTTTCAACAAATATTTTTAAGTGCACAAAACAGCACAACTTAGTTATGGGCCCTAACTTGGATATCTAAAGTTTTGTATTTTGCGAAAGTAAAACTTTGGAAGAATGACTTTCCACTTCTTGCTCTTCCTGGTCCCTTCCAACTAATGCTCTACTTTGCTTCTCTGTCAGATTAGATGCCTCATATGTGAAAAGATAGGTAGTACTTGTCCAATAAATGTATTTTTTAAATTAAAGTATACTAAAGGAAGCTAGAATAAAACATAATAAAAGTATCACCTTCAAGGAAAACCAACAAGGCCAAAGCAAAACTAACTGAGCATGTAAATAAGAAAACTCAAAAAAGAAGATATAGAAGAGAGGGAAACAAAAGAGTCAAAATACCTATAATGGAGCCTGATCACAATGCAGGTTTCTGCCTTAGTCTGGGAGACATTCTAATGTGTTTTGACATATTTATCGGTGGGACTCTGCCATTGCATTAGCATTCTTCAAATTATTTTTACATTTAAATTGATTTCAATTACATAGACATTTCAAAACATTAATATTCATTTGAGATATTTTTGATATCTTCTCGGTGTGCTAAACTTTTTCAGGCTCTGCTTCATAATTAACCCACTCCACATGTAGCTGCTAGAGAACAAACCCTATGAAATTCTGATTAGTATAAGAGCTTTTCTGCATATGTTCTGAGTTCCTAAATTATAAACATCCCATTGACAAAGAGTTCACACGTACAAAGTATTCCATCATAGCTGAACTTTTTGCTGTCTCTCTCCTGTTGTTGGTGAATAAGTAACTCCAGTAAGAAAGAAGCTCAGACCAGACAGGCTCATGAGATGATTAAGAATGAGAAAAAGGAAGATTGAATTGGTTCTTTGGAGGAGGGAAAGGCAGAGGAAAAGGAGCTAAAGTTGGGGGACAATTCTAGTGAGTGACCTAAAAGATTTAGTAAGAATGGAATAGATTTCTTATGCAAATTTATAAACAAACATAAAAAACTAAATTGATTAAACACAAAAAACTAAAACATAAAAATAAACTAAATTCAAGAGCCTTTGGAAAAAGGATTCCGAAGTGTTTGAAACAGAAACAGAGAGTAAGGGTAAGTTATAGAATTACAGGTGTTTGGAACAATACCATCTTATTGAGCAGAGGAATGCACATGAACTCTATAAAATACCAATATTTAGAAGTTTTCTTTTTTCTCCGAGACTAAGACTTGAACTTTGTACGTGACATTTTTGCACATTGTCTGCTTCTCTAACATCTGAGCCACACTTCCAACCCCAAAGAAACTATTTTTAACAAAGAACTGTTGAAGCCATTTTAGCATCTTATTTAGGCTTCATATTTTACTTAAATGAATTTTGTCTTACTCTTTTTTTAACTTCTCTCTCTTTTATGATCCTTTTAAAAGTTTTTAGTGGGTTTCATTAAGCAACTTTCATAAAAATTATGTACTTCAACCATATTCAAATTCCATCATCCTATCCTTTATCTCTTTCCCCTCAATGACTATTCTCCCAAACAATCCCAAGACAGGGACACATTACTTACAATAATATCATATTACTTTAAGTCTAGATTCTTCACATCAGTATAAACATAAAATACTTGTCTTTTTGAGCTTGGATTATCTTCTTCAACATGAGATCTTCAGTTTCATCCATTTTTCCACAAATGACATAATTTCATTGTTTATCATTGTATATATGTTCTATGTTTTCTTTCTTTTTTTCTTTATTTTTGCATCTGTCTTGCTTCTTTCTTCCTTCCTTTCTCCAATTCTTCCTTCCTTCCTTCCTTTCATTTATTTATTTATTTATTTATCCTAGTCCTGTCACTTGAATTTAGGATCTGGGTAACTCCAAGAAGAAAGAAGCTCAGGCCATAGACAGGCTCATGAGATCATTAAGAGTAAGAGAAAGGAAATGGAGCTACAGCTCCTATTCAGTGTTTTGTGGTTAATTGGCTTATAAGTGTTCTCACAGACATTCCAGCCAAGACAGACTTTAAATGATTATGCTCGGATCTCAACTTCCTAAGTAGCTAAGCTTATAGGCCTGCGCAACAAACACACAGCCCACATTTTCGTTCTTCTTTTCTTTTTTTGATTTGCATTACTTTTTTTATTAAATAAGTTTTTTATTGTGAAAATACTGTACAGATGAGTTACAGTTACACGAGCAAAATAATGAGTACATTTCTTTTTTTAGGGGGTGGGAGGGAGGATCCAGTCGTGGGGCCTGAACTCTGGGCCTGGGTGCTGTCCCTCAGCAATTCAGCTCAAGACTAGCTCCCTAGCACATGAGCCACAGCATCACTTTTCTTTTTGCTTATATGGTGCTGAGGAATTGAACCCAGGGCCTCATGCATGCAAGGCAAGCGCTCTACCACTGAGCCACCTTTCCAGCCCCAATGAGTACCTTTCTTATCCAGCATTGTTGCTTCCTCCTTTGTTTTTCCCCTACCATCCCCTCCCTCCCACATCCTCAGCTATACCCCCACCCCCCACCCCCATCTAAATTGTAAAGTTCATTTTTCGACATAGTGTCTTGTACATCTCATTGTTGCAATGGGTCAAGCTGTATCACAATTTAAATATTTTGTTTTTTCCCTTCCCCTCCCCAAATTATATCAACATCAAATACAGTGAAAACGGGTTATACCATGGGGGAGGGACATACAAAGCAACAAAAAAAAAATCACATGATATCTTATAAATACATTAGAAACAATAGCAGGGAAGAAAAAAAAAAAAGATTTGTGTCCCTGTCTTGGGGTTCATTTTTTTTCTTTTTTTGTCGTTGTGGGGATGAATTCTGGGCATGGGTGCTGTCCCTTGAGCCCTTCAGCTCAAGTGAGCACTGTACTACTTGCGCCACAGCAACACTTCTGATTTTCTGGTGGATAAGAGTCTCATAAACCTTCCTGCCCCAGCTGGCTTTGAATTGTGATCCTCAGATCTCAGCCTCCTGAATAGCTAAGATTACGGGCATGAGCCATCAGTGCCAGGATCCATATTTTCTTTTTCTGCATATTTGTTTTCTTTAAAATGCCCTCATCAGGGAAGATGGCAGAGGAGAAGCTGGAGGCTAAACAAGCTCTCGAAAAGAAAGCAGTCTTAGAGTTCTAGTGAACAGTCCTAAGCCAGAGAATTACACCAAGTGTGCCATCACAGGACAGAGAGTCAGGCCAGAGAGGGAAAATCCAGGCAAGGAGACACATCTGAGCTCTTGCCAGCAGCTGCCGCGGCGGCGGCAGCTGTGGCGGTGGAGGCCGAACTCTCCATACCTGAACCACAGAGAGTCCAGGATGAAGGAGCCAGACTCAGCAGGCGAGCAGATTCTACTCAACACCAGCAAGAACCAATAAGGAGCAGACATCCTCATCCTGCAGTTCACAGACCAGAGACGACCCAGGAGCCAAGACGGCGTGAGTAGAAGCCTGAAGTCCTCACTCCTTCTCAGGAAGCAGAGGAGGGAAGGCCACCCTCCCCCCATTCCCTACTGGAGATCTCCATCTTGGATACCAACAAAGCTCTGCAGAGCTGCTAGCTCCAACTCAGGCCTTGGGAGAAAACTAGAGTCATTTAGCAGGTCACAAGAACCTGACCTCACCTGCCAGACTCAGCTCCACCCAGGGAAAAGTCACCCAGCTCGGGCACCAGCCCTAGGAGTGGCTTTCTTCACTGGGTAATCAGAGCCACAGGCTGCTCCTCCCTTTAGCAGCCTCCACAATCAATTGAAATTCAGTAAACAGAAACCCTGAGAATGGCTCCAGGCTGGGCTCTGTGAGTTTCTCACAAACCAGCCCCTGTTTGCTGAAAGGCTTCAGTTCTACCCAGAACCTAGCCTCACCATAGCATCTCCAAACTCGAGGAAAAAGCCATCTCCCTCTTTTGTGACTCTCAAAGCAGATCTGCCTCCCATTGAACTAACCTGGGAGGAGGATCGCCGAATCCTGGGTAAAGCAGAGCATTTTTCTGCCTGTTCAAACAAACTGACTTAAGAAACCAACCAAGCCACAGGAACACAAGCCGACCAGAGACTCCAACAAGAGGCTGGTTATGGACACAAGGGAGATACAGGATTTTTCCCACCCCTCCCAAAAAAATCAAAGAACATTTTTTTGGTACCTTTTATAAAAAAAAATTTTCTAAAATTTTTTTTAATCTTTAATTTTTACATTTTTTGAAAAAAAATTGTTTTCTAGTAACTTTTTTTCCTCTTAGAATTTTATTTTAGGAGTATATGTGTGTGTGCGTTTTTCTTTCTTTTTTTTTTTGTTTACCTCTACTGAACTTCTGAACATACAACCATCCAAGACAAGTCCAAGAAATATGATAGATCTATCCAACACTTGGAAGACACCATCAGAAGGCCTAACCTAAGGATAATGGGTGTAGAGGAGCACCTGGAAACAGAAGTTAATGGTCTAGGAAATTTGTTTAACAGGATCCTAGCAGAGAACTTCCCAAACATGCAAAAAGAT
>NW_012267289.1:6324129-6330003 GCF_000151885.1 Dipodomys ordii | reverse complement strand
TTAGGAAATGGAAAGACTTGGAAAAAATTCTATTAAGTGAAGTAAGCCAAGCCCAAAGAAACATAGATCCCATAGTTTCCCTTATTTGCAATATCTAGTATATGTATGAGTCAAACAGAAAAGGTCAGATAAGGTGATGTTAGGAAAATGAACCCTAAGATACGTATTTAAATGTTTTTTTTCTTTCATACATTTGTTTCTAACGCATTTATAAGATTATTTCTTTGTTGCTTTGTATGTCCCTCCCCCCCAGTATAACCCCTGCTTTCACTGTATTTGATGTTGGTATAATTTGTGGAGGGGAAGGGGAAAAACAAGTCGTTTAAATAAGGATACAGGTGGACCCGTTGCAACAATGAGAAGTACAAGTTGTCATGTCGAAAATGAACTTTACAACTTTGGTGGGGGTAGGGAGGACTGGGGGGCGGGGGAGGCTGGGAAGGGATGGGAAGGGTAAACAAAGGAGGGGGCTACAATGCTTGATAAGAAATGTACTCACTATCTTGCCCATGTAATTGTAACCCTTCTGTACAGTATTTTCACAATAAAAAAATGCCCCCATCAAAGATTTTCCCAGGAAACATACCAATCCAATTTCTCTGAAGTCTGCTGCCCCACATCTCACCTAACTACTAATGTACATAATTTGTAGAGTTTTAAGATTTTTAGAGTACATCTTTCTGTACTTGAATGGCAGGTAAAAATATTTAAGGTGAAACTCTAAATGATAGACAGGGCCCAGACTAGATACCCATAAGGGCAACCTGAAGGAAAATAAGACAATACTGGAAAAAGAAAGTAAATTTAAAAGAGTAATAATATCCTAGGAGAAACATATAGAAATATTGCATCAACAAATCCAAAGAACATTCGTATCATTTAGAGTAAAATTTAAAATAATATTTAACTAATTTCTTTGTTATCATAGAAACACCCAGACATCTCAAATGCATAACATTATAAATAATTGTTCCTCACCTATATACAGGTGGTGAGGTTTTGGGTGGTGAGTATTTTCTTCCACATAGATATTCATAGTTTCAGGTGCCTCTATTCTGTGTCATCTCCATCTTGTCAGTCCTTAGTGTTTTCTCCAAACATCTGCCAAGTGATAAATGGTTTCAAAGAAGCATACTTAGTTCCTCTTTGCAAGACACACATATATATTCTATTTCTGTTCATGTTTAATTAGAAAGATAAAAGAGATGCTGGGAAATGTAGCCCCCAACTGAGCAATCACTTCTCATAAGCAAAGATAAGGAGAGAATGTGTGCCACACTGCTGGAAAACAGAGTATTGCCACACTCTTGAAAGGAAGAGAAAGGAAACCACAGTCCATGGATAAATAAAATAGTTCAAGTAGTTCCTGGACAATAAAAAACATAAAGTAGCTATTAAGTAATCAAAGCAAGGATTGAAAGATTAAATTTAGGAAACCATGTAGAAAGTGTAGCACAAAGGCAAATGATAAGAAATAGAACAAACACACCACAGTTAGCAATTTACCAGAGACATGTACATAGAAGAGTTTCAGAGAGAGAGACACACAGAGAGAGAGAGAGAAAATAAACAAATAACAGGGAAAATTGAAAAGATTTAAAAATAGGAGTTACCAGAATGAAAGATTTCAGATCAGACATGGTAGATAAAACAAATCTAAACCAAAATATATCTTTTAAATGTTCAATGTACTGGGGATAATGATTTTTTTAAGGCACTGATGACAAGGGACCATATTTTATTCAATGTTCAAAATTAGAATAAAATAATATTTTTGAAATGTAAAAAACTGAAGAGAGCATTGTAACCAGAATTAGTCACATAGAATTTTTTTTTTTGGTCAGTTGTGGGGCTTTAACTCTGGGCTTGGGCTCTGTCCCTCAGCTCTTCAGCTCAAGGTGAGCACTCTACCGCTTGAGCCACAGCACCGGTTTCCTTGTGGCTTATTGGAGATAAGAGTCTCACAGATTTTCCTGCCCAGGCTGGCTTTGAATTGCTATCCTCAGATCTCAGCCTCCTGAGTAGCTAGGATTACAGGCGTGAGCCACTAGCACCCAGCTTACAGACAGAATTTTTAACCTAGACACAACAACTACTAATGAAGAATAACGTTATAATAAAGTTAATAGTCAAGAGAGCTCAAAGTGCTATCTTTAAAAGGCTTTAAATAGCCTCCTTCCAATGCTACCAGAAACTGGGTTCTACCAGAAAGAGAGACAAAAAATAAAAAAACAAATAAATAATAATAAGCCTAAGAAAATAAGACCCATTGTGAAAAAGAAAGACATTACTAGGGATGATAGACAACAGAGATCTAAAAATATATAAATAACTATACATCACCCTTGAGAGCAAACAATTTGTATGGAAGCAGGAAGCTGGTTCCTTTAAAAGATGAAATTGAGCTGGTGCCAGTGGCTCATGCTTGTCATCCTAACTATTCAGGGGACTGAGGTCTGAAGATTGCAGTTCAAAGCCAGCCAGGGCAGAAAAGTATGTGAGCCTCTTATCTCCAGTTAGTCACAAAAAAAGCTGGAGGGGTGTTTTGGTTTTAGTGGTAGAATGCTAGAATGCTAGCTAAGGAACAGCGCCCAGGCCCAGAGTTCAAGCCCCAGAACTGGCAAAAAAAAAAAAAAAAAAGATATTGACCTCACATCTACAATATTAACATTACATTGAGAGGATAAAGAACTGAGGTGAAAAGCATCAGTAGTAAGGTATTGCATAAAAGAAATCATTTGAATTAAAACATGTTTGAAGGAAAAGAAAAATTAGAAAGAATCAAATTTAACAACAAAGCAACATGTCTGAAAGCTTGGGATAACAAATGGGCAGCCTGGTAAAATTGTAGAGTTTGTAAACTGTCTATTCAGTGATTGTTTTAAATATTGACAGTTCCTGTGCACCACAACTTAGACCACCTCCTTTGTAAAAGTAGAAGATGCCTATGTTTCCACTGTGCAAATGGACTCATATTTTCTTTCCAGCTGTGGTCTGTATTACAATTTTTCTTAATCACTACTTTTATATATTCAGCATTGAATTGAAATCATTTAGTGGCTTCTGTAAAAACATTGGCAACATTTTTAAACTTATTAAATTTTTGATCTTTTTAAAGTTTTAAATTATGTCCTTTGAGAAAAGATATTGGCAATTCACTGTGAATGTTCTACAAAATAAAATTAATCTTTAATAATTAAGAAGAGGAAAGGCAAAATGTGGAACTCTGCACAAATAGACTTACCTATCCATCTGGTATAATTCGTGCCAACCATACCAATTAGCACAAATTTAATACAAGAAAATTTGTACAATAACTTTTTAAAAAGCCATATTACCTTGACCTACCTTACTGAAATTCAGGAATCATCTTTGGTATTCATAGTATCATAAGTATAACATGAAAGGAAATGATAACCCTACCTCAGTACCTAACTATTAAAAGCACCAATATAGATTCTCCCCACTGCACACTGCAAACTTGGGTCAGGAAACACAGCAGGAGACACTTGTTAAGGAAGAGAGTTTCTTGAAGATCAACCTGTGAGTTACATACTTAAGAACCACCCAGAGTATCTGTTAAAAATGCAAATTTTTGGATCCTGCCACAAAATGATTATATTATAATTTTCATGGTAGGTCTGAAAACCTGATTTTTTTTTTTAGTTTATAAACCTCCTGAAGCTGAAATTTAAAGATGTGCTGCTTTAGTGTGTGGATCTGACTACCAGAGCATTGCAGGTATATTAGTACCCCAAAAATCTAAGCAAAAGCAAAGGGCTGTCTTAAAGCAGAAGATGAAACAGAATCCAACCTTGAGGATACAAGTTTTCAGGCATGACAAAACCTTAAGACAGAGAGAGTTCTTCATTTACTTCTGAGATAGGGACTTGTAGACATTTTAGGACAGATGATAATATTTTACTATTTGTATAACTAATTTTTATGAAATTTAACTACATAAAGCATGAAGACACAGAAAGAATTAAGATAAAGCAATATGAACAATCTATTTTGATGTCTTGATGATTAGGTATAGCTGTTTATACATATATATATTTGAGATATTATACATACAAATATACGCTTATATAAAAAAATAACCTGGCTTAAACAAGATGAGTATTTTATTTTTCTTTCACATGGTTAATAAACGCCACAATCTTCAGAGCAAGCCCATACTTACTCTAGATGCATCTGGTTCTTCCTCATAGTCTGGTAGCAGGATATGTTTGTGTGTGCTGGAGCTCCAGCCATCGTACCTAACACTTTCCAGATGTGATTAGGGACAAAGACACACATATCATGTCAGACTCTTTCTGATAGCTCTCATAGGTTCTATATAACAACTTTCAGCCACATTTTAATTAGTAGTTTTTATTAGTTATTAAACAAATGGGATTAAATATGTTACAGTTGGGCTGGGATGTAGCTCAGTGGCAAAGCACTTGCCTAGCAAGTGCAACGTCCTGGCTTTGATTCCCAGTACCAAAAAAGAAAAAACAAAAAAAATACAGTTAAAAAATAAATAAGTAAATAAATATGTTACAGTTGCCAAAACAATTGGAGTTCCATTGCTTAAAGAACGAAAGCAGATATTGAATTGGCACCTAGAAATATAGATTCTCTCCTCTACTATATTTGGCTGAAGAAAATTTACCCATCTTCCTTGGACTTCAGCTCTTTCACCTATGAAACAAGAACAAATACTTTTCAAGATGTTATAATATTTAGGGAAAGAATTATATGAAAGATTTGCTACATAATAGAGATTCAATAAATGAAATAAGTTAATAAAAAAGAGCTTTTAAAAACATTTTTGGACTTGTTGATCTGTGATATAGGAATGGTGAATTATCTGGTCACATGTAATATCAAATACTGGAACAGTATTACCCTGTCTTGCCATTTCAAAGGTGGTTCTTGTTGAGCAATGATTAAGAATTAACATACCCATACAAAATTAATCACTTGCTGAAGAAAATTAAGAATTCAGGAACAGCAAATAAAGAGTAATGAAGATGGCCATTCAGTAAATATAAATAACAATGTAAATCCCTTCACTATAACAGCTGTATCAGCTGGTAGACATATATACATAGTACTGTAAATACATACTAATAAACTGTCATTAAGTACATGCTAATTTCCTTTTTTTTAAATGCAAGCTCATTCTTCTCTAGCAATATTTCTGTAAGTAGACTGAAAATGTAGACATGTCACTTTGCATGTTTGTTATTTCCCTATTTATTTAATGTAGATTAAAAAAATAGGAGCACATGGTCCTAATTTTGTAGTATTCATGACTCTCTTCAATAAGACTTAACCATTTTCCCATCAAAAGTTGGAGTCTATCCCTTTCCCTTTTGAGTCTGGATTGGGGTTGGATCACCTTGACCAATAGAAGAAAGAAGTGACATAACGTGATTTACAAGGCTACTTGGGTCTTAGTGGAACTTATCCCACATCTGTACAACTCCCGTGTAAGGCAGTAGATGGGACCACGTGGAGGGAAGCGCATGTGTATGTCAGCAGCCTCTGCCAGACAGGTAAAGCAGACTATGTCAGCGCTTCCAGCCCAGAGACATTCCAGCTGAATGCAATTAAGTATAGTCCAGATAAAATCAGAAAACAAATCACCCAGCGTATCTACCAATTAGTAGAAAATATTATTGGATTCATAAACCTTGAAAAACACTAAAAGAGGGCTGGAAAGGTGGTAGAGTGCTCGCCTTGCATGCATGAGGCCCTGGGTTTGATTCCTCAACACCACATAAACAGAAAAAGCCAGAAGTGGTGCTGTGGCTCAAGTGGTAGAGCACTAGCCTTGAGCTGAAGAGCTGAGGGACAGCACCCAGGCCCAGAGTTCAAGCC
>NW_012267289.1:6320347-6322709 GCF_000151885.1 Dipodomys ordii | reverse complement strand
CACCTGTATCCTTAAACAACTGGTTTTTCCCCATCTCCTCCACAAGTTATACTGACATCAAATATAGTGAAAGCAGGGGTTATACTGTGGGGGAGGAACATACAAAGCAACAAAGAGGTAATCTTATAAATGCGCTAGAAACACATGCATGAAAGAAAAAACATTAAAATACATATCTAAGGGTTCATTTTCCTGACATCACATTATCTGACTTACAAAGGGATTTTTAAGCCAAAGGTGACATAAGATGAGTTGTGAACATGCTTCGAGGCACAAGGAATGTATGATGTAGTCTTCATTTGTGCTTAAATGTTTCCATGATGTCAGTTGATTATTGAAACACGTGCACATTTTGTGTGATTAAAATGGAGTCCCAACCTCTTATTTAATTTTCATCGAAAGCATATGGAGGTGGCTCATGTCTATATTCCTAACTAGTCAAGAGGCTCAAAACTCAGAATCGGAGACAGCCCAGGAACACAAATCCCTGCACGACCTGCATCTTCAATTATCCAGCAAAAGCCTGAAGTGGAGGTGTGGCTAAGTCATAAAACACAGCTTTGAGGGAAAAACAACCTCTGAGTTTAAGACACAGTACAGGCCTCCTCAAGAAAAGAATCTCATGAGAGAGAGGCAAAGAAAGTAGGAAAATAAAAGAGAAAGAAAGAATACTACTTGAAAACTACCTATAAATTATGGTATATGGCCTTTCCTCTAAATAGTCTAAAATAAAGCCTTAGCCCAAGTAAGATCATGAGGAAAGTTATGTAGATTGTTTTAACCACCACATGCTTTAATCATCATCATCCTTTGTCTGAATTCTCTGCAGAGTCCTTTGCAGTTGTCCCCTTTTTACTAGTCCTCATTTTCACTCCATCTAAATATGATCTTTGAAAAATGCAACATTATTTTGTCACCAGTTGGCTTAAAACTAATGATGTTTTGCTGGGAGGTGTTTGTTGGACCTTCAGCATAGCCGTTCATTGACTTTCTGCTGGACTTTAGATAAAAGACAAAATGTTTAACATTCCCATGTAAAACATCTAATGTAGTATGTGAAGCATATGTAAGACTCTGTAGATTGTACCTGTTATTATTCAGGTCAACTTTCAGGTAACTGACTTTAAAATATTGAAGAATATATCTTATTTCAATCATTAAATAAAAACGTCATAGGCTTTTTTTTTACTCTGAATTGTAGATAACATAGTCACATGGATAGTGTTTTCTGAGAAGCACAGAACTAGCTGAAAGAGCTCAGAAATGATCAGGTCCATTTATTTGTTTGTTTTTTATTACACAAATGAATACAATGAGTGATTTATTTATACTCACTCCATTTGTTGGCAATAAAAGCCAAGAGCCAAATTTCAATTTCTCTGACTTTCACTCCAGTGCTTTCACTCCTACTATACTATGATCCAACCACTCAACCATCTGCTAATAGAGCTAACAGCTATTGAGTGTCTTCTACACACATTCCAGGAAAATTCAGATCAAAATTCCTGTCCAAGGCCATACAAGACCACAGAATTCACAAGAGGATTCAAGCTGAAGAATTGAGGGCTCTAGTAAAAGTCTAAGGTTTGTTTCTCAAATAAATTATTAGACACTTCCTAATCTAAAGCCATTGACACTTAAGTAAATCCTTTCATGGTAGCTGGGACCATTTCTCGTCAGGCCACAAATTGGTCTTCCTACTCTTTTTCACTGAAGTTACATTTCTAACTCTTTCACTTCATTCTTAGTCCCTTTGTCTGGCTAGGATGCACGCATGTGTGTGTGTGTGTGTGTGTGTGTGTGTGTGTGTGTGTGTGAAGAATGGGAGATTTGTTGAGTTCAGAAGGCTGAATTTTCATTATCACAAATCTAAGTAACCAGGACAACAGAGAACTTGGTAGCAGATGGCTGGTGAGATCCTCTCTTATTCAATTTATTCAGAAGTGAGATTAATTTTTAATACCACATATTAGTAATCTTCTAATACATAGGTAATCTCCTTGGAGGTTCTCTCGGTAAGGACAAAAATTGATAATGGAATAAATGGAAGGAAATCATCCTGATCAGGTAGAATGTTTTTCCATCTTTTCCTGAACAGGCATTTTGAATTTTGAAACATTCAAGTCTAAGAAGGGCATGGATTTTCTCATCCCCAGAGCATGCTCCATAACTGATCTTCCAATCTGTAAAACAGTTTCCACCAACTGGAAGATGTGAAAATGTCAAATTGCTTTGAACAAAGCAATTCAAATATTTCAGTTTCAAAGCTAGATCCTTATATATCACCCTGCACCAGAATCAACTCCAAATGGATCAAAGACCTTGAAGTCAAAGCAGACACTCTGAAAACATTACAGGATGG
>NW_012267289.1:6272602-6319007 GCF_000151885.1 Dipodomys ordii | reverse complement strand
AAAAAAAACAAATATTTCAGTTTCTCAACATATTATAGAACTAAACTGGCCCCATATCTATTGTTTTCTTTTTGCTCCTACTGACCTTATGGAGAAATTTCTTTTCTTCAGAAATATTTTAAACTGGGAAGAGCACATTTTCTATATTTTCTTCTTTTCTTTTTACCTTTCTTACTTTCTTTCTTTCCTCTCCCCCATCCACCCCCCCCCTTGCTGGCTTTCTTGATTTATGTTTTGTGCCTGTCCTGGGGCTTCAACTTAGGGCTTAAGTGCTGTCCCTGAACTCTTTTGCTCAAGGCTAATACTCTACCAATAACTTCATAGCTTGACTTCTAGTCTTTTGTAACCTTTTGGTGATAATTGGCAATGAGAGTGTCATAGAGGGGCTGGGAAGGTGGCTCAGTGGTAGAGCGCTTGCCTTGCATGCCTGAGGCCCTGGGTTCGATTCTTCAGCAGCACATAAGCAAAAAGAAAAAAGCCAGAAGTGGTGTTGTGGCTCAAGTGGTAGAGCGCTAGCCTTGAGCTGAAGAGCTGAGGGACAGCACCCAGGCCCAGAGTTCAGGCCCCACGACCGGACCAAAAAAAAAAAAAAAGAGTGTCATAGACTTTCCTACCCAGGCTGGACTTAAATTGCAGTCCTCAAATCTCAGCCTCCTAAGTAACAAGGATTACAGACAGGAACCACCTGTGCCCAAGTGTATTTTCTTTAGTAGATAGGATACATAGAAATAAATCTTATGATAGAGGTATGTACATTATACGATCAAAGAAATATTCATATTTAATACATAGGCATGAACTTCTGGGAGCAGAAAAATACAATTTTTTCATTACTTGCATTGTATCAAATAAGCATATATTTTGTTTTGTAATAGAATATGAACAAAGATAACATGAGTCATTCTAAATGGTTGCTTTGTGAACAGATCACGCTTTTCCCCTCAAATAACAGATAAACAAAGGGCAGCTTTGAAGTGATCTTGCTGGTATATGCTTGAGCATCATCTCCATAAATCACTTCACATAGTTGTGATTCCACGCATGCACTTATAGTGCTCACTGTATAAAGGAAGCAGCGCAGCAAGCACATAAGGATTGGTGTCATTAGTCGGGCAAATTTATAAAAATAACATTTTGAAATATTATTCAACCAAGGATTAACATTTTGACTGCTAATCATTATGAAGACTTTAATTTTATTATAAGGCATTCAATTTTCCTCTGGTTAGATGCTTCACAGTGAACAGCAAATAGACACTGGTAAAGAACTTATTACTAGTGATGGAGGTATGGTTTAGTGGTATTGCCAACCTAGTATAGGTGAGACCCTGAGTTTAAACTCCAGAACTGTCATTTTCTTTTGTTTCTGTAACAATTGCTAACCACTATTTTAAAATATAACCTTTGCAAAAAGCACATGAGACAAAAATGCCTAGAATAAACTTACACAAATCTTAAAAATAATTTTAAAGCATCTTCTAATCAGGTCAAGACACAGAAGAACGTGGCTTATCCTGTAGACATCTCCTATGAGTAACTTCTTAGACCTACCCTTTCCTCTCCAAGGGCCACAACCACTGACTTTCATTACAGTATACCATTTGGGCTTTTTACTATAATCTCCAATGTATTCCTCTCTAAATATATAGGTTAAATTAACCTGTATATAACTTCTCAGGAAGCTGAAGTCTGAGGATTGAGGTTTGAAGCCATCCTGGAGATAAAAGTTCTTAGGATACCATTGCCAAATTGACCAGCAAAAATCTGGGCTCAAGGATATCCCAAATGGCAGAATATCAGCTAAGCATGCAGGATTCAATTCAACCTGAATTGAAACACAGGTTATATATTCATTTTGTTTTTACAATGCTGACTTGAATGCATCATTTCTTTGTCAATAGTGTACTCATATACATTGGTACAGTTTATTCACTTTCTTATACACACATAATTTTATCATATAAAACTACATACAAGGTACATATTTACCTTATTTTTATATTTGTGTTAGGATTATTTCCAGTTATTTTAATCTCACAAGAAATTCTGTGCTGAGTATTCTCATAAGTCCTAGTACAAACCTGGACAAATTTCTCTATATAAGAAAAACTGTGGAGGATCTGAGATGATATCCTGCTTGCAGTCTGTTGAGTAAATCTGCCACAGCTTCATGGAGACTGGTAGAAGACAAAGGACAGTTTGTTATTCAGGAAAATAGTGGTGGTCAGAGTGAGCATGTGTCCTGGTTTCTCAGTCACACAAAGAGGGTCATGAACGTACTTTACTGCATTTAGAACAGGAATCCTGAGTTCAGGGAATCCTAAATATTTATAATGAACAATAAGCCTAACTTTCATATCACTAGGGACCCTATTTCTATTTTTAAAATCTGTTTTCTGGACAAAGATTTTTGAAAATCAGATAAAAGTGCCTCTGCTCAAAAGACAGTTATAAACATGAGAAATTCATGGAGAATATCCTCATCAGTTAATGACTACTTTTGCTTAAAAAAAAACTATTATTTTTCTCTCCAAAATATATGTGGTAGGCATTTATGAACTTATAAAAATAAATTGTGCCCTTATACAAATGTTTTAAAAATGAAGTCATAACTATTTTATTTGAAACTTGTGACTTAAATATATTTTCAACAAAAGTTTTATTTTCGTTCCTTAGCTTGTATCCAGTAAAATGTAAATGCTCTACCACTTGCTTCACATGTGGCCCAATAGGCCCCCAAATACAGTTTGAAATACAAATATAACTCTTAAGAAAAACAACTTCAACTATACGCTACCTATGCAAATTTTATTTACAGTTATCAAAATGTCTCTCTGAGCTGAACACTGGTGGCTCACATTTACAATCCTATCTATTCAGGAGGCTGAGATCTGAGGATCATGATTTCAAGCTAGCCTGGGGAAGAATCAAAGAGGCTACTACTCTAATCCGTAAGCAAAAAGATGAACTAGAGGAATGGCTTTAGTAGTAGAGCACAAGTCATTAGCAAAAAAGCCAATCAAACATAAAAGCATAGGTCTGTGCTGTGGTAGTGAAACAAACAAAACAAGGTCTGTCTGCTCTTATTTTCTCAAGCTACTTTGAAATAGGTAAAGAAAGACCACCATACACTTTGACTACACTTCAAATACAAGAAAGCAGACAATAAAGGGTAAAACTCAATATTATCCTTCTCCAAATAAACTCACCAATACACTATATTCCAAGAAAGAAGAATCTTTTTTGAGTATAATTACCCAGCATGAACCTCAAAAGGTCTTATGGGAGTTTTAATTGGGTTGTTGTTGATATAAAGTCTCTTATCCATAACTTCACTTATGTCTCATTTTACTTGTGCTTGTGAAACCTAGAAATGAACAATATGAGTCTTTGCAAAGTTGGAACACTGACATTATTAATTTCTGAGAGAATCCGAAGTGGTTTTTTAATGTTTTCTAAGTTATTTTTAAGAAGTACAGTATATTTACCATGAGCCAATGACATGGAGTGATAGGTAAGAAAATGCATCCATTCATCTAACTCAATACAAAAGAACCTGCTATATCTAACGTATCATTGAGGCCTTTATGGTAAAGGATTTTGAGAGACTGTGGCAACACATGAATTTATCATTTAGAATGACATTTCTTGAAGAAGGTATTGGTTCAGATTTTTTTTAATAGAGTCAAATTTACTACTGGAAACTTGGGAGGAAATGCAAGAATTTGGTAACAGCAAAAGAGGAAAGAAAGAAAAGCAGAGATCTAGGCAAAAGAACAGGTCATGGTTACTGCTGGGTTGCAGATAAAAGTCATCAGAGAAGACATAAGATGCTTTTGATTGAAGAGATCAGGCTAGAAGATGATTACTGTTTGCTTTCCCTGATCTCACAGTGCAACCACTGACCTGGAAAAACTGCAGGCATCCAAAAAGACCAAGAACAAAAGAGGCAGCAGGTCTTGGAATTAGAAAGTCTTCTGAGAAGTATTTAGGCAAGAAAACAAACTCAATGTTTGCGAGACTCTTAGTTTGGCTCCAAAGAAGAACACTTTAACAAATGTAGCATTATGAAAGGAATGGTTTTATAGGACAGTTGTTTACTAAGATGTGGCGAAACCAAAGAAAGGAATGCATATCTCTGTGCAGAGACATCATTTACCCAACTCTGAGAGTGAACTTGGGAATACTCTCAGAGGCAAAACAAGACAAATAGGAGAGAGCACAGGGGCAGCCAGGCACCTGCTGAATCATGCAGGGAAATAACTGAGCGCATTGTGGAGAGAATGACTGTCTCTCTAGTGTGACATCATAGACACCATGGTAATAAATGGATTTCTCCACAAAAGGAACTGGAATAGGTTCAAAAATAAAAGCTCCCAAGCTTTAGCCCAGGCTCCCATCAGAAGACACCAGTGTTTCAGCCACAATGAAACCACCCCAGCTCCAGGAGAGAAAAATAGATGCTATATGACAAGGTGAGTGCCTCCAACTATAACAAAATAAACATGAAAAAGCTGTGTGTAGATAAACTTTCTGAGTGGCACCTGGTTGTTCTAAATAAAATAAATCCTGTGATTTACCAAATCAGAATGTGAAGATGATATTGAGAGTCAATAGAAGTAAAACACAGTATTCAGATATTCCAGAAACCTCACAAATAATAATCATCTCTCATACACTGTTTTCATTTTTACCTCATATATCCAGGTATTGTGCTTTTGAAAAACCAATGTTCATGATCCCACTACCATATCATCCATTAAGCTGTTTCAGATTTCTGCTTCTCCTTATCTTCTAACTTAAGCTCTCTTGGTACCACAGAGATGACTACCTGTCTTCTAACTGTTCCACATGCTAATTGCCATTTTTCCTTACTTATGGTCTTTACAACTCTCAGACCTGGTCTCCTCAACATCTTCATATTCTAATAGTACTAGTCAAAAACAAAAGCCATTATTTGTATCAGTTCCTAAATGAAGATTTAGCCAATATAACATTTTCACTTCAAAATGACATAGTAGAATAGAATGAAAATCAAGTTTACTACTAACAAATAAACCATTATTAACAGATTGGTTTTAAAATGTTTGATCTTACCAGCATTTTCCTATTCTAGTATGAGGAGGAAGCATTAAAAATACAGCTCATTGGGGCTGGGGGCTTAGCCCAGCGGAAGGGTACCCGCCCAGCGCGCACAAGGCCCTGGGTTCGGTCCTCAACCCTGGGGGAAGAAAAAATACAGCTCATTGCTAACATGTAATTCTTTGCTTATGTGGACTTGGGTACATGAGGGTATCACTGGTACAGTCACATAACCATGCCAGATACAATTTCTCCATTTACACAATGAGTGTGTTAATGGTACCCACATCTGGAAGTTGATGTTGCTACTACATGAGAAAGAATGCTGGGAAGCTTGGTGGTTAAGCACATAGTAAATATCCAATACATGTTAGTCTGGTTGGAATCACCTTTCTCACCTTCATAGCATCCACATTCAGAGCAATATCAAAGACATGGATTCTGGGCTGAGAAGGGGGCTCAGTGGTAGAGTGCTTGCCTTGCATGCATGAGGCCCTGGATTCAATTCCTCAGCACCACATAAGCAGAAAAAGTCAGAAATGGCACTGTGGTTCAAATGGTAGAGTGCTAGCCTTGAGCTGAAGAGCTGAGGGACAGCGCCCAGGCCCAGAGTTCAAGCCCCATGACCAACAACAAAAAAAAAAAGAAAAAAGATATGGATTCCATGTCAAAATTATAAGAGCTGTAAGTAAATATATTGTTTATGTTTGTTTTAAAATTTCAAATTTTTACAAATGGTGCAATATCATTACTTCCTCATGGAAGCATAGAATTCATATATATATGTATGTATATATGTGTATGTATACATATACATACATACGTATATACATACATACCACATTTTTTGATAAATTCATACATTGAGGGACATCTGGGTTGATTCCGTATCTTGGCTATGGTAAACAATGTTGCAATGAATATGGTTGTGCCAGTCTATTGCATAAATCCAGGAATGGAATTGCTGGGTCATAGGGAAAGTCCATGTTTAATCTTTTGAAGAGCCTCCATACTTCTTTTCAGTGTGGTTGAAAAAGTTTGTATTCCCACCAACAGTGTAGTGGCATTCCCTTTTAGCCACATCCCACCAGCATCTGTTATTATTAGTTTTCTTGATAATGGCCATTGTAATTATGTAATTGTGTAATTCTTTGAGTATTTATTTTGGGGAAGAGAGAGAGAGAGAGAGAAAGAGATAGGTATTAAGCAAAGTAAGCCAGATCCAAAGAAATATAGGTTGCATTGTTTCCCTCAATTTTTTTTGTTTGTTTGTTTTTTGTCAGTCATGGAGCTCGAACTATGGGCCTGAGCACTGTCCCTTAACTCTTCAGCTCAAGGCTAGTGCTCTACCACTTGAGCTACAGCACCACTTCCGGTTTTCTGATGGTTTATTAGAGATAAGAGTTTCACAGAGTTTCCTGCCTGGGCTGGCTTTGAACCATGATCCTCAGGTCTCAGCCTTCTGAGTAGCTAGGATTACAGGCATGAGCCACCGGCACCCAGCTACCTCAATTGTTGTAACTAGAATGTGCCTATAAATCTACAAGTAAACAAACTGGATGGTAAAGACAAAAAAATTATACTTGGACATGATAAATAAACAGGACTCTAAGAATTCACACAGTAAGACAGAACAAAGATATTCTTAGGAGATCAACAAGGTTCAATAGCTATATGCATATGATTATATAAAATGATGTTTATCAAAACTGACTCCAAGAAATGGAAACATGAATTTTTTGTTATTTTTCTCTTTGTTTTATTTTTGTTTCTTTTTCACCTTTGTGGCTGTGTTTTGTTTTGTTTTTCTGTATTTGTTGTCTTGGATTTAAGTTTATCTGTTTTGTGGAAGGTAAAGGGGGAGCACAGAAATGGTGGAACCAAGAGTGAACAAATGTACCAATGATACTCACTAGACACTATGTTGAAAATGAACTATAAAACTTGTGGGAGAGGATGGTTGGGAGAGAAAAAACAGGAGAAAATGAGGGAAGAGTTGACACTGCTCAAAAAGAAAAGTACTCATTACCTGACTTATGTAACTGTCCATCACCTTTACAATAATAAAAAAGTTAAAAAATTCAAATTTTTCTTTTGTAAAATCTCTAAACAGAAAGACTCTTGGTTGTCATTTTTTAAATATCAGTATTTGTTGAGCATACGGAGATGATTCAAAAAGTTCTTTAAAAATAGTGGAACTTCAACCCCTCTGTACAGCATTTTTAAAATAAAAAGTGTACAAAACTTCAACTTCAAACTAGGCACTGGAAAGGAAGAAGGAAAAATAATAAGACAAATTTTTATGAGATGAATTTGTAAAGGGCAATAATGTAGAGAGCCAGAGAAATCAAGGAGATTGCATAGAAATGCATTCAATAAATAACTTTCTTCTCAATAAAGACTAGGATCTAGTCATTAAATTCTAGATTTAAAATTTAGTTATAAGCGAAATGATTTTATAATTATTTTAGTACATGAAGAATGTTCTAAACAGGCTGTGTGTGTGTGTGTGTGTGTGTGTGTGTGCGCGCGCGCGCACATGTGTGTGTAACTACGTGAACTATCAAAGAAGTGGTAGTGATATTCTTGTTTAAAGGCTGGTTGAAATGAGATAACTGTCAATTGCCATTATATGAGTATTTTCACCAAGGCTGCTCTCAAGGCAATAATTACAAAAAAAAAGTCACTGCATGGAGAGTTGGGGAGACATGTGCACTTTTCTTTCAGGTTCTAGCATACCAATGCCAGCTACTCTAGAGAACTGAGTTAGAAAAACTATATTAATATTTCTTAATTGAGACAAACAACTGAAATTAAGCACAATATATTGAGATAGATGGTGTAAAGTCAACCTGATAAACGTCTACAATACTTGTTTGAAAATTTTGAGTTTTGAAAGGTTGACCTAACGAGCTTTTTGATAGTGGCATGGATGAGAACTCATCAAAGATTTTTTTTTTTGAGTTAGAGATTGTCACCGTAAATGCAATCGTTTTGAGTGATTTGCTCTGTTCTGCAAGCTTCAGAGAGAAAAGACTAAGATACCTTTGCCAGGTGAGGAATGCCAGATCTACAACAGCAGCATTGAGGAAGAAAACGCAGGCGAGTTGGAAGTGACATGGGATGGGAAGGCGGTGGCATGTCATCTGAAGTGTAAGATAAGAAGGATGTAGAAAAAAGTAGTAGCTATCCCTTTTGCAACTGGGTTCAGAGCAGAATGATCATCTTGTTGAACACCTTGAGCAAAGGTCAGTTTATTAAGGAAACACTAAGCTTTAGACAGACACACTCTACATGCCATTGTTCTTTAGATCACACAGATCCATCGATAGGCTGCTCTCCTAACATGGATTCTGTCATTCTCACAGTCCAAACTCAATCTGACAGTTAACCACCAATTAAATGATGAAGCACAGGTCTTAAATGGTTTTATCCACAGAGACCATCTTCTCTTCCCTCTTCCTTGTTATCTGCTTCTTCATATTTATACTATTTCCTTCTAACTATGAGGATCCTTCTTTTATAGACATTGTTTTTAACCTTTTGAAATTCTTTCAAGTAGAAGGGTGGCACACTTCCATAATCCCAGCACTTGGGATAGTGAGCTAAAGGGATCATGAGTCTAAGGCCATCTATGACTACATATTATGATCCTGTCTCAAAACATCATCTCCCATCATTAAGTAGCTGTGGTAAACGTCCCAGATGTTTGGTACACTTCACTTTAGATATGCTGGCATTTATTATTCTAACCATTCTCCTAAAAATTCCTACGAGCAAGTGAGGGTAGCTATAATTAACCTCATTCTGTAAGAGGGGAACCAAGGCTTAAGAGATAATTAATATAATCAAGCAACTGATTCAGAGGCAATCACCAATTCAGAATTTCTTTCTCAATATCCTATCTAGTAAATACTACTGTCAATTTCTAAATTTCTTTAAAAGAAAGGTGCCATCTAAATATATTTTTGCTATGTATAGTCCTACTTGCATCTCAAGCAATATACAGTAAAATGGAAACTAGAATTAAAAAGAAATGTCTCCTAATCAAAATTCCATTGCCTTTTCCCAAACCTCCTGTGTTTTTAGGATAATCTACAACAAACAGAAAGTGAAGACTGCTAAGCAAAATAGTAAATGAAAATAATCCTAATGCTTTTTTGATCTGATGTGCCATAATTTACTGCTCAAACAGCATGAATTAGATAACATACACTTAGATCCCATTGCTATTTTTAGCCTGGACAAAAGCGTATTGTTTTCAGTATGTGTTTATAAGAAATAGGGTGTATTTAAATGAAAACATAGGAAAGAAAAAGGAAATAATACAAGGCAATTTTCAATTCCTAAAGGTGCTTACTGTGTAAGTCTCTCAAACTGAAGTCTCCTCACGTCTCAGATCCTTAGCAGAAGGCATGCAATCAAGCCTCCATTCCAAGCTGAATGCTTCTAACTTATTAATTCTAACAGACAAGATAAGAGGGAAGAAAACCTCTGAAGCATGTAAATTCCATTGTTTTAATGTATAAGTGGCTTTAACCCTGAAGGGTGGCTCACCAACCATTGAGGAGCTCTTGAATGCTGAGTGATATTCTTCAGTTCCTCCTTTTGAGTTTAACACAATTACTCCATATTTGAAAAAGTATTTCTGAAAACACTGGTTTTAAAACTTGGACAAATCATTCAAAATATTTAAAAGCAAATCTCTGAGATGCAATAGTGCTACACAATTTGAAACAATAGGGATAGGAGCACATCGAATGTAATTGAAGAGAATGAATGAGATAAGGTTAATTAGAGCTATAGTACTCACCTTATAGTACTTTGTTGGATAATGAATGAAATAAGACATATTCTAGCATAAGTCATAGGTTTTCTAGCTGTGAGTTTTCACTCAAAAATATAAGTCCGAGCCTTTTTGTATGATCCAAATGTTTTGCTGCTCTAAAGAGTATTCGTGTTTTTAAAAGTTGACGTACATTACCTAAATCTTAGAGTGACCCAAGTATTTATTTTACACTGGTAAAATTATTATTTGATATTTTATAGTATTTGAGTTTGCATTTAGGGAAGTATTTTAAATCAATAAGTAATACATTGAGTATAACTTAAAATCATGAAATCTGGAGGAAAAAAGATATTATAAGGGTTTCTCAAATTTGGCTATTACTGTAAACTATCCTGAAATAATAAGAACAGCTCACAATATGAATATTTCACAATTTCCTTTTTGTGGAAGTGTTTTTCGACACTGTTAAATTTCATAGTTGTGGCTAATCTCAACCAGGGACAATACAATGATTGGATACTGGGCCAAAGAACTGAGAAAGGAGAGAGAGAATAGGAAAGGGGGTCCCCCGGGGGTCCTGCACTCACCTGGCTTCTGAACTCATTAACAGTTAGTTCAGTACAGAGGAGGTCACTAAAGTTCAGAGACTAGGGTATCAATCCATCTTTGAAGTTACAATCAGCAACCTGAGACATAGTTTGCATACAAGCTATAATTGACTCCCTTATCTTAGGAGGCAGAGAGGAATAATAAACACCCCAATCTTCACATAGACTTTCATTTTTTTCTCCAATATCTTAAACTTTTGGTGCCCAAAGAGCTCAAACTTAGGGTAGAAACTTGAACCTCTATCTTGCCTTGACTGTTTGATCTTCCCAGGGCCCATCTCACAGCCTTCTGAGTGAGTGCCATTGAGATGGCCTTCCAATCTCTTAACCTTTCCAGGTCTCAGGGCTCGGCTTCAAAGTTCCCTATGCATAGTGATTGTGCAGTGATACCTATGAAATGCTTTGAACTCCTTGAAGGAAGGAATGCTGTAAGTGAAAATCATCCCTCTTTTTGTACCACAATAAATCCCAGCTAACATTGTAGGTAATTAAGAAAGAAGCATGGGAGTACTTAAGAGTAATTGACATCTCATAGTTTTGGGGAGGTGTTGTTCTTCAATACCATCAAAAAAATGACAAGTACAAAAAAAATAATCATTCATCAAAGGCTGGAATCCATCAAGGCCTTTTATTTCCAATCTCAGAATTCTAGGTGCAGTTTTGAAAGGAGGTCTTGGTAACTCACTAGTCTTCATTAATATAAAGCAACTAAAGGGGTTCAGTCTTCAATAGCATCTAGCATCTTTGTGCTTTTTCAGGTGAGTGTTGAGTATTAAAACATTGAATGAAAAATAAAACAGTTTCTTATTGCTTGATATGCAAGTATAAAGTAAGGTATTTAGTGCTCACGGGGGCGGGGCGGGGGGCGTATTTTAACATACTGCTGGATAAGGGGGACTGAAAATCTTAGAGATGCTAAGATCCATGGAGATTTCTCCTGCCTCTTCTGTTGGATAAGCCGGCTGCAGTCCTCCCTATTGGCCTGAGTTTATTCACTTCTCAGCTAAGAACATACTGCCCCTTTTTCTCTGCTCACCAAATCTTGCCCGTAAGTCAACACCTGAATCTTATTCTTTTTTTTTTTCCCAGAAAGAATTTTGATGTTTTATTTTAGGAGGATATTTAGAATCTTCTACTTCAAAACATTTGTGATTCATAAAGTCTCTAGCCATACAATTTCACAATTCATGTATTTAGGAAATATTTTCTGGCCAAGGATATGGCATATTTTTTTGAATAAGCAACCCAATAAAGTTTAGAAACCTGTTCTTATTCTTTCCGACTTCTATGGTAGTCCTCAGGAGGCTACAATGGATAAAGAAGTAGATGAGTCAAATGATTAGGACAAAAAAATATTGCTTGACAGGAGAGGCCTTCCATGGATTTTGATAGTTTTTTGTTTTGTTTTTGTTTTTATTTTTAATTTACAGATATATTCTTGTTATGAAGCCTAGGTTGGCTTCTGCCTCAAATACCCCAGAGCCGCTGTCATTACAACTAGTTACCACCAAGCCTCAGCTGCCATATTGTTTTAACCTTGCATAAAACCAAGCCAGTCGTAAGAAGCATAACTGACATTACATCTCAATAGGCATTACTTTCCTCCAACTACTTCTTTGAGCCTGAAGAGAATACTTGTACATTTCAGTAATAACACAGTTTTTCACTTTCTATTCTTCTATAGCTCCTTGTGATAGCTATTATTGACATTTATTGTATCAATAAAGCTATCACATACTTCCATTGAGATTGTTTTTTGGCCAAGATACCACCACCACTAGCTACAACATCTAGCAGAGAATGAAGATAAGTCTAGACAATTCAGAATCTTAGTGATTTAACTGATTACCAACCTGATATTACCTCATGGGTTCCCCTAAGATGGATATAAAAAGAATGAGTAAATTCCAATATAGGCCTTGCTATAATTGATTTAGTGATGGTATGTTCCTATTTTGGCTAGTTCTTCCAAATATTTGCTGGAGTACATACAATCTTGGAACAGTTAAATAATCTTACCAAGGTAACATTATTTCAACACTACAATTGCAGTTCAGGTCTGTGTTGTTTCAAACCCTTTTGATTTCTACTGTACACAACCATGTTCTTTGTAGTCCAAAGTCTGCAGATGCAGAGTCTTCAGAGACTTGAGAAAACAGAGCAAGTGACCAAGCACTGACTAATTTGCTATTAACTATATTACATGTTAGCTGAGCATAGGAATTCTGAGATTATTCTTACTGATTATCATCATGAGGCTTTTAGAATTTGTCAGTGAGTAGATCTCATCGTCGGTGAACCTGAGGCATAAAAGGTATTATTTTCCCCCCTGAATGTGAGTAGATAGGATAAAATAAAAGGAAACCAATATTGTAGAATAAGTTTATATTAATAGCTGCTGGAGATATGCAGCTGCTGCTTAGTGATGGTCAGTTGCCTTTCCCATTAACAGCACCCCTTAAGTGGGCATGCCATGAGAGAACTGACCAATGCATGCTCTCAACCAGATAACGGTTTGCTTTGCTTTCTGTGAACTTGATATATCCCTGTTTTCCCATATGCCTTGCCTCTTCCTGCTACACATTGCCTTCCCACTCTCCCTCCTCCTCTTCATTTGCTACCTCCTGTTCCCTCCCCTGCTTCTTCTGTTTTCCATTTAATGATGTTTTCAGTGTGAAATGATATGCATCATACTGAAGGTCTTCTGGAGAGCAACAGAAATACATGTATTGACACTTGTGTATGCATATGTGTCTAAGTGTGATTTTGATGGACAGTAATAATATTCATGGTAACACAATATGAGGTCTGAAATAAATGTGAGAAGGATGAATTAAGATGTTAATAAATATATAAAATGTCTCAGGTACTTAGCTGTCCTTCTCAGGTACTTAGCTGTCCTTCTTTGGACCTTGATATCCACTGCTAACCATGTGTCATAAAGAAAACATTGGCAAATTCTGGTGACTGTTTTTCAAAGGAGTGTATGACTGGTCTGCATGATTCTGAGTGTTTTGAATATATTAGCATGACAACACAGCATCTCCTTGGCTATCAGAAAGACAATAAATTAGAGTATTATACCTTTCTTCTACATGAAAAAGCCCACCAAGCACTATTCAGAAGGCAAGCAAATTTACAAAGATCTCAAACACAAGTGTCCTTTATAAAACTAATTTCTTCCAACTGCTAATCTCTGAGACAGGGTTTGTAGTACAGTGATGATGAAATTAAGACAAATCTCCCTAAAACTGAACTTTTAGCATGGAGGAGGTTGGGATTACCATTACTGTCCTCAGCACAGGTCAGTGGGAGCGGCAAATGATGAGAGCACAATAGTGTTCTCAATAGTGAAACAAAATAGTGTTTCAAAACAAATGAGTTCTGGACCTGGATTCACACCAGGACACATGCTAGAGGAAGGTGTAAAGTACCAGTTGCCTGAGAATTGAGGGCAAAGAGGGGTGAGGCTAGAGTTGATTTTTCTCATTCCTGACTTTTGTGATTGCCCTGCTATTTAAGGACCACTGTAAGTACACAGTAGCTCTTCAGTATTTAAAATTCTATTGCACTAAGAAAGTCCTAGGAGCCGTTCTTCCTCACCACAACTTTGAATGTACTTCCATAGCCGACCTGGTAGTACCCACATTATTCTTGTAGCCTTCCACAGCACCACGTAGGATATTTTGAAGGACAGCCTCCAGGACAATGAGGTTCTTCCCCACCAATTAATGCTTTTCTAGGGGCTCTGGTTGATTTGGGGGGGTTATTTATTATGTAAGTGTTGGGACAAGTGTGAGCAGATTTTTATTTTCCTAGACTGGTAGATCATGTTTGTCAGCTCCAAGTTCTCAACAAAAATAAAAAGTTCCCATTTGTCAGAGATCTTCATCCTGAGCTGTCCAGTGTCAGTATCTTGAATGGGGTCATTGTTTCCTCTTTTGCTTATTTATCTAAGTTGCTTCAAGTGGAAATATGCTTGATTCACTGTAGCTCTTCTAAAACTTGAGTCATGTCAATGTGCTAATATTTAGAAGTGACTAGGCCACGAGGGCTGCTCCTTTTAACAGGATTGAGGCTCTTAACTTTTTATTACTATTAAACATGAAGCTTTACATAGCATTTGGCTAGCTAACGAATTTGCCCATCCCAACTTCTGCCAAGTGAGGAAACAGCAAGAAGATCCTCACCAACATCTAAATGTCAATACCTTAATCTCAGACTTCCCAGTCTTCAGATTGATGAAAAATAAATATCTACTCTTTACGAATACTTAGTCCAATGCATGTACACACAAACATAATAACTAAAGTATGATACACGCAAGGGAGAATTACAATTTTGTAACTTCTTTGAATCTATAATCTTAAAAAATGAATACAACTACACTCCCACACTCCCCCCCACCCCCTGCCTAAATTGTAAAGTTCGTTTTTCAACATAGGGAAGAAACAGTAGGAGAAAAACAAAGGAGGAGGTAACAATGCTTGATAAGAAATGGACTCATTATCTTGCTCATGTAACTGTAACCCCTCTGTATAGTATCCTTACAATAAAAAACATATGAAAAATTTTTAAAAATGAATACAGTTGGCTGAAACCTAAAATGTCAGGGGGAAGGTGAGGAGAAGAGAAGGGGGCACATGAATGGAGGGAGGAAGGCTGGGCAAATACACGCCTTATAGTCAATGTACATGTGTGAAAATGGAACCAGGAAAACTGAGGGGATGCGTGTGTTTGGGAGAGATAGGGGAGAACTATGAAATGGGTGAACTTGTTCAAGATGCATGATACACATAAACTGGCATGTTGAATTGAAACCCCTTTATACAACTGCTTAGAGATAATATTTTAAAAGAAAAAGAAAGCAGACTCACAGTCACAGCCTTCTCAGGATTCTGTCAGTGTGAAGGAGGTTGTGCGTACTGACCAATCATTATTGTAATGGAAGAGCTGGATGGGTGAAATTTATAGAAAAGGCAGGGAGGCAGCCAGTGTTGGTCACGGAACCGCCACATGCTCTCTGTGCTCCAGTGCGCCACGCTCCCAGCAATTAATGTAACCACTTTTGTCAGGTTTTATTGTCTTTTGTTTCCAAGAAAAAAAAAATAAAAGAAACAAGCACTCTAGGGCTGAGAATGCCTAAGCAGAAAAAAAAGAGAAATGGACATCTCACACACACACACACACACACACATGCACACACGCACACGTGCATGCACACACACGCACACACACACACACACACACACGCACACACACACGTACAATGCATCTTGATCCATGTCACCACTTTCATCATTCTCCCCATCTCTCCAAAACACACCAATTGCATCATTTTATTTGCACATATGCAAATTCAATATTATGGCTGCATTTTTCCTAGCCTTCCTCTCTTCATTCGCTATACTCCTTCCTCTGGACCTCACCTCCCTGACAAGTTGTATACATTTCCCAGTAGAATGTGAGGAAGATATCTACTTTCTCAAGCATTTCCCAATCCTTTTCAGCTTACTTAGCAACCTCAGTAAAACTACAGATGAGTAAATAACTGCAAGTCACTGTGATAAATGCTGCAACACATACATGAAAATTTTCTATGGTGATTAGTAGAGAACAAGTCTTTTCTTTGACTTGGAGATATAAGAATTCCAAAGGAGTTGTTAAAAATTTGTCAGGTATTAAATTTTAGTTGGATTTTGGGTAGCATATCAGGTTAGAAACCTCAGTAAATAATGAGCAAGTCAGGCGTGTATAGCACATGGAATGTGTTCAAACTAAAATATTTAAATGTATGGTAGGATCACAACCTGAAATATTTTGAAAACTAATCTATATTGTTTAAGGGCATGGCTAAGTAGTCAGACTTTGTTATTAAAAGATAAGCCAGAAAATAATGTTATGAACCAAAGTTGATGGCAAGATTTTTTTAATATCAACATTATTGAATAGCTATTGAGAAGTCAAGGCAAATAATTATAAGAATCTGGAATATATTGGAGTTATAGATAGAAAAGAAAAGATAGGTTGAAGAGATATCAAAGAAGTGGAGAACTCAGTGAAGGCCCCAAGTCAAAGTTTCTCTGCTGAGAAACAAAGTAGGTGGTAATGCTTTTATTCAAGGCAAAAAAATGTAGCCCACATGTTAATTGTTTCAATAACCATCCATCTGATAGCAGCAGGTCCTTAACTTCAGCCATAAAGCTTTCATTAAAAAAAAGTCTCATAAACCAGTATGTCAGCTAGAGTCATTAGGGTATGCCTCTCATTCTCTCTCTCTTGCTTGGTCTCCCATTCACCCACATCTGCTGCCTACAAAACAACTTGCAACATCTTCTTTCTCATCATGACACGAGTTTAGTCAATTATCATATAGATCAAAGACCTTGGATATGAGTGATGTGAGGGTTTCTACATTTTGAATTTACAGATTGTCTCTAAGATCCAAGTCAAGGAAACTGGGCAGGCATGGGCTTGACTACTAGAATTTCTTTTTTTTATCAGAATGTGTTTTATGGGACTGGGAAGACGGCTCAGAGATAGAGTGCTTGCCTTGCATGCATGACTCCCTGGGTTCGATTCCTCAGCACCACATAAGCAAAACAAGTCAAAAGTGGCACTGTGGCTCAAGTGGTAGAGTGCTAGCCTTGAACTGAAGAGCTAAAGGACAGTGCCCAGGCCCAACTAGTAAAAAACAAATGTGTTTTATGTTAGTGTGAAATATTTGCACTCTTTACTAGAGTATCTTCAATATCTTATGGCAAAAATTCTTCACTGTCCAGGCTCATGAGCTTTCTCCTAGGCCCATGTGTGCACTTTTTTATATAATTCAGTTTCACCAAAACCCTGCTAGAATAGTCCCTCAAGAATTCCCCATCCTTGATACCTAATAACCTCAATTATCTTTCTGAAGATTCCTCAATTCCCCAACATAGCATGTGATCACCCCCGCCTGCTTTCAGGATGACTTCTGTTTGGTCAGTTCAACCAGAATTATCAGAGACATTATATATCTACCCAATACATGTCCAAGACTTTATGTATCTTCATTTACTGACTCCTTCTGCTTCTTGGCTTCATATCCTCACTTGTTCCTTCCAAATGTAGAATAATTCTATAATGAGGTATTATGCAATAGTCCTGAATAAAATAAGCCATCACTACTTTAATATCTGGCTAATTCTGTGGGGTTTTTTTTTTACATTGACAATAATTCCTGGTACATAGCAGAATCTTAATAATATATTTCAATTGGATGTTTTGTTTGTTCTTTTTTCCTTTTTTTTGGCAATATTGGGGTTTAAGCTCAAGTGTCTCACCTTTGATAGCTAGGCACTGTGAATCACACTTTTTTATTTGTTTATGTCTGGTTTGTTTTTGTCACTGTATTTTTTTTTCATTTCTAGTTTTGGGGGGGCTTTGTTGGTTACTAATAGTAACATCTTATAAAACTATAGTATGACATGAACAGGATATTGACATTAATACAGTTAGTTAGGGTACTCTCTACCTCTACAGAGACTTACTCCTTTTATCTATACACTCACTTTCCTCCAAAGGAAAGTTGCCCAAATATTGTTGTCATTAAGTCTGTAAGACACAACTATTCAGGGTTATAGATAATCTAGATAAATTCTGTACTCAGATTGTTTCATAATCGATATAATTTTTGCATCAATTTAAAAACCTTAACTGTAACAAATAGAAGCTGGAATAACAAAAGACAGAAAGGACTTCTAATCAGGACAGCTAATTTGATCATATCGCTAAATCATAAGATTGGGAAATTATTTTTTTATTTGCAATACATTTATTTCAATTAAAACTAAACTTTGAGGTATATATTCTTCTTTAAAAAATTTTTATTTAATATATTATGAAACTCTTGGTTAAGTAAATATTGATCTCATTTATCTTGGATAATTGAAGAGCAGTGCTGTGGTTTCAAATTTAATTCTCAAAATGGGGCTCAATCTCAGGCAAGTGAACTGGTAGGTCAAATGCCATTATCTCCCTCATATTTCACTTTCTTCTTTACAGACTTTCACTCCATCTCAGATTTGTTCTCTTTTCCAAGTAAGACAAAATTCTGTAAGTTTGATTTAAAATATGTTGAGGAGGAGGAGAGATAAGGTCACCATCTTAAATATGAGTGAGTCACAAAATACTCTCTTTAAAAGAGAAGATGATGAGACAATGGATGAATAAGAAGTTTAGGAAAATCCAGCCATCAGAAATGAGTTTGAGATTAAAGATGTTATATTAAACTTGACCACTCTCTATCCTCCACAAATTCCCAGACTCAGTTACAGAACTCTCCCTTTTACTTCTACAATCTCAAGATGAAGCTCATTCATGTGCTTGTTGACATTCTTCATTATCTCATTCCTACAAGTTCTTCAGTCATTCACCCATTCACCGCTGCCATGGGGTTCCCTTTTTCTAGAAACACTTACTGATATTGTCCTATACATGTACTATGCAGCATCTCCCTCCAGACACCTGCTTTTATCAACCACTCTACCCTGACTACTGCCTCATATCTACTTGGTCCCCTCAATTCCTCTAGCGCATGCCTTGTTCTTACCTTCTAAACTCATTTCACATTCAGCTCTTCTCAGAACCTTCTAGGTAGTCTACTGAGTTAGAGGTACTCCAGTAGCCTAAATATTATTTCTTTTCCCCATTACAGAAACACAACTCAAATGGGTATCAGCAGAGAAAGAAAACAATCATCAGTGTTAACAAATTATGAGAAGGGAAGCCCATTCATGTACTTTTTGCTGTTAAAACAACCTGTGTAATTATACTTAGTACACGATATTATTATTTATGTCTCTGTGAATCAATATTCCTGACATTCTTCATGTTGGAATCGCTGAATGTCAGACCCAACACTCAACATAGTAGCAAAACCTGCTCATTGAATAAAGGAAATCATTAAAGTTCAGGAATGTGGTTTCTAGGAGGAATATTTTATGCATTGGAGAGGTCATTTACAAGTGTGTACAAATAATTAGTGAAGGAGTCTTGGAATTTCAAAATGAGAAAAAAAACTAGATAATGAGAAGTAGATAATGAACGTAGACTCTCATTTTAAACTTAGACAAAAGTGAGAAGGCTTTCCATGGAAAAGAGAGGTGGAAGAAAAGTACACGATAGTGCAAGTGAGCCGAGAGGTGAGGTGAATTCAAAGAGCTCTGCCATCTGGCCTCTTTTTGTCATTTTGACAGGGGCAATGCCATCTGCCCATGAGAGGGAAACAGACGTGTGTGGAATTGAGGTAGGAGTATTGAGAAAAGGGTAAGTTGGAAAAGCTGCTGAGGAAAATGGGAACAATTTCTTCTTCTGAAGAACAAAGAGAAGAGCAGTACATGACTCCAGACCCCATGTCTCACAGTAACAAACACAATCTGGGCCAGGAAATCCCATGAATGGTTTTGCTTTGATTCAGTCACTGAGTTACTTCTCCCACAGAGCAGTGGCTTTTACTCACCTCCTGTGTTTATACCTGCCTTTACCTCCTTTCCCTTGCATAGAAGAAAAGGCATTTTTTTCTTCTCATATAACTACATTCTGTTTTTTTTTCATTTCAAGAATTATTTAAAAGGAGTTTTCAGTCTTTTGTGTGTGTGTGTCCATCATGAGTCTTGAACTCTGGGCCTGGGCACTGTCCCTCAGCTCTTCAGCTCAAGGCTGGTGCTCTACCACTTGAGCCACAGTGCTACTTCTGGTTTTCTGAGTGGTTTATTGGAGATAAGAGTCTCACAGACTTTCCCGCCCAGGCTGGCTTTGCACTGAGATCCTTAAATCTCAGCCTCCTGAGTAGCTAGGATTACAGGCATGAGCCACCGGCACCTGGCTTTAGACTGTATTGATTCACACACACACACACACACACACACACACACACACACACACACACACACCCCTACACCCCTAAGAACATGTTTTGTTTTCTTTTTTAAACTTCAATGTATGAGCTGTATTTTATTTTATGAAAGGTGCTGTACACAGGGGTTACGATTACAGTTATAAGTAAGTTAATGGATACATTTCTTGTCAATCATTGTTACCCATTCCTTTGTTTTTCTCCTATTATCCTCCTCCACCACTGCTTTCCACCCCCTCTCCCCAAGTTGTAAATTCATTTCTAACTTAGTGTCTTGTGAATGTCATTGTTGCATTAGCTCCTTGTCTCCTTGTTTCACCATTTTGTTGGTCCTCTTCCCTTCCCCAAATCAGATAAACAATATACAAGATACAGGGTAGGAAAATAAAAAACAGTGACTACCGGGAATAAACCAAAGGGAAAATGAAGAAAATAAAATAAAATAAAAAGAAAGAACTTGATACAGTACATTGACAGCAACAACAAGGTCAACAACAACAACAAAAAAGAGATCTTGTTTCCATATCTTGGAGTTCATGTCTATTAGCAACATTTTATGTGGTCATTTGGACATAGCTAGTGAGCTATTGTGATCCTCTGCTAGGACTAGATACTAATTATTACAAATGAGGGAAACCATGGAGTCTATGTTTCTTTGGGTCTATCTTACTTCATTTAATATTTTTTCCAAGACTTTCTATTTACTTATGAATGGGGTGATGTCGTTGTTTCTAATGGAAGCTTTTTTTTTTTTTACCATATTCATCTTCTCTTTTCCATTTTTCTTTTTCCTTTTTTAAAAAAATTACTATTGTCATTACTAAGTAGTTTTACAAAGGGATTACAATAAGTACAATGCTTCTTGGTTAATGTCATCCCTTCCTTCATTCTCTCCCATTTTTCCTCTTCCTTCCCACCATAACTTCCCTACCCTCAAGTTACATATTTGTTGTGTTTTTGTGGTTTTGTTTTGGTGGTACTCACTCAAATAGTAAGTTTACTATTTAAGCCACACCCTCAATCTTTCTTTGATTTTGAATTATATCATTGTGCTTGTGGAAGCCTCACACTGTAATCCTCCAATTTCTATCTCCCAGGGAGCTGGGATTACAGGCATATAATACAACACTTTCCATTCATTCCTTAACTCAGCACTTTCTAGGCTTGGCACCAATGCTGCGGAAACATCCTTTGCAAAAGTCCCTATTACCTAATAACAACAACAACCAAAAAAAATTCAACATCATCTTTTATTTTTTTCCAATCTTTCTGGAATTTTTGAAATCTTTCATGCTGGATATTTAGATACATTAGTAGAAAAGAAAATCATATTTTAAAAATATCCCTGAATCATGGAGATTTGGGGATCTTCATAAAAGCAGAAGCATAAACATAAGAAATATGTCCACCATAATGAAATTAGCAGTGGAAGTGACATAGAAAAACATAAAAGCCAAAGGCAGAGATAAGGAAATGTCCCATTAAAGGAATTAGTTGTAATGTTAGATAGGGTGTCCAGGGTAAACTTCATTGAGAATTGATATTTGAGTGAGAGGATGGGGGGGTTAATCAACCCAATGGAAACTTGAGAAAGAAAGTATGTTTTCTTTTTCTAGAGGAAGTATAAAGGCCAGTGCATCTGGAGTTACATGCAGAGGGAAACAGGAGACAAGACAAAGAGGTAAAGGAATCCAGTTCTTACAGTGCATTTTGGAAATTGACCTTCTGAGTGAAATTGAAAACCTGTAAAAGGTTTTAAACAAAGAGATGTCTAACTTGTCAGTTTGGGTTCAGCAACATTGGATGCCAGCTCTGACTGCCATGTAAGCAAACAGACTATAGGATGTGAGGGAAGAGCTAGAAGGAGGAAGCTAAATATGGTCGTAATGAGAGATGGTGGCAAGTTGTGTTGAAAGTAGAGAGAAGAGGAGGTTGGATTCCAGACAGATTTTTTTTTTTTTTGGTCCGGTCATGGGGCCTGAACTCTGGGCCTGGGTGCTGTCCCTCAGCTCTTCAGCTCAAGGCTAGCACCCTACCACTTGAGCCACAGCACCACTTCCGGCTTTTTTCTTTTTGCTTATGTGGTGCTGAGGAATCGAACCCAGGGCCTCTGGCATGCAAGGCATGCGCTCTACCACTGAGCCACCTTCCCAGCCCCTCCAGACAAATTTTTAAGGGTAGAAGTAAAAGTATTTTCTTATTGGGTTAGCTGTGAGGGCAAGAGAAGAAAATGGATCATCCCAAGGTTTTGGACTAAGCCAATGTAAGACAAAGCTGTCCTGTTTTCATGATGGAGAAGAGTGGGAAGGAAGGAATATCAATGTATAACATTTGTATGGGAAAAATTTCTGCTACATTGTGAATTTTCTTCCTTACTTGTAACACTTGAGATAATCAATCCCTTTCTTATCACATAACACTGCAGTATCCTTGAAGTAATGTCTTACACATAATTCCATTTGGTCTGGCTTTTACAACAATTTTTTTAAGGAAGGCAGACAAAATATTGTTATTGTCTATGTAACTAAAGAGATGACCAAGGCTCAGAAAAATCTATGCGATTAACTCAAGGCCTCAGTGTATTTATATATGTCACCAGATCCAGAATTTTGTGTCTTTGTTTGACATATATTAGTGTATATACTTCCTAAGAGAAAGGACAGCTTCTGCAATAAGTAGTATTAGGATAACTGGTTATCTACATGCAAAAGGACAAGGTTAGGTCCTTATCTTACAACATGTCTACATCAATCCAAGAAAATCAGACTCCTCAAAGAAAACTTAAGGAAATAGTTCCATGCTATTGGTTTGGGCAGTACCTTTTTGAATATGAACCCAAAAGCAAAAAGAAATTAGATTTCATCAAACTAAAGAGCACATACCATTGACCAAAGGGGATTTAAGTATGTACTTGAAGTGTTTTGTCCAAGGCTATAGGAGTGGACACTGTCCAATGTAGGTAGCCAAGGTATAAAACTAACAGTTCCACATATGTTCAATCAATGATAGCTATTATTAATATGCTATTCAAAAGCACCTTCTCCTTTAATAGACTTATTAAAAAGTGCTGAATTATCTCCCTTAAAATGGCTCAGTACATTTTTTGGCAGAAATTTAAGAATTTCCTCTCTAATGGCCAATTACTTGGTATTTCTATATTCTTTTATATTTATGAATTATTCCAGAGCTAGGCTCATTATATATGCTTCACCATATCTCTGCTTCACATAGAAAATAAAATGAAGTAAGTCAGAGGAATTCCAGCACTTTGTTCAGTCAGTGCCTTGGCATCTGTGAACAGAAAGGAATTATGCACCATGTATTCAATCATTTACAGCAGTATTTCCTCAAAGTATAGTCTCTGGACCATTAATCTCAGGAAATGCTCTCTTCTGTGGTGAAATATACATGGGAACTTCACATTGTGTATCCCACTCCTGGGAGTTTCACAACATGCCATAGAACTCTTTCAGAAGCCTGGTATAAAAGAAACTCTTTTAATTCTAGGATTTACTCTAGCCTTTGTGAGCCTTATTTGATCACAAATTTCTTTCGTTTGTAACAGAGACATGTAGCAGTCATTTACTAAGTCAGTCTTCATATCCATTTATCCCTTGTTTTGTAGAAGAATTCCAGTTTTAGCTGGGCATAGTGTTTTTTAGGTTAAAAGTTTTCTTCCTTATCTGTACTGACTACTAGCTCTGACCAATAAGATGTAAGTAGAAATGGTAAATGTGACGACCTAGAAATATCCTTAAAGGTAAGGAACATTTCCTTTCTTTAGTTCATCCGTTCCATCCCTTCAGCTGACCAGTATGCAGAGTGATGGCTACAGGATTTAATGCTTTAGCTAGCAGGACAGTCACAAAACACAACAAAGTTACAAGACACCAAAGTGTGGCTCCTGGAGTATTAGGGTACTTATAGCCACATGGTACTTATCTCCAGACTCCTTGATATGAAAGAGATATAATCTTCAACTTTGTGCATCATTATCTGACTTTTTTTTTTACTGTTACTCAAGCATAAATCTAACTCAAATTAATAAGTTCACCACTTTCCATCCTTTCATAGGACTGCTGTTCTTCAAAAGATACTGGTAATTGCTAGTGTTAATTACACCACTAACATCCTAACTCTTTTCTGAAACAAGTACATTTATTCCAAACACAGCACATGGAATATTTACTTATATCTGCTGTTCGCACTTCCTCTAAAATGTTCTCAAACACAAGGCAGCAGGTAACTTGAATGAACGGTGGATTCTATTAAAATAAGAAACATTCAAGTCTCACTCTTAAAGCAGTCTAAATTCTTCATGCCACATTTTCCTGGTCTATATTCTGTATTTCATCTTATGAATACAAGAGATAAGTGAAATGTAGATTTCCAATAAACACTGGAAGTTATATACCATCCTCCACAAAAGATTATTATTCTGTTCTATTCTATTATTCTATTACGGAATAGACTTGACCCTCTTCTACCTTTTTACTAAGGCCGTTACAGGGATTCTCCTTCCATTTACCCATGAAGACTCTGATGTGGCAGAAGTCCTGCCCTATACCCAAAGGCAAAGATTAAAGACACAGGAATACACACAACTTGAATAAACAAACCTTGTTAAGTCCCCCCCACACACACCTTATTACCATTAGGTCATACTGTTTCTGTCTAATTATACTGATACACATTCATTGAACCTAAGCATAAATACACAATTTTCTCTAGATATTGGAGTCTTCATTTTCTAAGACTCTCACAACATGTAAACTTTTGGCTAAGTAAATTTGTTATGCTTTACTCTTGCTAATCATTGGTTTTTTGTTAAATGCACCAACCATAAACTCTGTGATGTGTGAAGAGCAAGGAATGTTTTTTTTCTTTACATTATAGTATAGGGATCATACCTCCAAACATGTAGATGTGTGTGCTTGAACTGTCTCTCAATTCCACAGATGTCATTTCAGTATAGACAGCTAGAACCAGATAGCCTCTTAGCCTCCTTCTAATGTAAATTCTAAGTATAAATAGTATGCTTAACAATTTAAGTTTAAGAAGGGATTTTTGATGGATTCATTATGCCTGTCTTCATATTAATATGAGATCGTGCCTAACTCATTCTAAAATTATAATGGCACTGAAGGAAAATAATTATAAAATTTCATCTTTAAGAAAGTGTCTGACCCCTGGTGGCTCACACCTATAATCCAAGCTACTCAGGAGGCTGAGATCTGAGGATCGCAGTTCTGAGCCAGCCCAGGCAGGAAAATCAGTCAGACTCTTATCTCCAATAAACCACTAGAAAACCGGAAGTGGTTCTGTGGCTCAAGCAGTAGAGTGCTTGCCTGGAGCTGAAGAGCTGAGGGACAGCACCCAAGCCCAGGGTTCAAGCCTCACAACTGACCAAAAAAAAAAAAAGAAAGAAAGAAAGAAAAAGAAAAAAAGAAACTTTCTGAGAAATTAGCTGTCCTCTCTACAAAAAATGTTGAGAATTAAATCTAACGTACTACCATAAGTCCCATATTCTCTGTGCATACTTTGATAGCCAACAAAAAAGCTGGTATAAATTGTCCAATATTCAATCTTTATGTGTAAAATATGATTATTGAGACAAACTCATAACTATTGGGTCTCAAACTCACATTTTCTCTGACAACTATCCATACATTTTTAAAAAGTAATATCAAACTCACTGATTAGGACCTTTGTGAACATCATAGATATATTTCAATTCTAAAGTTATGGATGTTTAGAAGTCTATTTATAAGGAAGAGAGATTGGGTAACGAATTTGCAAATCAAAACATGCTTTAAAGTTGAAATTATCATTTTTAAACTATGTAGCTGAAATATAAGACTATTAGTTAAAATGGGGACATACATTATTCAAATGGTATAGCTAACATTTTAAGATGAAAATAAATGAAAATCAAATGTCTAATTGATATTCATTTATTCTTGTCACTCTATAGCCAGAAGAGTACAAACTACTTTTGTATGGCATCATTTACTGGGAGAGTGTTCCAACATCCTTTACAAAATTTAAATAATGTATAATATTAATTTTGTTTGTTTTCAGTTTCTAAGACATGTCTGACATACATTATTGGGTATAGTCAGTCTTCATTTTCTGCTTTTATTGTAAATCTTGATGAAAGGTGTTAGCATTACATCATCAAAATACATCAAATGATTGAGTTTCTTAAACTATATGAAATAAACTAGTAGAATACAGTTGCTTAAAATCATTATTGGATGTCTGTGTTTGCTCATAAATTCTACTATTCTGTGCATGTATTTAACTGCACTAACACTACACCACAAATAGTCTCCTTTTGTCTCTTTTTGAGGTCCAAAAAGCACAGAAGAAAGTAGCTGGAATTAGAAGTAAGAAAAAAATGAACCATAGAGAAAAATATACTATTAATAATGATCAAAAGTTTGTTTTTATATATCATATAAATTAAAGTTAGTTTCCTTATTGTTAGACATAGAAATTGCTAATAAAGTATGCCTTATCCTGCCCATGTAATTGTAACCCCTATGTATAGTATGTTCACAAAAAAATTAAATTAAATTAAATTAAAAAAAAGAAATTGCTAATAAATAACAAAATAAAGCCTTGATGTAATCTGTGGTATATTGGAGTCAGAAGTATATCTATCTTTAGTATTTTACTTCTGTGTATTTATTAGATCTCTCCATTAAGAAAGTTTAGTAGTAGTATTGTTCCTCTGTTAATTATAATATCTAAGTCCTAAGCCTTAGTTTTATAGTACCAGCCTATATAATAGGACTTTGGGATCTTGAAGGATAATAAATCTCAATACTGGGGCAGGAAAAGAATAATACAATCTTGGAATATCTTATGGTATCAGAAAGAAAGGAAAAGGCGAACATTAATGGGCATATATTCAAAAACAATTCGATGAAATTCAATAAGCAAATCTGGGTGAAGAAGAACAAACACAAGAAATAACACTGCCTGACTTTACACTTACTGTAAAGCTACAGCAAATAAAACACTCCATGTTGGTTAAATAATAAGCAAATATTATGGATAGAAAAGACTAGGTAGCTGGGAAACAGACTCACATAAACATCTCCAATTAATTCTCTCAAAGGAACATAGATCAGCAGTATAGCAAAGATAGTCAATTCAACATGATGGGTGTCCTGTGGAGGACAATTAGATATGGACCATGCTAAAAAAAATTCTAAGCTGGGTGCTGGTGGTTCACACCTGCAATCCTAGCTATTCAGGAAGCTGAGATCTGAGGGTTGCAGTTCAGAGCAAGCCCAGGCAGGAAAGTCCCTGAGATGTTTATCTCCAATTAGCCACCAGAAAATCAGAAGTGGTGCTGTGGCTCAAGTGGTAGAACACTCATCTGGAGCTGAAGAGCTCAGGGACAGCACATAGGCCCAGAGTTCAAGCTCCATGAGTGACAAATATATATATAGAGAGAGAGAGACAAAAATTTACACACTTCACATACAATGGCACATGTGAAATATAAAACCTACATGACCTTAAATGTGAAAATGCCTTTTTATGTAATCCTAGCTACTCAGGAGGCTGAAATCTGAGGATCATAGTTCAAAGTCAACACTGGCAGGAAAGTAAAAAGCCAGAAGTGGCACAGTAGCTCAAGTGCTAGCCTTGAGCTAAAGGAATCCAAGTCCAGCGCCAAGACCTAGAAACCACATTTCATGAAAATGGGTTGATGAGCGGAATCTCATTAAAATTAAAAATGTATGTATACTTTGTAAAAGGAAGTACCAAGAGCATAAGAAGACCAGTCAGAGGCAGGGAAAAAAGTTGGAAAAGACATATCTGAAATATATAAAGACCTCTTAAAGGTAAATAATAGAAAAATTAAATTAAATGAATTATAAAATTAAAATTGCCCATTATAAATGAACAAAACTGCCAGGCTCTGGTGGCTCACGCCTGTAATCCTAGCTACTCAGGAGACTGAGATCTGAGGATCGCGGTTCAAAGCCAGCCCGGGCAGCAGAGACCATGAGACTCCTATCTCCAATAAACCACCAGAAAACCGGAAGTGGCACTGTAGCGCAAGTGGTAGAGCTCTTGCCTTGAGCTGAAGAGCTGAGGGACAGCGCCCAGGCCCAGAGTTCAAGCCCCATGGCCGACCAAAAAATATAAAATAAAATAAATGAACAAAACTTTTGAATGGATGCTTCCCCCAAAATATATACAATTATAAGCCATGATATGAAAAAATTTTCAATATCATGTTATTAGAGAATTAAAAATTAAAACAATAATGATGTACCGTGACTTGTTTATTATAATAGACAAAGTCAAAAACAATGACAATGTCAAATGCTTGTAAATTTCTAAAGCAATAGGAATTTTTATTCAATATTTATGGGAAACCATTCATATAGTAATTTTGGAAGAGTATAGTAGTTTTCACAAAAGGAAATATCCTCTTTCCAAATGATCTAACAATTACTATCTTTGCTATTTACTCAAATTATGTGAAAATTTGTGTTCACACAAAAACCTGCACATGAACATATATATATAAATTTCATTCATAATTGTCAAAATCTTAAAGCTATTAAGGTGTCCTTCAACAGGTAATTAGATAACCAATTGTGTCATATCCAAAGGAATGTTAGTCAATGTTGAGAAATGAGTTATGGAGTCAGGAAAAGATGCAGAGTAATGGAAAACAAAACAAAGAATTGCATACTACTAAGAGAAATTTGATTAAAGAGATACTGTTTGATTCCAATTAGATATCATTTTTGAAAAACTTAAAATTAGCAGGGCACCTGTGGTTCATGCCTGTAATCATAGCTACTCTGGAGGCTGAGATATTAGGATCACTGTTCAAAGCCAGCCCAGGCAGGAAAATCAGACTCTTATCTCCAATAAACCACTAGAAAACCAGAAGTGGCGCTGTAGCTCAAGTGGTAGAGCACTTGCCTTGAGCTGAAGAGAACAGGAACAGAGCCCCAGCCCAGGGTTCAAGCCCCACGACCAACCAAAAAAAAAAAAAAATCCCAGCAACAGTGGGAAGTCAATGGCTACCAGTATTAAGGGAAACATGTACATCTGTAGATAAAACACAAAGAATTTTTAAGGCAGTGAACATTCTACAAAAATTGTGGATAACAAAGAAACATAGGTCCCATGGTTTCCCTTATCAGCAAGAATTAGTATATGTCTAGGAGAAGCAGAAGAGGTCAAAAGCTATGTATATATGACAACATAAGCTGATGCTAAGCGAAATGAGCCCCAAGATAGGGACACAAGAGGTTTTATCTTTCTTGCTGTTCTATTTAATGCATTTATAATGTACTATGTGACTTTTTTATTGTTGTTTCTTTGTATGTTCTTCCCCCATAGTACAACCCCTGTAGTCACTGTAGTTCAATGTCCTGCATCTTTCTAATTTGGGGAGGGAAAGGGAAATAACAAAATGCTGAAATAAGTATACAGGATGACCATTGTAAGAACGAGATGTACAAGGCATAATGTGGAAAACGAACTTTACAATTTGGGCAGGGAGGGAGGAGTTGGGGAGGTGCGGAGGAAAGGGATGGTAGGGGAAAAACAAAGGAGGGGGTAACAATGCTCAAGAGGAAATGAATTCATTTTCTTGCTCATGTAACTGTAACCCCTCTGTAGAGTATCTTTACAATAAATATTTATATTTAAAAAGAATGGTGGATAAGTATTATCACTATAAGAAAATTGTGTCATTATGCATTTGTTCTAAATAATAGAATGTACAACATCAGAAGTGAACCCTATTGTAAGCTATGGGCTTTGCCTGATTAGATATATCAATATAGATTTTGTATCAGAGTAAATAACACTGTGGTTAAGAACTCTTTGTGGAAGTGGTGCTGTGGCTCAAGCGGTAGAGCCTTGAGCTGAAGAGCACAGGGACAGCGCCCAAGCCCGGAGCTCAAGCCGCACGACCGACCAAAACAAAACAAAACAAAAAAAGAACTCTTTTTAAGTTTCACTGTTTTGCTGTAAACCTAAAATGGTTCTAAAATAGAATTTTTTAATTTAAAAATAAAAGTTATCATGTATATGACCTATTCTAGAAAACCTTCTTAAAAATATGGTATGTACTTTACAAATCTGGCTACATTAATATTAGAAACATCTTTCAACAAAACAAACACAATAACAAAAATAGTCTTGGAGAAGATATTTGTCACTCATACATGTCTACAATTATAAAGAAAGGTAAATTATTTAATAGAAAAAGCATTAAATGAAATAGACTATTTACAAAGGGTAACCCAAATAACCAATATAAACAAACAGATTTATAACAAAATGAAGAGATACACAGCTTCACAACCAAGCCAGAAAATGTTCATTAGAATTTGAGTGAGATATTATTTCACATTCGTCAAGATATTAAAAAGTCTGGAATTAGGGCTGGGAAGGTAGCTCAGTAGTAGAGCGCTTGCCTTGCAAGCATGAGGCCCTGGGTTCGATTCCTCAGCACCACATAAGCAAAAAGAAAAAAAGCTAGAAATGGCACTATGGCTCAAGTAGTAGAGCACTAGCCTTGAGCTGAAGAGCTGAGGGACAGCTCCCAGGCCCAGAGTTCAGGCCCCATGACCAGACCCCCTCCCCCCAAAAAAATCTGGAATTATGAATGACTGATGAGGATATGCAGAAACACAAAATTTCTATGTAATGATGGGAAAATAACTTGACCCAAACACTTTGAGAACAATTTGGCAATATCTTGCAAAGGTGAAAATACTGGATCAATTATTCCACGTGAACATACACACACACACACACACACACACACACACACACACACACACTACTTGCTATGATATTGTTTGTAACCTTAAGTATCCATCAGCAAGAAATGGTTAAGTTTATTTTGATATATTCACTGAATAAAGAACAATATAACTATTAACATGAGTACACTCCAGGGCTGGGAAGGTGGCTCAGTGGTAGAGCGCTTGCCTTGCATGCTTGAGGCCCTGGGTTCGATTCCTCAGCACCACATAAGCAAAAAGAAAAAAGCCGGAAGTGGTGCTGTGGCACAAGTGGTAGAGCGCTAGCTTTGAGCTGAAGAGCTGAGGGACAGCGCCCAGGCCCAGAGTACAGGCCCCACAACCAGACCCCCCCCAAAAAAATGAGTAAACTCCACATGTATCATTGCTGATCAATCAAAACCATGGGGTTGAGTTTTAAAAAAATAAGTGAATATAGAATATGCATAGTGTAGCAGTATTTCTGTAAATCTAAAAAATATCATAACAGTGTTACCTTCTTTTGATGTTTGGTTTTTGTTTTGTTATTCTCTTGGCAGTACTGAAATTTGAAATCATGGCTTGGACTTGCTAAGCAGGACGTGTTGTTTAAAGATACCATATTTTAGTTAAAGTGTAAAAACTTACAAAGGATAATAAATATGAACATAGGCTTGTCTGAGGAAAAGTAAAGTAATTCGATCAGTATCTCAGGTAGTGCTGACATTTTTGTGCAATTTTATTTCATCTTTTTTTCAAACTTCAAAGCTGACAAAAAACAAGGTTATATTTTATGAAACATTCTCTTAAATTTTTATGCCCGAAATGTTTCCTAATTGTGAAAAATAGATGACAAATTTGACAGCTGAAAAGTCTACCATGTTTGTGCTCATTACCATTTCCTGTTATTGGAAAAACAGTTTTGCTGAATTCCACAAGTGATGTAGAGGGTTTATAATAATCCAATGATTTAAACCAAAGAAAATAAAAATAGGAACTAAAATCAGAGCATAAATTTGTAAGGAAATTACATTATTATGAATCTCCCAAAGCAGGAAGCTGAAAGAACGCTTCAAGGCATCATCTGTTACACTCAATAAGATACGAAACCTGACAAAACTGACTATGCTTATCATAATATTCTATTTGGATTTCATACACCAATGTTTTACTCAGGAAGTAAAAAGCCAGATCAGGCAGGAACGCCACCTTAAAATGTGTGCATCTCTATAGCAGATAAAAAGCTATTGAATTCATCCTGAATTGAGAAAATGATAAATAAAACCAGGTGAGAATCTAAATTCACATGTAATAGGTTTGTACCTGGAGTTTGATTTTAGAAGTGACAGGTCACTGTTTTTGCCAGACCTTCTGTCAATTGAAATGCCACCAAGGAAAATGAGGAGTCAATTATGCTCCTAGGAAAAATGGGTTCCAGAAAAATGGTCATGTCTTCAACATCTCTATGCCCTTAATTTGTGTTATTATTCATTCTTCAGAAAATGACTTTTTATATATTAATATCTAAATGCTTTTCATGCATCTTGTGCTTGAATGAAATGATAGGAAGACATCAGTGTCCTCAAGTACTATTATCTCAAGTTGCAAAGACCCATTTCCAATATACCGAGGCTTCTGAGACAGAATGGGTAGTGTTTTAGAAGTTTCTCATACTTTTATCCAACTGATATTTGTATTTACAATTCATCAAGCACCAAAATCTATGATCTTCTCAACTTTCAGTATGAAGACCAAAGAGAAATTCCTGAATTACTAAAATTTTCTTTAAAAGTTTTGGCATGTCTTTTAGCCTGGTATAATGCATTGTAGTAATTCTTAGGTAGAATCTAATGAGATCACAGGCATCCAAGAACAATGAAAATTTGCACAATATCTAAATTTATTTCAATCATGGTTAATGTTATTTATTGGAAAGATTTATAGCTAACTGACTAAATCTATTTTAAAATAGATATTTGGTTTACTTTGACTAACATATTTCCAGATATATTTCTGCAATAAAAAAATGACTTACATGGCAGTAAGTTAGAAATTCTTAGGAAAGTATGAGCACTTAATTTTTCACTGGCTTAATTCTTCATATTTCTATTACATTTCCAAAAAGCAAGAAAATGGCAAAACATAAAAACTATCTTTAACACTGCAGTGTCTAATATTGGTTGATAGTTTTATGGAAAAAGTTTGTACTACTGATTCTTTAAATTGGAGTATTCAAAAAACTAAATCCTCCAACAACAAATCCCCAATGACTTAGAGACTTCTCTGAAAAGGAAATAAGAATGGCCAATAGACACATGAAGAAATGCTCAACCTCTCTAGCCATAAAAGAAATGCAAATCAAGACAACATTGAGATTCCACCTCACTCCAGTTAGAATGCCTTAAACCAAGAAATATAGTAACAACAGATGTTGGAGGGGATGTGGACAGAAGGGAACTCTTCTGCATTGTTGGTGGGAGTGTAAACTCGTTCAAACACTCTGGAAGGCAGTATGGAGGTTCCTCAAAAGACTCCACATAAAGCTCCCTTATGACCCAGCAATCCCACTTTTGGGTATTTACCAAATGATCACAAACAAGACCATACTAAAGCTACCAGCACATCCATGTTTATTGCAGCTAAGATATGGAACCAACCCCTATGATCCTCAGTAGATGAATGGATCAAGAAAAGTCTATGCCTCCGTCACAAAGAATGACATTGTCTTTTTTATTAGGAAATGGAAAGACTTGGAAAAAAGTTATGCTAAGTGAAGTAAGCCAGACCCAAAGAAACATAGGTCCCATGGTTTCCCTTGTTTGCAATGACTAGTATGTGTCTAGGACAAGCAGAGGTCAAGGCTATCTACATATGACCACATGAGATAATGTTTAGCAAAATATACCCCAAGACAGGGGCACAAGTGGTTTTTTTCTTTCTTGCTAGTGTTTTAAATGTACTTGTAATGTACTATATGATTCTTTTCTTTCTTTTGTATGTTCTTCCCCCATGGGATAATCCTTGTTTTCACTGGATTTGTTGCTGGTGTCCTATATTTTGTGTATACATTTTTTTTTTAATTTGGGGAGGGGAAGGGATATAGCGGAACGCTTAAATGAGGAATTCAGGCTGACCCATTATGATGACGAGATGTACAGGACATTATGTTGAAAACGAACTTTACAATGTCAGGATGGGGGGGTGGGAGGAATTGGGAAGGTGGGGAGGGAAGTGATGGTATGGAGAAAACAAAGGAGGAGGTAACAATGCTCGCTATGAAATGTACTCATTACCCTACTCATGAAACTGTAACCCCTCTGTACAACATTTTTAATATATATGTATATAAGTATATACATATATATAATATTGGAGTATTTCCTCATTCACTCTAATGTCTCCCAATAACTCAGAATGGTGGACTAATTAAGAGGTCACAGTTACCCCTACACACTCTGCCTCATGGTACTTTCTACCTGTTACACTTCTCAAAACAATGGCCTTGGCATTGCATTGTACTTCTTACAAAAAGCAGAGTACCTGGTATATAATATATAAAAGAGAAATAAAATAATTTCACATGACACAGATGGTGAAGATGAGGTTCAGAAAGGCATAAGGACCTAGGTGACAAGGAAGAGCAAATCACAAACCTCATGACTGCTAATTTTGCAGTCTACTTGACCTTACCCACAATGGGAAAGGTGAAGACAAGATGGGTTTCTAATTCCAGATTCTTCTGTCAGCTTAGTATGAAACTGCAGATTTCTCATGTTCCTCTATCAAAAGCTGACTCAAAGAGAGTGAAATCTAATTAGCAGCATTGAATGTGATAAAATATCCATTTAAAAATGTGATAACATCCTGTTCAAGTCACCTAGTGATGAAAGTCCTGACTGCTGGCATCTTCTTAAAGTTGCTAAAAATGGCAATTTCCTTGTACCTACATGATTTGAATCTCCTGAGATCCACTTATACCTAATGCAATCCAAGAACAAAAATGAACTTAACTTCCTAACATTTGAACCTCGAAGCATTTTGTTCTTCCACCAGATTATATAATAGACACCTTTCGGGTAAGTCTCTGTCAATTAAAAGAAAGCAACGTGGTGTTTGTGTATGTTTAAAATAGGTGTGATTTCCTGGCTCCATTTAGCTACATCTCCAATGGACTCGTTAATAAAGCACCTCTCAATTCAGTCTGGCCTAGGTAGATTGGGCATGCATTTAAGTTTATTGTAGCACAGCAAGCTTCCAATAGAGTCTTGTCAATGCAATTTCACACAATAGGTGGGCAAGTGTGTTCTGCATATTAGGAAATGTTTTTCTTCTCTGTGCATTGGCTTTTCTATTCTAAATTCATTTAAAGCTTCAACTGAAGTTATAATGGTAAATAGCGTAAGAGGAAAAGTTCACAATGACAGTCACAGTTTTCACAGTATTTTGACTTTCAAACCATTTAGGACAAAAATTCTTCTGGGCTGCATTTCTGTTGCTTGCCTCCAGTTAGCAAGTTAGAAGAGAGAGTCAACTCATTTTTACTGATAGAAAATATCTTTGCTGATTGTAAATGAAATGCAGGGTGAAAATGAAACAAATCTTTAATTTTTCCATTATATTTGTACATTAAATTTTCAAACATTTTTATATATTAGTAGAAAATTAGTGCTATACATTAGTGTAACACTGTTATACATTCGTATATACAAAATATATCTGCTCACTTTTAAAAAAATTCAGCAAATATAAAAATGAACAAAAATAGAAAGCAACTCCATTACCTAATGTCAAGTGGCAATAGTCTCTTAAATTATTTAACCAGTCCCCTAAATAGTATATATTTATTACCCAGCTATGATAAGTAATGCCTCCAAAAGTTACACACACTTCTCTAATTCTTCAGAATAAGTTGAAAGAAAGCTCATTTTATAGCTGTTAACTACTTATCTCCAGACTAACACAAAAAAGATTGAACCACTGTGTGTTTCTATCCACTGCATAGTGAACAGAACATCAACTCTATGATAATTCTCCGGTTTTACTACATAAACAAAAGAAAAAGATCATTGAAGTTTTGTTTTTTTTTTGGGGGTCCGGTCGTGGGGCTTGAACTCTGGGCCTGGGTGCTGTCCCTCAGCTCTTCAGCTCAAGGCTAGCGCTCTACCATTGAGCCACAGCACCACTTCTGGCTTTTTTTTTCTTTTGCTTATGGGGTGCTGAGAAATCGAACCCAGGGCCTCAGGCTTGCAAGGCAAGCGCTCTACCACTGAGCCACCTTCCCAGCCCCAAGATCATTGAAGTTTTGATTAATGTAAACAAAGTAGAGAAACAAGAGTGCTAGTATCAGTAGGATCTTTGCTTAATTACTTTGGGAGGAAGGAAGGAACTAACTAAAATTTGTAAAGTACCTATCATAAGCAGTTATATGATGTGCTTGAGAAAAGACATTTTAGTAAGTGTTCTACAGAAGCTGATAATGCAATTGAACTTCAGGAAGGTTTTGTATCTTGATTTAAGTGTATCTAGACAGAATTGACAGATATGTTCATTTATTATCCAAGTTTAAAGCTCTCCACCATATTTTCAATGATTAAGTAATAATGGGGGGAGAGGGATGGACACCTTGCTGAGATCTTTTCTATTGAAGTACTACTGCTCTTAGGACTATAACCAGACTAGAATGCAGAACTTTTATAGAAAATTGCATGAAACAATTAGGTGGACACATACAATATTACTTTGTAACATTTATACATAATGTTTAAGTCAGGAATTATTCTGTAAAACTCAAGGGTTCAGTCATACAACTTTTCAAATGTATTTGGGTGTAATATATTTTAAGCTAAACACGTAGTTATATATTTTTTTTAAAAAGTCTAACTAACAATGAGTATGTACCTTGAGAAATAAATGACAGAGAAAAATTAGAAGATAAAACAAGAGCTAAGAAAGCAATAGTATACAACAGGGAATATGCACTTAACAACAACAGCTTCTAATGCAAAGCTCATATCCAACACAGTCATATGAAAGGATAATTTTGAGTAAACGATTGTTCTGTCAATTAGAATATCTGTTCTCACACTTATTAATAAAATTGGAGAAGAAAAATGCACAGAGTTTTTGTTAGAAATACTCAAATGACTTTGTTTGCTCTAAGTTTTTTAGTTCTTTTTCTTTTCTACATTTTCATATATTTTCATGTTGGAATTCAATCATAAAGTTATCCTTTTGTAAAGAAAATTAGCTCCTTATCAGATCTAGTGAAGTATCATGCCAAAGTGTAATTTTACTTAAAATTTTCCTATAAAAAGGTTTACATCTAACCTAGGTTTTTATAAAGTAGAGAAACAGAAAGATTCTACAAATTTCTTTTTCCAGTATTTCCCCTCCATAATAGGATATAGACATATTCTAAACTATAAAGTCAGGGATTAGCAATCTCTACTTTCTATTTTACTAATTTTTATTTTCCCTTTTACAAGTAACTAGATTTTGAAAAATATAATGTACAACTATAATTCTTATAGGATCTTCATAAAATACTAATTTTATTTTTTTTAATTTACAACTTCAGTTTATAAGATGACATTTAAAACTAAAAAGAAAAAGAAAAAAGAAAACTTGGAAAATTCTAGATGTTTTTCTTTTTTGTTTTTGAGTAAATACCCTAAAAAGGGGGGAAAACAAAACACAAATACTGCTAGCATGCCCTTCAAGTCTGTTAGATATTTGCAAAGAACATCATATGTCTATGATTCCTTATTGTAGGAAATTGGCCATGACATCTCCCAGAATCCTGGAATTTATCTAAAGAAGGTGATTATCTTCAATCTGAGAGCAAACTAAAAATGTTCACCAACCAGTGAACGACATCAACCCAGTGCTGATAAGTAATGATGCTTGCTCCATTCCTTCCAGAAAACCTTTGGGAAGTTCCCTAGGTATTCACCCTGTATTAACATAGTACTGCTCTCAGTGGAAGCACTTCCTACAGAAAGCCTCCACTGAAAGAAATATCCTCTGAAAGAAATAAGCTAATAATCAGAGTTGAATACTAGGGGATCATTTTTCTCTGAAGAGTCAGAATTTTATATTTATCAAGACACAGCCCAGTGAGAATAGAAATTGTTTCTATACAGGTTCACAATACTGCCATTCATTGCCCAAATTATTAAAAAGTATGATTTTATAATATCTGAGGAATTCAAATTTTATGAAGTCAACTGTATTACTTAATAATTTATGTAATATAAATCTAATATTATAATATGTTATGTTTTATATATTCTATATATTACCTAATATAATTCTAATATAATATCTAATTTATAGGGCTTGAAAAGCATCCATCATCTCTCTCAGAGCACGGCTTACCCAGCTCTCATGCCTCTGTCTCTTTAGAGCAAGGTTTGCCAACATGAAGATCTTGTCATTAAATGAACATTCTAGAGAAAGGATGCCCACAACTTCTTTGGCAAACAGTGTTCACTAGGACTCTCAGAACTAATGGCTCTCACCAATGTAAGTTAGGCCACTTTTATGTACTAAACATTTGAAATTCTATAAAGAATAGCCAGCCTTCAGGCTATTCCTGAATCACCCTGGGAGTAATACAACTCTGTTTCTGCTAATCCATTTGCTTTTTCACAGAGTGTCTCCACTTTCACCACTAGTTATGACAGCGGCATGGGTCTTCACCTACTGGGATTCTAAGCATCTTGGGCATTTTCAACTAGAGCAGAAAGAAGCTTTAAAGTATTCTCCATATCTTGATCCAAATGACCTCATACCCAGGGCAGGCCAGCACAAAGTTCAGAAGGTGATGTTTGTAAACAATCTGTAAACACATATTTACTGCAGTATTAAATGTAGGCTATGAGCATAGAGAGAATATATGGAAAATCATTTGGTTAGTCAGATCTCACATTACATTTCAAAATGTCTGTTAAGTCCTAGATAAGGAAAGAGTAGAGGGGAGGCTCAGGGACTTCCAGATTGGAGAAAGAGACCCATCGGTTATAATACCATAAGTACCTGTTGCCTTTTGCAAGTAGGAAATACTTAAAATATTTTATAGTCCATTTTATATATATTTTAGAGATGGTCAAAGTTCCATAAGTATGTGTAGACGTATCTCTGTGTGTATGAGTATGCATACAAATAACTGATAGATAAATAGAAATAAGGAGTACAAGTATGGTGTTATGATATTAAGGTTTAGGCAGTTTTCTTGTTCACAGTTGGTATTCTCCCACTTGAGCCATGCCTTAATCTTGCTTTTTGGGGGTTAATTGTGGATGAAGTCTCTCTTGGGATTTAATGCTTGGGCTAGCTTCAGATCTCATCTCAAAAATTCTTGGCCTTATGAGTAGCTAAGTTTAGAGGTATGAGCCACCAGCACTGGACTCCATTAGATACCGTTCTAAAAGTTACATACAATTAACATTTTTGTTGATCCTGGGGCTTGAACTCTGGGCCTATGTGCTGTCCTTGGGCTCCTTTTGCTCAAGTTGAGCACTATACCACTTGAGCCACTGCACTGCCACTTTTTTTTTCTGTGATTAATTGGAAATAAGAGTTTCATTGATTCTCCTGCTGAGGCTAGCTTTGAACCATGATCGTCAGATCTCAGCCCTCTGAGTAGCTGGGATTATAGGTGTGAGACACCAGTGTCTGGCCAATTAATTCTCTTAATTCTCACTACTACTCTAAGAATAAGTATTATTTTATTATCACTTTTACAGATAAGGGAACAGAAGTCAAGGACACTTTCCCAGGACCACAGTTATTATTTGTTATCGCTAAATTCAGACTCCGGCATTCTTACTTCATCATTTATGACTTCACCTCTGTCTCACACAACCTCTCCCAATTTGTACAAAAGAATCTGATTTTAGTTTCCCTTCAAACTATCACATTATTAACTTGACTTAAACTCAGCCATCCAATCCCCATTCCAAGTTCTCCAATTCTGTTTATTTTAGAGGCATGTTTATTTAAGTTTTTATATTCTTACATTATTTTTGCAAGTGGCACAGAGGTACGTGAAATGTCTAGATAATGCAAATAAGGTTTCAAACCAATATTTGATGTACCCACAAGCTGTGCCAAAGCAATTTGCACCACTACAAAAGGCAACTTTGAATTGTCCAACGATTCTTTTGTTTATTTATTTATCCAATTAATTATTTATAACATCTATAGCATACAACCTTTTGGATTAATGTTTCAGGTGAAAAAGAAGAAGAAAAACCTCAGTGCAGAGAAGCAAACACATGGCATAATTCCAGGGAAAGCAGAAAAGTTAGTAGTTTTCTGCATAGCAATTGAAAGTAAAATTCACGTCAGAACCCAAGCATATGACTAGCTGAAGTAAGCAATCTGTTGTCTGGGCTAGAGTTTACAGGAAAAAGCATAAGTAACAGCAATAAGCATATCATCTCTGACTCTAGGGATGTTATACGCCCTGTAATTGGTGCCGTTCTGTACTAATCAATACATTACAAGCACCTAATAGGCACTCCTGCAGATCCTAGGGAAACAAGTCAGACCACAGAAAGTTCTGAAGCCCTGAATATTCATACCATACCAAGTGCAAATGTTAATTCATGCAGTGCTTGCGTTAAACTGGTCTAATTATCTACTGAAGGAATCTATTAAAGGCATGCTGTCAATCCCACAGATTGGGTTCAGCAAAGTGAAACTGAATTGCGTGCCTTTTCAGCTAATTACAAAAATTCTGCCTGACATGCTTTAAGAATGGTCAAAAAAAAAAAGTACACACAGCCAGCAACAGCTCCCAATACACACTGCTTCTTCTTTTGTTGTCAACATGACAAATACACAGGACAGCATGAAAGGAGGAGAAGCCCAGCTTGGGAGACCATGTGTCCTGCCATTACATCTCTTGCCATCTCCTAAGGAACATGGCTTGATGCAAACACTAGCTTCTTAAACGGTCTCAAGGTGTTGATAACTGAGATTTGTATTGCACATTTAGAGACAATACTCAACTTTTAATACTTAGAACTATTCTTCAATTGGTATGTTTCATAGTCCTATATATTGAAAAAAGTTCTAGCAATAGAATTCCGTTCTCTTTTTGTCTGTAATATTAACACAAAAATAAATAAATAAAAATAAGGTTCTTCCCTCACTGCCTCTCCAGATTCATGTTTCTTTACTGGATTTCAACTTTCAACAAGCTAGTCCTCAATGAGCTACGTAACCCTCATCATGGACACAAAGGAAGTAGTTCATTATTTGAATATAATGTGTTGTAGGGTGGGGCCAACTTGCTGCTTAACTCAGATAATCTTTTCCTCTGCCTGGAAAATGTTCCTTATCCTATAACCCTGTACTCTGCACCCTCAACATTCACATTTGTATTTAAATGATAGTGGTAACCTCAAGTCATCAAATAGGATGGTCAGCCTGTTCTCCCTGCCATGTGTGAAAGCATGCACTATTCACTCAGATGACTCTCAATAATAGACCAGATATCATTTGAAAAATTTACTGAGTTGTGAACCTCATCCCAGCACTCTGTCTCTCCATTATGGGTGTAAATTATCAGCAAGTATCATTCACTCTACCTTCAAAATCTGTCCAGGTTCTTTCCACTGGCTATTCCCTCTTTATGCATGTTACTATCTTCTCCTGCCTAATATATTATAGCAACACTGACATATCTATACCTACTTTTCCCCTCTGTAGTCTTAAACCTCCCCCTTAAAGAAGCCTAAGCATGAAAGTAAATATAATGAGATTAAACTGAGCCTGGTCTAAGAGTCTAATACAAAGCAACAAGGTATCTAAAGTTTCTCAAGTCATAAAAACAGAAAACAGAATGGTGCTCTGTTGCCTGGGGCTGGAACAGAGTAAGAACTGGGGAACTTTACTCTGGGTATAGTTTCAGTTTTTTTTAAGGTTAAAAAGTGCTAAGGCCAAGTTCATGCCTAGCTACTCAGAAGGCTGGGAACTAGGGATTACAGTTTCAAGCCAGCCTGAGCAAGAAAGTGTGTGTGAGACATTCATCTGCAACTGACCACGGAAAAGCCAGAAATGGAGGTATGTCTCAAGTAGTAGAGCTTCAGTCTTGAGTGAAAAAAAAACAAAACAAAGAGACAGCATCCAGGCCCTAAATTCACACACACACGCACACACACACACACACACACACACACACACACACACCACACACACACACAAACTACTGCCTAAAAAAAAAAAGAAAGAAATCTACTGCCTATTGCAAAACAGTGACTAACATTAATCTTACTGAATAGTATACTTAAAAATAGCTAAGATAGTCAGGCACTGGTGGCTCATGCCTGTAATCCTAGATACTCAAGGGGCTGAGATCTAAGTGCTACAATTCAATTAACTAGGAAAAAGCTAAAAGTAGAACTGTGGTTCAATGGTAGCACACTGTCCTTGAGCTAAAATGCTCAGGGACAGGGCCCAGAACTTGAATTCAAGCCCTAGGCATGGCAAAAATACAAATCTCAAACAATAAAATATAAAACGTTTCCAAAAGTCACATGAAATCTTTCATTCTGCTCTAAATCTTTCAATGACTGCACATTCTCATTAAAATGCAGAACTTTTTTCTATGGCCCATCAAGACTGAACATGAATTCCCCTACTTCCCTCTGTAAGGTAAGCCAACCTTTGTAAGCCTGCCTTTATGTTCAACATGATGGTCTCATTTGGATGAGTACATACACCCATTAAGAATGGTGTGGAAAGTGGAAGCCAGTACCTTACTCCTATAATTCTAGCTACTCAGGAGGCTGAGATTTGAAGATCATGGTTCGAAACTAGCCCAGGTAGGAAACTCCATGAAACTCTCATCTCCAATAAAGTACTCAAAAAAGCCAGAAGTATAACTGTGGCTCAAGTGGTTTGCATTGAGCAAAAGAAGCTCAGGACAGTGCCCAGGTCCAGAGTTCAAGCCCTCGGACTAGCAAACAACAACAACAAAACAACAGCAGCAGCAGCAGCAGCAGCAACGACAACAACAACAAAACACCTGTGTGGTGCTTCAAAGCTCATCTCATTAATTTTAGTCACAAATCTTGTCTATTGATATGAACTGGTGCCAAGAGGCTTATAAGGATGAAGAGAGACATAGGAGGACAAATAAAGATGTGAAACATAGTTAAGAAACCTAGAGCAAAAGATAGGAACAATAGAACACCAAATCTGCAGCAGGGTGGTAAATCAAAGCCTATTTAAATTGTAATGAAAAAATGCAGAAATGCAATATCAGAAGCTAAATAAGGTCATTCATAAGAGAATATCTGTAGCATATTTCCAACCTACTGTGGGAGTAAAATTCATGAATAATATTAAAGGTATTTACATGATCCACTGTTCTCCTGAATAGTGTTTGTCTAATGTAATAAGATCTGGATTGCTTGAGCAAAATACAAATTAGAGGTTGTAAGGCCTTAACCTGACTCTCTGTGTTATTAAAAAAGAAAAGGAACCTTTATGCATACAATAGTTCATATCAATATTATCTTTTTATTCTCTTTATCATATATATCATTCTGATTGCATTCATACCATGTAATAATTATACAATCTCTGATATTCTCTCTCATTTTCCAATATTTCTTGGTATCACTTTCACTGAAAACATGGTCTTAAAATTCAAATTTCATTTAAGCAATTCCAATCTTCCTTTGTAAAGAAAATAGCATATGAGGAAATACGATATCTCCTAAAGAAAACAGAACTTTCTTTAATAAACTAAAATATAAATAAAATTGATCCCCTACCCAATTTTTCTAAAGTCACTTGTTAAACACACATCTATCTCATTTCCTCTGGATTCTTAAAAGTTGACAGAAATACATCCTCAAAGTAAAAAGTAAACACCTCTAGATAAGAAGCTTTCCTCTTTTTTTCTTACCCTTTATTTCTGGGTACATATTTTATGTAAAATTTGTGAGGAATGAAGAAAAGAACCTCTTGTTAACATCAACTGTACCTGTCTTATATATTCTATTTATAAGGTTATATTATCTTATAATTTGTCTGTATTTTATTCATTTGTGCCACATCTTTAGATAGGAACTCCCAGTAGTTCGGATGTTCTTACAGGAAGATTTTGCTTATCCCCTTATTAACAGCACCAGTTTGCCTCAAATTAAAAAAAAATGTTTAATGAGTCACAGGTTGGTAAACTATCACTTCTCTTTACCCCCAGGCATAGGTTATATGGCTTTTGCTTTGCTTATTTTTATATCTTGGTGGCAGGAAGCAAGCAGAACCTTTAGCCCTTTTAGATGGTTTGGCTGATATATGGCCAGTATTTTAACTATTTGAAGGAACTGATCCATGATCTCTTCCCAAAAGAAGATAAATGTTAGTTAGCATATGACAGAAATTTACTATGGTTCAGATGTTTATTTCTATCAAGCAAGAAAATGTATTACACATCTAAGTAACATTTGTAGTACACATTTGGAAACAGCTTTTTACAGGGTTGGTTTTTGTCTATTTTGCCTTGTATAAGGAAATCAGGCCTTTATTATATATGACTTTCAAAATTTAAAATCTCATTTTTCTAGTAACTCTGAAATATCTCTTTTTTTAGTCTTGATTTTTTTATATTGTAAAGATGATGTATGAAGGGGTTACAGTTACATAAATCAGGTATTGAGCATTTTTGAAGCTTGTTGCCTCTTCCCTCAATTTCTCCCAGTTTTTTCCTTCCCAGCCATCTTCCCGCACAAGTTATATAGTTCATTTTCAACAGAGGATCTAATGATTAGGTTTTTTTATATTTTTTTACTGTAAAGATACTCTACAGAGGGGTTACAGTTACATGAGCAAGGTAATGAGTCCATTTCCTATCAAGCATTGTTACCTCCTCCTTTGTTTTTCCCCTACCATACCTTTCCTCCCCACCCCCCACCCAAAGTTGTAAAGTTCATTTTCAACATAGTGTCTTGTACATCTTGTTGTTACAATGGGTATCCTTATTTCAGCATTTTGTATTTCCCCTTTCCTTCCCCCAATTAGAAAAAATGTATATACAAGATGCAGAGCACTGGAATCAAATACAGTTGACAACAGGGGTTATACCATCAGGGAAGAACATACAAAAGATACCAAAAAAATCACATAGTACATTATAAGTACATTAAAAACAACAGCAAGAAAGATAAAACCTCTTGTGTCCAATTAACCCCAAGATAGGGACACAAGAAGTTTTATCTTCCTGTTTTAACTTTTACAAAATTATGTGTCAGCCAAAACTAGAGATGGTAAAACCAAACCAGTAATCACAATAATAAAATACTGCTACCCAGCCACAGGAAGCGTAAGCACTGGTTTAGACTATTAAAGAAAAATGGTTACAGTAGGTCCTTGAGTCATTTTCATTTACTTTCCTTTCTTTTCTTTCTTCTTATCTGTTTTTCCAAACCCAATTTTATGTTCCCCCACTAGGATCTTAACAGTAAATGAAGTTCCTTTTTGTGCAATTTGTGTATTTATTCCACACGGCTTCAAAATAATTTCTATATCACCAAAAAAAAGCATTTCTTTCCCCTTTCTAAATCTATTCAAAGAGCACTGTGGTAGACAAAATAATAAGATACCCCCTGGTGATATGTCTATTATATCCCTTGCAATCACACAATATCTATGACTTCACTCCAGCCGATAGAATATGGTAATAAAGATTGGATGTTATTCTCTTGGTTGTTATAGATACGAGATGGAAGGCTAGAGGATGAATCGCCAAGTTTCCATTCACTAGTGTTGAAGAAGTAAGCCATTATTACTTCTACATCTAATCAAATAAAACTCAGGAATTCTGCCATCATTGTGCAGGAGTTGGTCATTTCCTTTCCCTGTGTTAGAAGAGTCACACCTTGTTGATCACTCTAGGATAGTTTTAAGAGACCCCCAGGGGTAAGATCTAGTTAACTGTATATAGAACCCTATCAGATGAAGAGGAACTGCAGAAAATTGGGCATTAGTGTTGCCATTTCGATCATGTAAGACACAAGGAAAAGAAGAAAAAATGTGAGAGGAATAAAAATTCATTTGGGACAAGGTAAAGTTAGGCTAATAAACAATGAACTGAATACAATTTATAAATTACTTGTAATTATAACTTAAAACTTAGAAATTATTACCAACCCAGATGCCCCTCAGTAGATGAATGGATCAAGAAAATGTGGTATATATACACAATGGAATTCTATGCCTCCATCAGAAAGAATGACAT
>NW_012267289.1:6248046-6270257 GCF_000151885.1 Dipodomys ordii | reverse complement strand
AGAAAGAAAGAAAGAAAGAAAGAAAGAAAGAAAGAAAGAAAGAAAGAAAGAAAGAAAGAAAGAAAGAAAGAAAGAAAGAAAGAAAGAAAGAAAGAGAAAGAAAGAAAGAAAGAAAGAGAAAGAAAGAAAGAAAGAAAGAAAGAAAGAAGGAAGGAAGGAAGGAAGGAAGGAAGGAAGGAAGGAGGAAGGAAGGGAAAACATGATAAAGATTCATCATCTAACATTAAAGACCTGTAAAATTTTGGAACTAAGTGTAAAATTTCATAGAGACTTTTGAGGTTATACATGCAAGCCTTGTTTCTTCTTTCTCTTCTTTTTTTTCTTTTCTTTTCTCATTTCTATCTTTTTTTCTTTTGAGGCAGAGTCTTGGCTATGTAGCCAAACTTGCCTGGTCTCACTATGTAGCCAATGATCAACTCTAAATTTTCCTGCTTCAGCTTCTAGAGAGATGGGATCACAGGAATGCACTACCAAAACTGGACCTGTTTCTATGGCCATATAGCTAGTGAGCTACATAATTGGACTAGAATCCTTTCTTCTCTCTCCAGTATTTTTCTACTGTCTGTGAGTAGGAACATTGCACTATCAACAGTCAATCATTATTGGAATCACACATATGCAGGACATTCACTACTCTGCGTGCATGATCATTATTTGCTATGTTACACCTATAACAAAACTATTCAAAAGTATACGTGTAGATCAGGAAAAAGTCAACTTTCTGAACTGAGAGTGAAAAATACCTTCTATCTATACCTGCAGTATATGCTCTACAAAATTCATTTCCTCCAGGATCATGTTTTACAGAAGGTATATTTTCATCAGAGAAAAATGTCAATTCCTTCAACAAGGAAAGCCTAGTATCTGTAAGTTGTCCATGTAGCTCTAAAACTTAGTCCCAAGAGCTATTATTAAATCAAAATGATGTGAACAAATCTACTGAAAATTTCAAAAAAATGTTTACTGAATATTCAGGCAAAGACCTCAAGCCCAGCTGGTCAACTTCATACTTAATCTGCAATGTGACAAGGTTCTGACTAGTTTTTTGAAGTAAACAAGGTAAATAAATCAACCTGAAAATGATATTGCACGGATGGCCATGGCTGAGTTCCATTTACACATAATTTAGTAAAGAAATACCAGCTTCATATCTCTACTTATGTATTAGACATTAAGCCCCCTCCATTTTGTTTACACAATTAAAAATATGTTTGAAAAAAAGAATTCACCTATGAGCTTTCTTTGAAACAATAAGTCATGGGATACCTGAATCGTGTAACTACAAAGATTGTACATTTCGGAAGTATGTATCTTATGGGTATGATAGAGGCCAAGAAGCAACTTTGTTCAGTGTAAGAGAATGTTCTTTTAATAATAAACGTTTTTCTCCCATGTGCCAGTTATTTTTTAAAATGTACTCTCTGTCTGACTTATGTAACTGTAAACCTTCTGAACATCACCTTTATAAAAATAACAACAAGGCTGGGCACTGTTAGCTCATGCCTGTAATTCTAGGTCTCAGGAGGCTGAGATCTGAGGAACAAAGTTTGAAGCCATCGTGGACAGGAAAGTCCATAAGATTCACCTCCAATTAACTACCAGAAAACTGGTAGTGGCGCTGTAGCTCAAAGTGGTAGACCTCTAGCCTTGAGCGAAAAGCTCAGGAACTATGCCCTGAGTTCAAGTTCCATTACTGACAAATTAATTAACTAATTAATTAAACAAACTTTAAAGAAAATAGAAAACAGCAATTCCCAGACCTTGCCATTTCTAATTCTTTAGTTTTCTGAGATGTAAAGTCACAAACAGATCATCTTGATATATAGAAATATAATGAGGGCTCTACTTGGAGCACAGAAGCAAAGGGGGAGTGGGTGGCACTTATTTCTAATCCTGGTTCTGTATTATAGAACATGACTAATGTCCTTAACAGGATGACTAAACAGTTAGCAAGGTGGTGACAGATGAGAAAGGCATCCCTGGCACCAACAAAGGTCTAATGCTTTGACGGATACAGTGTGTTCTGAGAACTACAAACTGTGAGGGATGGTTAAATGACAAAGTCCAAAGCAGGAAGAAGGCCGGATTAAGGACTTAAGAGTGTTTGAGTACACTTACTGGAGAGACTGGTGTGCTCATATAGATGATCTAGAGCCTGGATTCAATTTTGTTGCTAATCAAAACTAGTGTGGTAAAAAGGTGGTTCCAGAAGCTGTGAAGGGTGAACTTAAATAGTATGAGAATAGAAGAAAGGAACCAGTTAGGAGGATCCAAATGCAATTAGGTGAGGATCTGATAGTGTGTGTGAAGGGAGTTAATTGATGAGAGAATGTTTGCAGTGATTAGTTGGAGGGAACCTGGATGTGTTTGTGAGAGAGATGTCAAAATTTAGGCTGATGTCATGGTTTCTAGCATACATGTATTTATGTCATTATCTGTGGTCAGGAAGAAAAGAAAAGGTAGAAAAAGCAGAAAGAAATGAGATCAGTTTGGGCTGGCAAGTGCCTAAAAAGATCTAAGTTTAATAGTGTGACATGAGACTATGTGTAACAGAGGTATTCCATTTCTCCTGACCACCAACTTCCTCCTGTTCTGAAAGCACAAAAGCTCCTTTTGGTTGCCTCTCTGTTCCAGAAAAGCCTAAACCAGAGAAAGGAAGGGAAGTGTAAACCCTTTTCCCCTCAATATATTCCCTAATAGCATGTCTTTTCTACCGTTCTCTGGAGACCCAGAGATGCCAACTGAGGAACACAAAGTCAGTCATGTTTCACAGGACACTGCCACACCAAACCAGTTACTCCTCTCACTCCCTCTTTCTACTACCCTATGCAAGAACCTCAGACATGGAATCTCTTGGCTGGTGCACCTTGCACTCAGTCCGTCAATCTCGGTATATCTAGTGGACCCTTTCCATTTTCTGTCTCCCTATCTTGCAGCATAATCATTTTAAATGGAATGACTCAAGACTATACTTATGCATGGTCTAGAAACATGCTTTCCTCCTCCCTTGCTTCATGCCAGACACACCCTTCCCTCTCCCACCCTTCCTACCCCTGCCACCAATCAGCCATCTTGTTTGATCCTTCATTTCACTTAAAGCATGAAGGATTCTAGTTGACAGGCCTATTTAGTAACAAAGTTTTTCGTCTCCTGTTGTACTGACTTTACTACTTAATTTATGAATTTAAAGGCATCGTATTCATGGCAACACGATGGAGTGGACCTGAATTATGAGCCTCAATTTTATTACTTGGAAGGTAGATCACCTAAGCTTATTGGGCCTTCATTCTTTGTCTGTAAAATGGAGGCACAATCATTCTTTTTCTGGATTGTGGAAAACCCAAGAAAAATGAAGAAGCAGGTTTAAATGGCTGGCCAGCGGTGGACAAAAAAATGAGCACCACTTCTTCTACAGACTCATAATTCTGTTTTCCACATCTGTCTTATTATTCATTTCACTGCCATTCTTTCATATTTTCTTGTTTTCGTTCTTTCAAGTTATTAAGTTTCTCTTCTTTAATAATTGTTGCTGATTCATCCTCCATAGTTATGCACTGATAGAGTAGACCATGGAGGGAAACCCAGAATGTAAAACAGTAGTCGTGATAAGACTGTATCCTTTGTATCTCTCATTCCTTTTGAAATAAAGTCTCTACAAGCAGAATATTCTTTTTTCTTGCATTTCTGTAGTTAAGGAGCGGTCAAGTTGGTACTGGTTAAGCTCTTCTAAATCATGTGGAAAGGTATCTCAGTTGATTAAATACAAATAAGGCTCCTTTCCTCCCCTAATTTCTGTTGCTCTTCTTGTCCTCATACTATAAAACACAGATCCTCTGCTTATTAGTTCCCATGAATCTCACTGTGGCCTGAGATGCCATCTCCATAACAAAAGGTTGCAGATTCTTTTCTGCATTCATTAAAATCAGGCCTGTGGCTGTGGCAGCTTACTTACCCCAGAAATTAAATTAGGTAGATTCAGAAGATCTCAGGTCTTTGTGACTTGTTTGCAGTTTCTTTAACCATGCTTGAAATGAAAGCAGATATTTTTTATGCTGTTTAATTAAAGTGTTAAGCAAGTGGCAGTCTCTCCCACGGGCAGAATTCTCTTTCTGCAAATTCAGGGATTTAGTGGCATCATCAAATGATTTCAGCTTCTGTTAACACAAACTTGACAAGAAGTTGTTGAAAACTATCTCATACATATATACTACACAAGCTGGGTACTTGTGCAAACCTAGAATCCCAGTGCTTGGGAGACATGAGCACTGCAAATGTGAGCCCAAGCCTCAATGCACAGCAAGTTCAAGAACAGCCTGGCTTACATTGCAAGATTATGTCTCAAATAAAGAATCTAAATAAATAAGCCATCCAGAGGAAGGGCTTGATAGTAGCTAATTCTGCAGGCCAGCTGAATCATTGTGGACAAAGGTGCTAATGTGCCAGTGTGTCAGCCAGTTATTTCTTAGGGTTTCAGGGAGCCAGGCGTCAATTGCAAATAGCACTATATTAACCAAGCTTAGGGACTTCATTGTATGTATTCCCTGTGCTCAGTGGAAATATTTCTCAGGAGCAAACTTGTAGAATTTTGCTACCTTCCACCCATCAAAGATTGAATCACATGTGTGCAGACAGGAACCAGTCCTTGGCAGGGGATGTGGAGAAATGTGATTGACTTAGACTTATCTTGATACAAATATTCTAAAATTATCCCCAAGCACCAGGCATAAATCCCTTTCTGAAAACAAGACCTCTGGGAGACACCTGAATTAAACTTGTTGAATCACCAAGATAAGAAGAGAAAGAGGAAGAAAATGAAGAAGAGGAAGAAGATGGAGAAGAAGGAGAAGAAGGAGAAGAAAGAAGAAGAAGGAGAAGAAGAAGAAGAAGAAGAAGAAAAGAGGAGGAGGAGGAGGAGGAGGGAAGGAAGGAAGGAAGGAAAGGGAGGGTCCTGTGGTGTTGCCACTATGTCTTGTTACAGTCCTGACAAATATTCTAAGTACAATGTCCTGCATAATGACATAGACCAGGACTGAGATTTAAGTCTCGACCATAAAACTTAAGGATGCATTTACTCTCAGATGCTAACCCTTAACTTGCATGACCCTGGGAGTAATACATTCTTTTTTTTGTTTGTTTGAGCTTTACTGTTTATTTTATTGTGCTATAGACCTTGTATCATGGACAGGATTTGAAAAGAGGTTATGGACATGTATCGGAGACTGATCCACTGTGTGAGACATCAGCTTGTAAAAAAAATACTAATTCCAAACTTAGAGTCAAATCAGAATGATAACTTCACTTACATTTCTTCCTGTCCATCCATTCCTCTAGCTCTAAAATGTTGATGATTTGCCTCATCTTCCAAAGGCCAAGCTGATGTCTCACACGGAGTAATGCATTCTTAAACATTGTCCTTAGAAATCTTGATGGCTTCATGTTAGACCTCACCTTGACCACAGTTATGGCGTTTAGTTCAGTAACTAAACTTACTTGATTTATGGTGTGTTTGGAATTTATCCATGTTATCCTTGATTCTTAGTCATTATTTATTCCTTGTGTAAAGATTTTCTTGCTCTCTACAATATGCTCTTGTGTATTCAAATGCTAGTAAACAGAGAATTGATTATACTATGGTATTCTATATTCTTTCCTTGTAATGAAAACACTATTTTTTATAAGAAGAGCACTAGGTTATCTATATACAGTATCAGTTTTGTACTTGGAATGCTTCAGGCATGCTTTTCTATGATGGTAGTGAGAAAATATAATACGGAAGGTGCTGAGCAAAGGGTGGAAGAAAATTTGTGTTTTGGTCACATGTATATGTAATTGTATTTTCATAAATATCAGTGCCAATATCACCTGAAAGGCACAGAACAGAAAGGTAACATTACACATTGGCATTGTAAGCTGTTACTTTCTTGCTCAAAGTCAGACATTTACTAATGCTCTGGAGACATATACCAGCTAGGACATTCTGTGGATTAGGGGCAGTTCACTGATATCCTTTAGGGATGTTGAATGGGTTAAGTCTCCCACCATTCAATATGTGGGCCATGCTTTGTTTACCTGAAGTTTTCCAGATTTCAAGAACCACAGACATCCAAGCTCTAAAGTGTTTCTCAAGCCCATTATGTGAGGTAAAGCAAAAAATATAAGAGAGGCGGGAATCGGTGCAGGAAGGTACCATCAAAGCATAGATTTTAAAAAAAACAACAAACGGAATGTGTGTGTGGAGATATTTATGGCTATTTTTGCAATATAACACAAAGGAAGCATTCCAGAAATACCTATAAAGCTCCTCTGTTATTGGCAACTCCTTACCATAACAAATACATGAAATGATCAACTTTCAAAGAGAAATGCTTACTTGAATCATAGCTTCAGAAATTCTAGTCTGTGACCAGTTGGTACCATTACTTGTTGGCTTATGGCAAGATAGCACGTCATAATAGCTATGTCTGGAAGCACAAAACCTTTAACTTAAGGAAGACTCTTTTCCCACAATCCTCTTCAAAGTCATCCCTAAAATGACCTAAAGAACTCCCACTAGGCCCTAGCTTTTGAAAGCTCCACTTCCTCTGACTATTGCCACTCTAGGAATGGGCCATTGAAGGACAATCAAAATCTAAACTATAATGTAACATAAAATGTCCAGCATGCTGTTAGAAAGCTTGCTGTGTAAGTAAATGAATCAAAGCAAAACAGGTAATGAAGTTGTTTTGTTTAATTTTTTTTTCAAAAAGAAGTACAGAATCTAGGAACAAGTGGCTCACAATTATAATCCTAACTACCTTACCTACTCAGGGGCTGACTTTGGGAAGATCTCAGTTTCAAGACATACTTGGCAGAAAAATCCACAAAATTCCATCTTCAAACTAACCATCAATAAGCAAAGATGGCTGGGTGCTAGTGACTCATGACTATAATCCGGACTCCTCAGGAAGCTGAGATCTGAGGATTTCACTTTGAAATCAGCCCTGACAGAAAAGTCCATGAGATGCTTATCTCTAATTAACTATCAAAAATAGCTGAAAGTAGAGTTGTGGCTCAAGTGGTAGAGTACTAGCCTGGAGAAAAAGAGCTCAGAGAGTGTGCCCCAGGCTCTAAGTTCAAGCTCCAGGACTGGCACACACACACACACACACACACACACACACACACACACACACGTTAAGGCTCAGGCTATGAGTTGCTATGAGTTTGACCTAGTCTAATAAGATAAAAAAATACTAGTAAGTATTATTGGATGTAGAGCTAAGAAACAAATTTTAATACTATGCACATACTACTATTCATCCTATATTGTTTTATATAACATCACTTAATAGTACATTAGAAATGTTGGGGAGGCCTACTGAAGTGAATTTGTTGGACTGAGTGCCATCTAGAAACCATTTCAACCAACCATTCTATAATTTTGTTCTCTCTTTCAACCAGACATTCTACAATTTTATTCTAGGCATAGTCATTCCATAACGAAATGGAGGACTCTTTCTATCAGGAAGGTGACCAGTCGTCACTCAGAGATGCACTGTCCTAGTCCTATCTGCAAGCTAAAAACAGTAGCTCCATTTTTAAGTAGCTGAAACTGTCAAGAGAAGAAAAATAGTTTGTGACATGCCAGAATTGTTTGAACTTCAAATATGAATGCCCGTAAACTATGTTCTATTATAGTGCAGCCACGCCTATTCAATTATGGCCTGTCTACAGTTGCTTCGGTGCTGCTCTGACAGTCGCGTGATTGTGACAGATATTACTGCCAGTGAAAACTAAAATCTTTACTATCTGGCCTTTTATAGAAAAAAAAAAGTTCAGTCTCTATTCTGGAGGAGGAAGAAAATTGAGCATCTGATCCTCTGTTTCTCTTTCCCCTTTAATGTCTGATCTTTGTACTAAATGTTCTTTCCCAGATTAACCAGATTTAAAATAACTTCCTCTCCTTCCTACCTCTTCTGCTGTACAGAGCGGCTTTACTGTGTGTTCCATATCACGAGTTGCATGTCAGGCAAATCATGCATATAATTCACACTTTAAATGAGTTAATTATTTAAGTGCTCAATCTTTTAGTCAGTCTATCAGCCAGCATTACAAGGAGGAAATGAATAAACATGAAGGCATTTTATCCCCCTCCCCTCCCTCATTCATTAAAAACATTTCAGAGACTCATTAGTCAGAGCTTAAGCAGGCTTCATAGAAGGCTGATAAGATGTCAGACATTACTTTCCAAACTGCACGAGTATTACCTAAATGGAGGGAGTGAAATTCCTATCAGCTCCGTAGAAATTAGCTGTGACTCAGCCCCTTCACTGCCTTTCTCTAGCTCTTCAGGAAAACCTAGTTCCATCTCGGTGATTTATTTAAATTGCTAGAAAAAATGGTTAAGCAAATAAAGCCCTTGGATGTATAAAATGATGTGTCACTTGCATAGTATGGAGTGCTTTCTGTCCCATCATCAGGAAATGAGAAAGACTAAGAAGGACAAATGGGCAGCCTTTAAAAGGATTTTAAATCAGAATACTGCATTTCCCAAGCCTCTGCTGACTCCTAAAACCCTGTGGTGTACATTTTCCCTTTTATGGCCTTAAGATGGCAAAAGTGTTCTCGTATTTTAAGTTCATTCCCAAAACACATTGTCCCTTTCAACAGCACCACTGGTGGTGCCTTTGAGTAACTCCCACTGACAAAGCTCACAATAACCCCCAATTCTCATTTGCCTGTTAGCTCTCCCCCCACTTGCCCAGTGCACCTATGGTATCAGAGCAGTGGGCAGTGACTTTCGGGAAAGTCCCACAGGACCAGAGGGTTTGGGTGGTATTTTATGGTAATTCATTCTGATGGCTTCTAAGCAGTTTTCTGATCAGATTGGGTTGTTGTGTTTCTTTGGGACTTATTAAAAAAGAGTGTTCTATTTCAGTAGAGTAGAAATCACTTGAACAGGGTAATGAAGACAAATTCTAGTGCTCCTATTTTTTTTAATAATATGCTAAGATCTTTGAATTAGATCAAATGAGTGCCCTTTGAGTGCTTGTAGTTTTCACAGTTACTCTGAACATTCAAATCCCTTGGATTCAGCCTAAGTGCCCAGAGCCAGTGTGGCATCTGCTAACAAAGGCAGAATAGATTAATGTGTAGACTCTTGATAGCAGCTTCAAGTTCCAAGGACTAAGAGTGTATGCCTGGTGGGGAAAATGTTTATTTTGGCAAGAAGAAGAAAGGACAGTGGATTGGGGCCAAGACGAACAGAAGAGCATAGTGGAGCCTTTTGCTTCCATTTGAATGAAAGGCTGCCTACCTCCTTCAACATGGTAGCAGTTGGCAATGATATACTTGCAATGGAAAATAATGAGCTCCCTCATTATAAAGCAATAGTTTTAAAGTAAAATTTCTTAGCATAATCAATGAAAAGTGCCAGGAAAATAGTAGCCTAAATGTCAGTTTTGAAAGTTACGTAAGTTTATATATGGCAAGAGATGCTTGTTGGCAAGGTTTGAAGGTTTACTAATAACTGAAAACTATTCTTTAAAATGCTGTTTTTGCAATCTGTTTTACTACTTACCATTGATCATGTTCCTCTTGAATTTATACTGAAGTACATTTTAACTGAAACAAAACATGCGTAGATTAAGTCATGTTAAACTATCAAAAAAGTATTTTTGTGAAAGCCAATTCATCTTATGCCTGTTATTAGAATGATTTATATTCTGATACAAACTTTAGGCATAAGATAGTCTATGAATCAGTGAGATTAAATGTTTCAATTTAGGATTGCTTCCAGATTATCAAAGATTTTTGTCTACCCTAAGAAAGAGTTAAAAATATCCTTAAAATGTCAAACCATGGTAAGTACCATGAAGGTGTACTTAACCTGCAAGTTGCCTTCCCTCCTTTTCTTTTTTTTAAATTTTTTAAATTTTTATTGTGAAAATACTGTACAGAGGGGTTCTTTTTTAAATTTTTAAAATTATCTTTCAGTGGTCGTACCAAGGGCTTTTAAATCAACATGTCAGGTTATGAATACATGTTGATCAACGTTTCCCCTTCCAGTATTCCCTTGATCTGTCCCAGACCCTACCAACCCCGAGTAACCTGGTTCCATGTTCACATGTGTATATTGACTATTATGATAGCATGTACCCATCCTCCTCCCTCTAGGAAAAATATAAACTAATTCCTTGTCCAAATAAAAAGTGGTTGGGGGTATATTAAGGGAGCATACTATATCATTATGAACTGTGATTGGTACACTGATGGCTAAGTAACTAAGCAATGTTCAATGCAGTCCCTTCATTGGATTGCAACATGAACACTGAGATAAAAAAAGAGTTGGTCCTTCCCTTTGGAGATGATAAGCTATATTCTAAGGATAGGTTAGTCATTGGCTTGTCTAGCTTCCTTGCCAGCAGGAAAAACATCATTTAAACAATACGAATGATGAAAGCTAACACGCAGGAAGAGTAAGAATTTAACAGTAAGAAAAATCTGGATCTAGTCATGCCTGGTATCTTTTCTTCCCTACTAAAAGGTTTAGATGAATAGAGTCCAATGTTTTCTTTAAGTTGGTTAGACTTGGGTGTCTACACATTATTAGTTAAAACAATTTAACAATTTAACAATTTAAATTTTGCCTGGGATACCAGGCAAAACCCCAGTTATTTGCTTGACTGACCTAAGCCTGGCCATCAACATTCCATGTGGGCCTAACTGCAAGTCCCCAACTCCCTCCACCCTGAAAAGCCTTTCCAATAACCTCTGTCTCCTTACTCAGACCCCATAAAAGCCTAACTCCAACCTCACCTCCTTGCACAACCTCCATTCACACAGGAAGGTTGCTATACCCCACTGTGCCTCAATAAACAGTTCTAGCCTGCTGAGACTGAGTGAGGCCTTTTCCTTTCTCCTCCATTTTTCTAACCATGAGGCTGAGATCTGGAAGATAATCGTTCCCAAGCAGCCTAGACATTTAAGCTCCTGAGATGTTATCTATAATCAACCAGCAAAATATCATACTGGAAGCATGGTTCAAGTAGTAAAAATACCAACTGTGAGCAAGCAAGCCAAGTAAGTACAGGCTTTGAGTTCAAAAAGTCTGTCAATGGCAAGATAGTCTCTTGTAAGTATGAAAGATCTAGCTATAATGAGAAAGTTATTGAAACCATATGTAATCAATTCTAAAAAAATCCCTGTCTATCAGGGAGTGATATAATTTCCCTGTGCCAGTTAAAATTGACGAGGATATTAAGCAGGAACAAAAGAACGGCTAATGATATCTATCTTCAGAACAGCAGCTGCTTGGAATAGAGATGTACAAACCAAGTCAGAGAGTGTACAGAATTCATATAAGATAATGAGTTTGTAACTGTAAGTCAGACAGTGATTGGTATAATACTTTTGTTGGCTATTTGGAAGTTGGGGGTTTTTGTATCTTTCCAATGTTTCCTATTTCATGAACCCACAAATATTCCCTCTACTCACTAAAATAGGAATCCTTTACAATTTTCCTGTCACTTTGGTCTAGATGATGACTAAGGAATGCTATGTAGCACTGAGGCAATATCTAGGGCTGGGTTACTGAAACTTAGAGAAGGAAAACTTTTTTTTAAAGTGATATAAAAGTTGGTGATGTGAAAATGTGGTGTCTATACATATTGACAGCACACACACTTCGCAGCAGCACAGACCATAACTGAGCCTAGTTAGCAAGACAAATTAGTCAGAAAAAGGACGCTGCCAGATGGTACACATTGTTAATAACGCCCATCTGTGAATTATGAAGCTGATTTGCGTATTCATTTGATGCTTCTTTTCTTGGACAGCAAAGTAGCTTTTTACATCTTTGTTGGGAAGTTCCCATGCTCCAGTGGCTCTCCAGGTAACTTTCATTCCTTCTTAGCTAGGGATTTTGAAGGAAACATCATTCCTGTCCTCTGAGGATCTGGGACCAACCCCAGGGAGCAAAATCTGTCATCAATTCTTTAGTGACTGTGAATTGCTCTCCTCTTTCACAAAAAATCAGGAAAATAATGAAATACAACAGGCTTTAGCCATGAACTGTTTCTTGATGAAAATAGAACTATGCAAAGTGACTCTAAACAAAGAAAGGTCCAAGGAGGGAGCAAAGATAAAGAAAAAGCCATAAGGCTCACTTTTTTGGTAGAGCCCAACTCTGACAGCATACAAAAGGATAATTTTTTTTAGGAAGCATTTTTTATTGTGAAAATACTGTACATAGGGGTTACAATTGCATGAGCAAGATAATGAGGACATTTCTTATCAAGCATTATTGCCTCCTCTGTTTCCCCTTCCCATCCCTTCTCATCTCCCCCGTCCACTGCCGAAGTTGTAAAGTTCGTTTTTCGATATAATGTCTTGTACATCTCATTGTTGCAATGGGTCCACCTGTATCCCTAGTTAAACGGTTTGTTTTTGCCCTTCCCATCCACAAATTATACCACCATCAAATATAGGGAAAACACATACAAAGCAACAAAGAAATCATCTTATAAATATGTTAGAAACAATAGCAAGAAAGAAAAAAAAACCTTTGAGTCCTTATCTTGGGATTCATTTCACCTAACATCAAATTATCTGACCTTTTCTGCTTGTCTCAGACATATACTAGTTATTGCAAATAAGGGAAACCATGGGACCTATGTTTCTTTGGGCCTGGCTTACTTCACTTAATATAATTTGTTCCAAGTCTTCCATTTCCTAACAAATGGGGCGATGTTATTCTTTCTGATGGAGGCATAATCTTTCTCAGCTTTCCTTTTTTTCTCAGATTTTAAGGATTCCTAGGCCCAATGATAAGGCTAGGCCTCAAGGGAAGGTGGGGATGGGCCATGAACTTTGGCTCCCTAGGGAGTTCTCTAGACACTCCAGACTTGTTACTCTAATGTCATTAGACAGTTGATGCTTCTCTTATTCTGGTTCCATTCTCACCAGTCAGAATTCTGACTCCAAAGATGTTTTCCCATTATTTTGTACTATTCAAGGCATGGGAATTGCAAAGCTAATCAGTAAAGTCATCAGGAACTCCTATTTCCTTCCCATGTATTAAGTTAAACCTTTCTAATTTGCTAATATTGGATTCTTTGTTGCTTTTCCAACTTAGCTATATTAAGAATATGTACTAACAATATAGACCTCCAACTGGTGGGACAAAGTATGAAGAAATGCAGTAATTATATTCACTAGACACTGTTGAAAATGAACTATACAACTTGTAGTGGAATGGGGTGGGGAAGGAAATAAATAGGAGTAAACAAGGGAAGAAATGACATTGTTCAAAAAGAAAGGTATTAAGTACCTGACTTGTGTAACTGTAAGCCCTCTGTACATAAATTTTACAATATAAATAAATAAACTGGTTTTCCAACGTATGCTTCAAAAATCACACTTGCTTTTAAGAGTAAGACATTAAAGTTTCATAGGATGATGGAAAAACACAGAAAGATAAGGTGTCAAATGACCTAATTCTCTAATTTTGGTCTGGATTGGAAGCAACTGGAAGGAAAATAACTTGGTGGACTGAAGCAGGACTGAAGCCTGGCTTCTAGATAGTTATTTTTTGGTTTTTGTTTCCTATGCTGAATTTACCAGTTTATCAAACCACAACTAAGGGGAAAATAAGAAGCAAATATTTTGGTAGTTTATGCTATTATTATTATTATTATAAGGATTGTGAAAGACATTCTATTTAAAACTATTCTGGTTATTCTAGTTAAATATGTCTTTATTAGAGAAAAATTTCAAAACTGTACAAACATATAAAACACAATTAATATTATCTATAATTCTATCCACACAGAAAAAAATCAATATTGACATTTGTCAAATTTACTTCCAGAATTTTTTTTTTATTTTGGACAGTCGTGGGACCTGAACTTTGAAACTTGGACACTGCCTCTCAACTCTTCAGCTCAAGGCTAATGCTCTACCATTTGAGGCACAGCACCACCTCTGTTTTTTTTTCTGCTTATGTGGTACTGAGGAATTGAACCTAGGGCCTCATGCATGCAAGGCAAGCACTCTACCACTGAGCCACCTTCCCAGTCCTGCTGGGAATACTTTTTAGGCATAATGGTGTATTCTGTTCTTCCCAAGTAGCTGAATGGTAGCCATCAAGGAGGAAACAGACTCAAGGGAGTTAAGAACAAAAACTCAGAAATAAAACCCTGCTCTGTTTATATGGACCACATGACTTTAGCATCTTTCCTACTTAGATGATCAAATGGTACTTTTGGGTGGGGTGACAGTCTGTTCTGCGGACTGAACTCAGGGCCTGGATGCTGTCCCTGAGCCATTTGATGCTTGGTCACTTTGATTGGGCTAGTGCTCTACCACTTTGAGCCATAGTTCCTCTTCCAGTTTTTTAGTTGTTAATTGAAGATAAGAGTCTCACAGGAACTTTTCTGCCCAGTCTGGCTTCAATCCAAATTCCTCAGCTCTCAGCCTCCTGAATAGCTAGGATTATAGGCATTCACCACCAACACCCAGCTCAAATGATAATTCTTGTGAAGATTAAATGGAATTGATATTTAGAAAAGCTTAAAAATGTGTCTAGAGTATGTGTATGCATGCCTAGAGTATGTGTTGATTAGTACGGTAGAACTGTTTATAAAGTAACTGAATATTTAGTAAATAATTACGAAATGAATACATATGTGCATGAATTGTAAATTACTAATAGACACTTTATGCTTTGATTATTTTTCTGAATATTTTATTTTTAGTATTTTCCTATATTTAAAAAAAGAAATGTTTTTCCTCATCTCCGATACAGATGGACCCGTTGCAGCAATGAGAAGTACAAGTTGTCTTGTCAAAAACGAACTTTACAACTTTGGTGCAGTGGGGGAGGGGGAGGAGAATTGGGTGGGGGAGTGGAGGGAGGCTGGGAAGGGATGTATAGGGTAAACAAAGGAGGAGGCTGCAATGCTTGATAAGAAATGTACTCATTATCTTGCCCATGTAATTGTAACCCCTCTGTACAGTATGTTCACAAAAAATAAAAATAAAAAAATAAAAAAGAAATAAAAGAAATGTTATTTTTCTTAATTGCTCCCTACCTAGTGAATCATTCCTGTCCAGACATACACTGTTATTTCCATTGGATATGCATGGCTAATGTCTTAACAAAGTCTTTGGGTTTATTGCCTAAACAAGGAACTTGCTTTTGGTCATTCTGCAAACACTAACCCCAGCCCTGTTTTTTTTTTTTTTTTGCCCTACCCTTAATTTTCCTCTATAGCACTTAACCACCTTCTACTAAACTTTATTAGGTAATTATCTGTTTATGATATTTCTATTTACTTACATCCTTCCCTGATGGACTATAAACTTTATAAAAGCAGGAAATTGCTTCATTCATGGTTTCTCCAAACCTGTTTCAGAACAGATGCTCAGTATATTTGCTAAATTGAAAGGAATTCCTTCTTATTTTTGCTACTATAAATAGTTTTTTGTGCTATTTCTATAAGTTAATTCTCTCACATCCATTCCTTTCAGACTTCTTAAAGTGAAGTTTAAGTCAGGTTTAGAGAATATCATTAAGGTCATAATTTTTTTCAATTAATAACTTCCCTATTTTAGAAAAGCAAGTCAAATTAATATTCATATAAACACTGACCTTACAAAGTCCAGAGAAAAGGTGAAGAGGAAACAACCTACATGTCATGCTATTCTATTGTCTCACCCAACAATACCATAATGCTTTGTCCCATTGTCACTACTGATCTGATAAACCACAGAAAAAAGTATTCTCTGGAAGATGCACTGCTCCTCTTTGAGACAACAGGGGAAAGGCACCAGATGTAGGATAGGTTGTTTTATTCTTCTAGCAGATAATCTCAGTCATTACTGATACTGCTGTACTACTAATTAAAAAAAAAAAAAAGAATATGTCCTCCTCGCTTTAAAAAAAATCCAAGAATGAAATAGTTGAGATTTCAACTCAGGTATCTCCAAATACATTAGTAGCTTTCTCTTGACCTTTCTGTGTGTTATTTCTTGGTTGTTTTTGGATCATTCTCTGTTTATGAGTTTGTATGTGTGTAAGCTCTTTGGTTGGGACAGATTTCTTCAGAACCAAATCCTGGGATCCACATTTTCCTCTGGCACTTTAGATGCAGCTGGACATATTTCACCTCAGGGTGTGGGATTTGAAATGCTGTAAAAATTGGCAGCGTGCTGTTACCACAATCCAGATAAAATCATCACCAATCCACAGCAGCGCCCCCTCCATATCTTCACTGTTCATTATGATCCACTTCCCTTACTAACCTTGTGATATCTTCCTCTGTTCAACCTGATTGCTTTCAGGGCTAAGATGATTAGCTGTCCCGTGAGGGCCTGGTAGTTTACTATGGAGCCATGGAGCCTTGTGGAGGGGTGCTGGCTGGACCCTGTTTTATGGATGAGAAATTGCAAAGGTTGATTAGGGCTGACTGTCAAGCCTTGGATTTCAGCTCAAAAAGTTTACCAAGATCCTATTTCTGTTTTGGAGCTGTGAGGACCAAGGGCAAACAAAAACAGCAACATCTCCTCGTGTTACAGCAGGTTTTTACTATTTACTGAGTTTTCTTAGTTTTGTTGTTGTTGTTGTTGTTGAGATGATAAATTAACTAATTGTATGATGGGAGGAGGAGTCCAGCAAGAAGACCTCATCCTTGTTTTGGCTGCTATTCCTAACACTGAGCCATCACCATCCCAATGAGGCCCTGTTCATCTGGCTAATCCATGCCCTAGATAGTAAATGATAAAACAAAAAAAATAGAGGATGAGCAGCTGTGTGCTGAAAGATGATGTATCACATACATTTCCCTCCATTGGATTTCTGTAATTTCAAAACCTCCAATCATCACAAGGACACCTCCTCTCCCCCTCCACCAAAGCAGCTATTTCTTCAGCACTTCTTTGGATCAGCCGACATTTATCCTTTTTTAGGTTCTAAATCTGCATTTTTAAAACTTAATTAAAAATAAGAATCTGAGCTCACAATGCTCATTAAATATCAGAATATGTTTTCTATACCTAGATCGGAAATGCTCCACCATCATAAATGTTCTTATCTGAACATAGCTACATTTTCCTCTCTCACAATTTTCTGTTCTGCTCAGAACATAACACAATATTCTGAGCAGAGATTTGCTATCACCTTTCTCATTTTAGATAGCAGTCTTCTGTCCATTAGCTTTATTGTCCGGCTCAACACCTTGTTGGTTCATTAAGTTTCTTGCTGAATACATCTCCCATTTGGTGGTTTGTGCTGACACCCAGCCCTCTCTTCCCTATATTTGTGTCCTTCTGTTTGAAGTCAGGTTCAAGGTCTTATATAGTGTTAGTGCGCATAGGAAAGAGCCTACTTTATGCCCCCAAAGAACCATTTATTCATCTCTCAATGGTTTTTCCAACCCCATTGTAATTTCATGCTTGTAAGAAGCATTGTTCAAAAAGAAAATGAAGTATGGTATATTTTATGTGGGGTGCATGCCACACACAATCAGCAAGGGATTTTTCAGCATTTTCTGTAGCAAAATTCTAAGCCAATTTTAAAGGATGCTGACTGTGGAAAACTGACACAAGAAATAAGTCAGCAAAAGAACTTAAAACACAAAGGACAATGGAAGTAGTGGGCACAAAAACAGCAGTATAAGGTAGTTTATAAATTTGGGGAAATTAGACTATCATCTTCAAAACTCATTAGTTAGATTTTCATCTTACACCCATTTCACACAGCTATTTTGTGTATAATTCTCATGTAAATATTTTAAGCCCTCTGAATATATACCTAACATTACTTGGGTGGTGCTACTAGAATTTAAATACCTTTAGTTCTATTTTGGCCTGAGAGAGAGGCATTCTAATATCTCAGGGGAGTGAATGTGGATAACATTCAGGTCTAGGTGTTCTTATATTCTTACTTCTTCCTTCTACTACTTGACATACCCATTTTTAGGATGAAAAACTAGAGTAGGCATTTAATGAAAAGGGGTAATGTTTGGCTTGGTTCCCTCTTTTTAAGAAAGAATACATGTCTTTCATGATGTTCATATTTGGAACATTTGTGAAATGATTAAGATTTTTTCAGCTGGGTACCAGTGGCTCACGCCTGTAATCCTAGCTACTCAGGAGGCTGAGATCTGAGGATCGCGGTTCAAAGCCAGCCCAGGCAGGAAAGTCCGTGAAACTCGTATCTCCAATAAACCACCAGAAAACCGGAAGTGGCACTGTAGCTCAAGTGGTAGAGCGGTAGCCTTGAGCTGAAGAGCTGAGGAACAGCACTCAGGCCCAGTGTTTAAACCCCACGACCAACAAAATTTTTTTAATTAATTTATTTATTTTTTATGTGTGAACATACTGTACAGAGGGGTTACAATTACATGGGCAGTATAATGCGTACATTTCTTACCAAGCATTGCAGCCTCCTCCTTTGGTTTACCCTTCACATCCCTTCCCAGCCTCCCCCCCCCCCCCCAATCCCAACCCTTCTCCCCCCCCCCTCCCCCCCCCCCCGACCGACGTTGTAAAGCTCGTTTTGGACATGACAACTTATACTTCTCGTTCCAACAAATTTTTTTTAAAAAAAGATTTTTTCATAGTATTTTTAATAATAATTCTTTGTTTTTCTCTTATTTTTCAATGTCATTCATATATTTTTGTTTATTCATTCATTCATTTATTCATGCATTTATTTATTTATTTATTTTGCCAGTCCTGGGCTTGAACTCTGGCCTGTCTCTGAGTTCCTTTTTCTCAAGGCTAGTGCTCTTCTTTGAGCCACAACACCATTTCTGGCTTTTCTGTGATTACTTGGAGATAAGCGTCTCATGGACTTTCCTGCCTGAGCTGGCTTCATACTGCAATCCTCAAATCTCAGCTTCCTGAGCAGCTAGGATCACAGGCACGAGCCACTGGTACCCAGCTAATAATGTCATTCTTAATGTCTTCCTATCATCTAAGCTTTCTACTCTTGAGTCCTAACAAGAAACATCTAGCTTTCTAGATAATTAACCAAAAATTTATCATGGGCTAAGGACCATTATTTTAGGAATCCTATGTATTTATCTTAAGGGATTGTGGGGAAATTTGGATAATTCCTGAGATTTAGAGTGGCTAGTGTTATCGTGTTATACTTTTAAAAATATTGAAAATAGTTTCAGGTTGCCAAGCTTCCCAAGTAGTATGTTCAGAAGCAGCAAGTAGTAGAATTAGGGTTATATTCTATTGGTAAAAAAACAGTAATCAGAAATAAAATCTCTGTTCCAATTCTAGCTCTTCTACACTCTAGATATGTGAGCTAACTTCTTTATATCCTTATTCTCACTTCTGTGTAATGAGGTGTGACTACCACCTCATCAGCAAATTTTACATGTGATAATATATATACTCAAGACTATTTAGTAAGGATAGCATAGATAATTTATAATTCTTATTTTAATATCTAAATTGGTCAGTGGCTAAAATAGCATGCCAGAAACAGAGAGAAAGTAGCTACTTATGTCCAAAAACAGTTCTAAAGGGTTGTAGTACTTACACTGATTTTCCACTTAGAGTTATAGACCACTCTGCAAATTTCTCCTAGGACCAAAATAAATGAATTAAAGTATTCATCATACCATAAGACTGGATGGTCCACAGACTTCCTGCAAAGGTCTAGTCATTGAAGACTTGGCTAGTTTTTAAGTATTAAACACCCATGTCCTTGCTACCATACCGCATCTAGTACCCATAACTATGCATCATGTATACACAGTGCTGTACAGTTACATGTACCATATATAGTCCATACTTACAGGTACCATATTGTGTGGCTTGGGTGACATACTGTGACTTAATACATCTGTAGATATACACAGATCCACTTATCTGTACAGATATCTATACAATTTATCTGTATAGTCAGATATAACATATCTATAGATATAGTCAATCTATCTATCCATCTATTTATCCATCTATCTGTCTATCTTAAATCTGGTTTAAAGGTGAATACAAAAGGCCAACAACAGTTTTCCAAATGAACAATTTCAACCATATCTTGTTCTTTGTTTAAGAATTATGTTTTTCAATATTATAAATCATAAGCCCACTAAGCGCATCTTCATCATTTGATGCCAGTCTTCTCTCCGGAGTCATTACTCAGGTTCTCAGCTTTGAAAAGGAATAGTGACATTTCTGCTTAAAAAAGAACTCATTTTAATTTTAATTTTTACCCACAGTGTGTGCATTTTAAATCAGGCAACTTAGGCTGTGCACTGCTTGCTTCTGCCCTTCTCAGGTCCAGGAAAGCCAGAGCAGGGAAAGGTGTGGGGTCTGAGAACACTTGTCCAGCCCCTGAGAGCCAGAAGTAACACAAAATAGGCAGAGAGGTGTCTATGATCAACATAAATTGTTGACAGGTATCACAGCATTCTTACCATCTCTTTTTTTCTTTTGGCAATTTTAGCTTTTCTCATCGTCAATAATTCACTTCTCAACTTAGAGGAGAAAAAAACAGAAAGAGACAATGTTTATTCTCCCCAAACACTTAGCTTTGGTTTGCCAAGCTGATTTCTGAATGTGCAAATACTTTATCCATGGAGATGCAAAAGACTGGCTTCTTGGTTTGTTAAAGATAGGAATTAAGCCAGAATGTGCTCAGAGTAGGGAGCCAGAGACGCAAGGAAGGTATATTTCTACTTACATAGCTCCTTAAACTTATTCAGCTAAAATCCTGACAGAATAACTAGGCACTTTGTAATTGCTGGTCTCAAAGTAAAGTTGCATTGTTAGGGGCAAAAGAAGGGAAGAAAGTAAGAGGAAAAGAGTAAAGATATTCCACAGTTGGCAACCTTTTTTTTTTTTTTTTAATCTCAAGGTAACTCACCACTAATGCAGCCTGCCAGGATAATGCATGATTCCCCAGAAACCACAGGGATTTGCTTAGCAGTATCAGGCTTAATGTGAGACACTTAGGAGTCATTAAGCATGTGATATATTTTAATCTGGCAGTGCTAGAGATTTATGACAGTGCTAAGGGTTGAGAGACATCACCCTTAGAAAGAAGAAAATAAATATTCATATGGTAGAGAGGCAATATAAGAATACTTTGTACATTTCCTGAAATAAGACATATTTGTACATTAAATTTGGAAAAGTACAAGTATCAATAAGCTCTTTTCTATAGAGACCACACAAGTAAATCTGGAATTTCTGGTGCATTCATTTTCCCTCTAGGCTACATATGAAACAGAATAAAAAGTCCCAAAATACATTAAGTGGGAAATAAATACTTAACAGACAGAATACCAGGATCTCAGGATCAGTGCTTCCCATGACTGCCTTCTGAAATTCAAAATCTTTATTAAGGGTTATTATCTTGAAATGGATGAAATCTGTTAACAATGACTTTAAGAAAAAATCCAAATGTATACCTTGATGGAGGGTTAGTGCTGTATTTGCAAATGAGCAGAGGACTACCTGTGTTGGAAGTGAGTCAGAAAAGCACAGTTATATCAGAAGATTAAGGCAAGCACCTTTTCTTACTATTGTTTTTAGATGAAGTTTACTGAATTCTGTATTCATGTATTCACTCAGACACTATTCACTCAACAAGCATTTATTGAACATGGACTATGTTTCAACATCATGTTTATGTGCCAAATATCAAAGAAAAGCATATCAACCTTCTGCTTTAAGGAGATCACTATCTATCCTACAGATTTCACCCCAAACTATTAAAATTCGGAAAGTTTTGAAGATTAGGAAAGATTAGGAACTAGGTTTAAACCCAGGACCTTGTCTTGTGCTCACTTAGCTTGCTTGGTCTGCTGGTTTTTTACCGCTTGATCCATGGCTTCTGCTCAGCTTTTGGAAATGGAATCTCAAAGACTTTTCTGCCCAGGCTGGCTTTGAATTGTGATGCTCTGGATTTCAGCCTACTGTGTAGCTAGGATTACAGGCAGGGGTTTCCTTTGCTTGGCCTTTTGTGTCCTTGAGGGTAAACTTCGGCAACACAGTCATCATAATTGAATCTACGAAGTTATCAACTCTAATCTGTTGCTGTTATTGTTATTGTAAAGTGTGGTATGACTAATTCCTTTTAATCTTATCCAATCTTTTTTTTTTTAATTTTTTTTTGGGTCCGGTCATGGGGCCTGAACTCTGGGCCTGGGCGCTGTCCCTCAGCTCTTCAGCTCAAGGCTAGCGCTCTACCACTTGAGCCACAG
>NW_012267289.1:6226689-6247996 GCF_000151885.1 Dipodomys ordii | reverse complement strand
TGTCCCTCAGCTCTTCAGCTCAAGGCTAGCGCTCTACCACTTGAGCCACAGCGCCACTTCTGGCTTTTTTCTTTTTGCTTATGTGGTGCTGGGGAATGGAACCCAGGGCCTCATGCATGCAAGGCAAGCGCTCTACCACTGAGCCACCTTCCCAACCCTCTTATCCAATCTTAACAGACTAGTGTAGACCTGCTCAGTATCTGCTTTGTGAATAAGGCTTATTGCTATAATGCCCGGCCCAAGTTTCAATAACACCTCAATGCTTTTTCTTTTCCATTTCTAGGTGATCTTGTTCCTACTCATTATTTAAAATATTTCATTTTCTCATATATTCTCTCTCTCTCTCTCTCCCAGGCTGATACTTCAATCAGGTATCTCCAATTGTCCAGTTATCCAGTTGCATGAAAAAGTTTCACTAATGCTCCCACCAATGCAAAGTCAATATACCTAAATGCAACTATTTTTCTCCACCAAGTGGCTCAGTTGTCCTCTTTCTTTTTCCCACCATGACTACACAGGTTCCCTCTTTTTTACCCAAATTTTTTTGGATTGATGTAACCAGAAATGAGTTTATTTTTAAACAATTTAAGAGTAATATGATAAATATACCATATAGTATTTTTTAACATTTAAGAGAATTCCAGCCTCATCCAAATTGGTCACTTTGATTAATCTAGGAAACAATATGAGAGCTGGTGGCATATTTAGAAATATGCTAAGGAGTTAAGACAGATAAATAGGCAAATCTGGGATACAAGGTTGAAGCAAATACTTTTTTTCACTATAAATATACTCCTAATTAGAAAACACCACATATAATTATTTACACAGTAAACAAAAACACAAATAACTTCTTAGTTTAGGCATGTTTTTGCTACTTATATATCCACCAGATTCCTGAACATATTATCAAAAATAATGATGAAGGTTTTAAGATTGTTTGAGTTTGGAATATGAGTTAATGAATATCCTACTTTAAAAAACTGTGAATAATTATGAGCACCACAGTAAAAACAACCCCCCCCCCAAAAAAAATCCACCAGGTACTAGTGACTCATGCCTGTGAGATACTCAGGAGGCTGAGATCAGAAGATTGTGTTTCAAACTCAGTCCAGGCATGAAACTCTTATCTCCATTTAACCACTTGAAAACCAGAATTGGATCTACGGTTCAAAGAGCTAGAGCACTAGCCTGGATCAAAAAGAGCTCTAGGACAGCACCAAATCCTTAAGTTTAAGCTCCTCGACTGACAAAAAAACAAAACAAAATGAAAAAACACCTTTTCATTGGAAATCAATAATTTTTCGAGACTTGGGCCGACCATTTAATGCATACAATAACAATGGAAAAAATGTGCAAACCAGGAAGTCAATGCTCTTTTTCTGCATATAGAATATCTATAATGTACCATCTTTTTTTCTTATATTACCTACCCTTCAAACTCAGTCATTTTCTGTCTGCTTTTCTCATTTGTTTGTTTTTTCTTCTTCTTTTGTTCTATATTTAGTTTATCTTCAAACCTACTAATTCTTCTTTTCTGTCTGGGAGTTTTATTGCTGACACAACTCAGACCCTATGTGTGATAGTGTGAACATGGTTTGTAACCTGAAGTTCATGAGCTAGTGACTGGATTTTTATTGTTGCAGTAATAAAAAGTTGAGGAAACTTTAGTAAGTGAGTTTAGTGGCAAAGAATGAGGACATGAGGACATTTTCCTTAGAGAAATGCTGACCTTGCAGAACAAGTTAGTTCCACTGAGAATGAATGGTTATGAAAAACAACACTGATTCCTGAATCTGTTAGGCTTCCTGTCTTGCTATGTAATCTCTTTCCTACTTTTATATAACAGGTACCATGCTGAGCATTTTGGATGTATGAAAGTAGAGAATCTTTTATGTAGAGGGAAGGAACATGAGTTTAGAGAGGTTATATTACTTTCCTAAGTTTGCAATACCAGGAAGTAACAGAATTTTATACCCAGATTTACTAACACAGTTCATTTCCTTAACAACTCCTAGTTAAAGCAGTTGAACTTTCCACTCTGATCTACAGCTTTAGGTAATGATCTGAATATCAAATTCCTCTAATTTCATTAGACTATAGGTTTTCATCAGACTCAGTTCTTTTGAGACCACTTTATTTTATTGATATTCAAAATTTATTTAATTAGGCTTTTATAAAACCTCTCTTATAGGAAAGAAGTCAATGAAGAGTCCAGAGAATTTAAACATTTATAAGAAAACACTGATCCTTATATTTCCTGAACATTTCTTTTTTTGGGGGGGTGGTGAAGGGGGTCCGGTCATGGGGCCTGAACTCTGGGCCTGGATGCTGTCCCTCAGCTCTTCAGCTTGAGGCTAGTGCTCTACCACTTGAGCCACAGCCCCACTTCCAGCTTTTTTTTTTTTGCTTATCTGGTGCTGAGGAATCGAACCCAGGGCCTCATGCATGCAAGGCAAGCACTCTACCACTGAGACACCTTCCCAGCCCCCATTTCCTGAACATTTCTAGGAGTACAAACACCACAAATATCAGAAAGATAAAACCCAGATTTGACATTTTTAAGGGAAAACATCTGTTAATTATATGACTACATAATATTTCTAGAAAAAAATGCGAAGACATTTTATATGACTATTTCAGATAAGACTGTATTTGCGGGAGTTTCCTAGTTCCATATGATTAGTAAAAAAACCTAATCTGTCTACTTCTGAAATCAATTATAATAACAGATGTATTGATTATCTTTTTACTATTGATTAAGTAATGTGCTAAGCACACAAAAGCACTAATTTGGTTAACTGTCACAAAAAAGTAAGGCAGTATTATTGTATTTATTTTAATTACTATTATTCTAATTTGATCATTAATTTTATTACTGTTATCATAATTCTGCTAATGAGCCAATTCAAATACAGAAAGGCTGAATAACTTTCATGACATCACACAACTAAGAAAGTGGGGAAAAATTCAAACATTGGAAATTTGCTTCTATTGTTTACATTAACCAGGACCTCATCTACAGCCTGAGATCTGTAGTAAAGAGAGGGATTTTAAAGAGAAATTTAGAAGTTATACTTTTAAAAAATGGTATAGAAGCTATGTGGAAAATAGGGTAGGTAAAAGGAGAGAAACATTTTTTTTAACTTTGAAATTCATTGCCTTAACAAAACCTATTCATCTTTACTATCAGTTATCCCAGCTGGAATCTTTTCAAAAACTGTATCAAGAATAATATCAAGTTGAAGTCATTAGGGAGTCCTTGCAGTACCTTTTGAGTTGTTGATTACAAAGAGACACTTATATTTCAAATCTCAAGAAGATAAGTGGGAAAGTGGCTCTTTTGTAATTTGAAAGGTATTTGTTTTTGCTGTGAATAGCTCCTTCCTTTCTTCCTTTCTTTTTTCTTTCTTTCTTTCTTTTTTTTTGGGGGGGGTTCAGTCATGGGGCCTGAACTCTGGGCCTGGGCACTGTCCCTCAGCTCTTCAGCTCAAGGCTAGTGCTCTACCACTTGAGCCAAAGTGCCACTTCCAGCTTTTTTTCTTTTTGCTTATATGGTGCTGAGGAATCGAACCCAGGGACTCATGCATTCAAGGAAAGCACTGTACCACTGAGACACCTTCCCAGCCCCTGAATAGCTCCTTTCTACAGACTTCAGGAAAATGGACTGGAGAAACAAAAGCATTCTCCTGATATGTTGAGTTCTATTCACACCCCTTTTCTCCCTGTCTGCACTATGGACCACTTGTAGGATGACCATGAGGTCCAGATCATCTTTCTATGTAGTTTTTATGGGTGTAATTATTAATAGTGATCCTTTCTATTCTAAAAAATATCCTTTTGTAGATTATATGATCAGTCTTTTTATAGATAAGCCAAAAAATAAGTGTTTATGGGAAAGAACTGTGTATCAAAAATGTCTTGTGCTTTTATTCAAATTGTGACTGCTATGCGCTTCTCCTCTTCCTGGAATTTGCTCTGGGACTTCCTTATTAGAGAAAAATCTCATGTTTTCCTATTCAAAAATGAAACCAGTACAATGTTCATGCTCAATGGAACAAAGTTCAAGCACTTTGGGAGCTTTCCTATAATTCTCACCTAACTAGGCTGTCAATGAGAATTTACATTTAAATAACAATTTAAGCTATTTTAAGTTAAAAATGCATTCATTAGTGTTAGTACAGTTTTCATAGCCTGACTGGTCACCAAAGATTTTAAACATTAAGATATTTCTGTTATCACATTAAAATCCAAGTCATTTTTAATACGTATTTTCTTTTTTTATTGTTGTGAAAATACTGTACAGAGGGGTTACAATTACATGGGCAAGATGACTAAATTCTCTGTTTTACATTTCTAAGCAGCAGAGAATTGAAAGTTTTTCTCATTTAAATAAGAAAAATGGTGGAAGGAGTAAGAAATCATACAATGAAAGAAGGTACACCCAGAAAGTAGCTAGAAAACCGTTTCCTTCGATTACTAGTTCAAAATATATTTATTTTCTGTAGAAATAATGTAACTCCATGTAATCTTAGCTACTCAGGAGAAGATTGGTTCAAGGAAAGTCCTAGGAAAAAGTTATCAGGACTCTATCTCAACAATTATGTGGGTCATGGTGGTGCCAGGTGAAGTAGAAGGATGAGGTCTGGGCAAAAATGCGATTATGTTAAAGGGATTCTGGGAGTGGGAGAGATTAGGCAACCTAAGTTTAGAAAGCTTGAGACCTTTGTCACTCATTAAATTAAAAAGCAGTAGTAATTCCAGATAGTGCCAATGGTATTCATGTACAAGTGACTAATAATGAATAGAATTCATGTTACATATTCATATGTTTATGAAGAATGAGGGTTTTTTTTGGCTGGGAATGTGGCTTAGTGGTAGAGTGCTTGCCTAGTATGCATGAAGCCCTAGGTTTGATTCTTCATTACCATGTAAACAGGAAAAGCCAGGAGTGGAGCTGCAGCTCAAGTGATAGAATGTTAGCCTTGAGCAAAAGAAACTCAGGGACAGTGCCCAGGCCTTGGCTTCAAGCTCTTTTTTGCCTTGACTGGCAAAAAAAGAGAGAGAGATTGATTTTTCTATAGTTCCTGCAAATGCTACTTTAATAATCTGGATCTTTTTTTTCCTGTCCTTGATGTGCTAAAGTTCAACTTGTTTTTTCTACTTTAAGACATTCTTACTTAATTTTTTTGCCCTTGGCTAATCCTTATAGGGTTGAAAAATCCACAAGAAGACAATTATGGATATATCCATTGGCATTCCATCCTTATTATTGAACCTATTTCAGTTTGAAATTTTTCTTTTTTTTTCAAATTTTTCTAGGTAAGCGCTTTGCCACTGAGCTACATCCCAGCCCTTTTTTTTCCAAATTTTTCTGAAGCTTTATTAGTTCCAACCATATGAAGGAAAAGTAAAATCTATGATTTAATAAAACAGTGGTGCTTCACAGTACTTTTCAAGAAAGATATTGACATGGCAACAAATACTATGCATTAAAATGTGAAAATCAGCAACATACCTTTTGAATCTTTTTTCCATCAATACAAAAAAATGTTCAGAAAAAAAGGTAGACCTGAACCAGTTATATGTTGAAGTAGAAATGGGGGATTTCATGTGGAATATTACAATAGCCTAGCTCATGGCAAGCACTTAAGAAATATTGAGCTCTCGTACAGTTATCACATGTGAACTCAGTTTGAAATTTTTCTACACTGTATGCATGTCTAAGCATGCCCATAATACAATGGGTTTTGTACTTAATATAATCTCTCAGACAAATGCATATTATTTTTAAAGTGGTATATTCTGTTGATTATGGTAAATACATATATCTATATATGTATATGTATACCACTGCCCTAGACATACTTATATTATTGACACAAAGGAGTATCAAAACAAACACCACTACACTTTAACATATCTTCATCACCTTGCAAAAAATAGTATCAGGTCTCTAGTAAAATCATAGCTATTATAAATGGGGATATATTCCACATTATTTAAAGAGCATCCACACCAGTCAATTGGAGCATGTGAATGATTGTGATAATTAAGATAATTAAGAATTGTTCAAATTTTCATGAAGAAAGGAATGTTTGTGTGTGTGCATGCATTCACATGTGCGATGTAAGAGAGAGAAGGGGAGAGAGAAGAGGGAGAAAGGCGGAAAATAGAGGGAGAGAGGAAGAAACAGAAGGATGAAAAAGATTTTCACATTTCAAAGAAGAGAAAGCCTAGTATATAATGCTAAGGCATGACTATCATCCTCTAGATATATTCAAAGTCACTAGAGAATTTTAAGCAGATTTCTTAGCTTTCTGTAACCACATAACAAGAACCTGAGATAATCAACTTATAAAAAGAATAGGAAAAATTTTGGTCACATTTTCAGACTGATTGTACAGAACCATTGCTTACAGACCTCTGGAGGGGTGAGAGGTAGCCCATCATTGTTTTGTTAAAGGTTTTGTTAAAAACCTTTGCTTCAAGAGACCCTTTCAAAGGCATGCTCCCAATGGCCTACAAGCTCCCATTAGGTATCACCTCTGAAAGGTTTTGTCACACTTGGAGGAAGTACCACTATCTGGGAATGAAGGCTTTAATACAATGGCCTTTGGAGAACACTGCAGACAGTATTAGATTTCGTTGTAGGAAGAAGACTTTGGCAACAATAATATTCAGTGCAGATTGTGAAGCATATATGACATGGGAAGTAGGGAGGTGAATGGGAAATGAAAACTCAACAGCCCAGAAGACCTTGCAGAAAGGTCCACATAACATTGTAGCTCTAGAAAATGCTAAGTTCTAGGGAATGCCCAAGAGTAGAATTTTTTTGAACATATGGAGACAAAACTCATTGGGAGAGAGCAATGAAAGAACAGGGGATGGAATATTAAATACGTTTTCCACAGAGCTGATTTCAGCCTGGAGGGTGATAGGATTTTGGATGGAAATGATAGGAACTAGACACTGAAGCCCTCAAGTGTTCACAGCGGATCTGACAAGATAGCTAAGAACTTCAACATTGTTGAGAGTTGTAACATGCTTCTTGACAGTGTACCTTTCATGTCTTATTAGGTGACCTTTGCTCTTAAAATATGTTTGACATTATATTAACTCAATACAGACCTTGCTCCAAAGTGGTATCACAGATTAGATCTCCAACTAATGCTGCTTCAATAATCACCTTTTCTGTATCGTTCCTTATATAACTCAGTACTATGAGACAGAAGAAGGAACTATTAACTGTACATAGTCAGTTCAACCATGTAGCTCAAAGTAACACATCACAGCATAGAGAGCTACAGCTTCATAGGGAGGAAGTTACAGATAATAACTATACCAGAATATATGACAAAGTATTATTTGTTTTACAACATTGGGTCTAGCTATGTTGCTCATTATGGTTCTGAACTCTAAACCCAAGTGATCCTCCTACCTTAGCTTCCCCAAAAGCTCAAACAACAGGTGCAGACCACAAAACTCAATTGATAAAGAAATATTTTATTAAAGACCATAGGTAGTTAGAATTACTACATACATTTCTGCTGTATTTATGAAACATATTTGTGATGGTCAGTACTTGCAGTTATTTTATTATCAATTCAACAGAAAGACCTACTGTTTGAATAGGGTATAGGTATAGTCATTCTGGCTACTCATGGTTAAATACATCACATAGAACTAATAGCACCATATTCCTTTTTTTCCTTCAGAGTCCCAAGCCCTTCAGTCCTCTAATTTCTTTGTGTTTCACTTCCATGTGCCATTTTAGTGAGGTCATTACTAGCTTCTTTGCATAACAACTGAATAAACTTTTTAACAATAATCATAAAAAATTGTGAGGACAAACTACCTTTTTCCTTTCATCATACCTGATCCCCCTGAAATATCTCTATTCTTGCAATTATCTGTAATTTTTGTTTTAGAAGCTGGGAACTAAGACTTTTATTTCTCAATAGACTATTTTTAGTCATTGTTGATCCTGCTAGGTGGTATATTACTCATATTTAGAAGTAAGATGCAGTGGAAAATTCCTTTGAATAAGCCATAGAAGCTTAATTGAGTCATGACAGATGTCATTATATAACTTCTAGCCAGGCAGTCCTTTCTCTAAGGCATCCCATCTTTCATAGGGCTTCAGATCACTATATGGTCTTACATTATGAAGCAATTCCTCCATTTGTAAAAGTTGCCGAGAAGAATAAAGTTAATATTTGAATTATCAAATTAAATTTTGAAGAGATACATGATCTACTAAGATTTAATCCTTGTTATATTTAGTAAAAACCTATTTTTGGAAAGAGAAAAAAACTGCACAGAATTACAGGTCCAATTTAAATGTCCAGTTTAAATGTTTGTTTATTCTATTACTAACTACTCTCTAATGTGAACCCCAAATAATTTCTGATGGTTTAAATTTTATTTTAAATGCCACACATTAAAGAGAAACTGCTCTGCCAATACATAACTTCTAATTCTCTCCACTGATTTTGCAGCCTGAAGCCATTCTAAATTCTGACAGACAAATGCTGTAAAGAGTTTTGAGCACAGGCAGAATTGCCATCATACATTAGTTAACTTGTGAACATTCATATTGCTGATGCCCCGAGGAGTTGGGTGCTATAGCTTCAATATCAACTTGGAAAGTAATCTCAGTAATGGTCTTCATCCTTACTTCCCACCTCAATGTAGCAATAGGGCAGGGAACGAGAAATTATAAACCATACAAATGGTTGAAAATAAATTGTGTTACCTGCTCTATTTGTCCCCAAAGCAAAATTTACCTAAAATATAATACAAGTATTCCTATTCAATTATATCAAAGGACTTCTTGGCATTTAATAAAATTGCTGCTATTGGTTTCACTTTTCTCTTTGTATTCCACATGAGCTACCCTGGTTTATGCAGATTATCTGATGTTTCTCTCTTAGGCATGAAGCCTACTTGGATAAAGGCCTATTAGGTTTGTGATCACTTATTCATGTAGCAAGCATTCAGGCAGCTATTATTTTATATATACCTATATTGTATAAAATGTTATTTTCCACACTACTAAGGAAGTAATATTTAACCCTAAGTCTAAGGCAACATGGGTTTAGGTAATAGGATAAAAAAAAATCACAGGTATTTTCTGTGATTCCAGATCACAGAAAATATCTTATGCTTTTATAATTCAGTACAAAACATTTAAATGCATGACATTTATTCATAGTTAGTTTCTGAAATAATTAACTGTTCTGTGTGTTGATGGCAGAGAGAAGTTAATGCATTGGTAATACATAACTTCAATTTTTTTCATAACTTCAATTTTTATAAAGCTATTTTGAAAGTAACTCAGAGACAGAGAAAATAATACAATTACTCCTTGCTTTCAGTTGACATCCCAAGGCTGTTCCAATTTCCATTCTTTTTTTAATTTTAATTTTTTGTGAACATACTGTACAGAGAGGTTACAATTACATGGGCAAGATAATTTCTTAGTTCAGTACCTGCAAAGAAATTAAGTAAGAAATATTCCATGAAAGATTTTTTTAGTATTACAATCACAAGATGCACTTCTTTAGAACATGTCCCAAAAATACTTAGAAGACCTTTTCTTCCTCATGTTGATAAATCCTTCCATGCTCTAGGAATAGAAAATTATATGAAAATAAAAAAGTGAACAGTGATGAACAAGGGTAAAGCCAGATGGTAGTTCCTATAATCAATTCTTCGGAGGAGGGGCTGATCAGTCAAACCTGTTTTAATATTCATTCCATTCTTCATTTAGAAGTATATCCTTGGCATCAAACAGGACTGAACTTTTGTTTCCTATTTCACAAAAGATATTACAAATTCACAAACAAAATTTTAAAGATCAAACAAAACAATATGAGAAGGTTTAATGAACTATTTATTGCTCAACAATGTTTGGTTTCATTAAAATTATTTTTAATAATAAAAATAATGTATGAATGAAATGTATTATATACATATATATTTAAAGTAATCACTGGAAAATCTAATCCAATTTGAAAACACTATGTTGTGAAAATATCATGAAATAACAAACTTTACAACTTTGGTGGTGGGTGGGGGTGGGAGATGGGAAGGGATGGGAAGAGGAAACAAAGGAGGAGGCAACAATGCTTCATAAGAAATGTACTCACTATCTCACCCATGTAATTGTAACCCCTCTGTATGGTATTTCCACAATAATAATTTTTAAAAAAGAAATGTACTTATTATCTTGCCCATGTAATTTGTAACTCCTCTATATGGTATTTTCACAATAAAAACAAAAACGAAAACATTAAACTAAGTATATTACGAACATATACTTTATGATTAACCTATAGAAAAGCAATGCACATTTTAAACCTTTAGTATAAGATAGGACTTCAACCATAAAAAAAATTGTGGTTTATTTTGTTAACACAAACTAACAAAAAAAATAAAAATCTTTTCAATCCTCATTAAAATTCTGTGCTCACCAAACATGTTTGATTGAGTCCAAGATATCTAGCTTTACTTTGAACACATCAGTTACATGTTTTTACAAGTTGTTGATAGAACAAAAGCAACAAACAAAACATTATTCCTAGTCCTCTCAGTTATCTGAATTCAAGTATGGAAGTTTGCAAAACAAAAAATAAATAATAAAAAATAGTCTTTAGTCTAAATAGAAGTGAATAATACAGTAGCATTCAGCTTCAAATTGTTTTTTAAGTTATTTTAAATTGCCTTTCATATGTTTTGATTGCTATCTTTTTATTATTATCTTTATGCAATTGTACACAGGAATTGTCTTTTAACGAAGTTTATGTATACAATGTATCTTGATCAATGTAACCCCTTTCAATATTCTCAAACATCCCTTCCCTACCACCCCTGCTCTCACTCTTCTTAATTTTGTAGGATATACATTAGATTTTTGTCTACAATTTCCCCCTCTTCTCCCCTTGATCCCACCCCACCCATTCTGTGTATCCTCTTTTCCTGGTGTTTTATTTTGCTTAACTTTGCAGCACTATTCACTATATGCAAGGTATATAATCAGCCCATATGCCCTTCAATGGATAAATGGACCAAGAAAATGTGGTATATATACACAATGGAATTTTGCTCATCCATTAGAAAGAAAGCTACCACCACAACTATGTTTATTGCAGCATTATTCACCATAGCTAAGATATGGAACCAACCCAGATGCCCCTCAGTAGATGAACAGATCAAGAAAATGTGGTGTACATATGTATATATATATATATATATATATATAAAATGGAATTTATGCCTCCATCAGAAAGAATGACAGCACCATATTTGTTAGGAAATGGAAAGACTTGGGAAAAAAATATTAAGTGAATCAAGCCAGACTCAAAAAAAACATAGGTCCCATGGTTTCTCTTATCTGCAATAACTAGTGTATGTCTGGGACAAGCAGAAGAGGTCAAAAGCTAGGTATAAATGATCACACAACCTGATGCTAAACGAAATGAACCACAAGATAAGGAGGTTTTATCTTTGTTGTTGTTCTTTTTAATGTACTTATAATGTACTATGTGATTTTGCTTTGTTTCTTTGTATGTTCTTCCCCCATGATACAATCCCTGTTGTCACTGTATTTGATTCCGGTGTCCTGCATCATGTATATACATTTTTCTAATTTTGGGAGGAGAAAGGAAATAACAAAATTCTGAAATAAGGATTCACAATGAGATGTACAAGACAGTATGTTGAAAACAAACTTTACAACTTTGCAGGGGGGTAGGGTGGATTGGGGAGGGAAGGGATGGTAGGGGATAAACAAAAGAGGGTTTAACAAGAAAAAGAAAAGAGGGTCTAACAATGCTTGATAGGAAATGGACTCATTACTTTGCTCATTACTTGGGAAAAATTGTATTAAATGAAGTAAGACAAAGGTTTCTGTTTCTTCTTATATGTGGAAGCTAGGTTTAGCTTATAGTATATATGTTGGATGGTATGCAAGTGTATATAAATGTATTAACTGAAATATCATAAATTCAAGGGAAATCTTTTTTTTTTTTTCGGTCATGGGGCTTGAACTCTGAGCCTGGAGGCTGTTCCTGTGCTCTTCAGCTCAAGGTAAGCACTCTACTGCTTGAGCCACAGCGCCACTTCCAGTTTTCTAGTGGTTTATTGGAGAGAAGAGTTTTTCGGACTTTTCTGCCAGGGCTGGCTTTGAACCGTGATCCTCAGATCTCAGCCTCCTCAGTAGCTAGGATAATAGGCATGAGCACTGGCCCAGCTCAAGGGAAATCTTAACTGAGTCTGAGTGTGTTTTCTGTTTTTTTGTTTTTTCTTTGGTCAGTCTTGGGGCTTGAACTCTGGGCCTGGGAGCTGTCCTTTTGCTTTTCAGCTCAAGGCAAGCACTCTACCACTTGAGCTACAGCGCCACTTTTGGCTTTCTGGTAGTTAACTGGAGATAAGAGTCTCACAGACTTTCCTTCAGGGGTTGGCTTTGAACTATGATCCTCAGATCTCAGCTTCCTGAATAGCTAGGATTACTGACATGAGCCACTGGCACCCAGCTTTTGTTTTTGTGAAAGTTTCTTGATATGTAGTTCTTGATATGAAGGTCTTGGACTCATTACATAGGTATATCCTACTCCCTAAGCCTTTTGAAGGTTAAGATTACATGCATGTGTTACCATGCCTAGCTTCACTGCTTTTCTTAATAACTGGAAAAACTATGTTTGGACTCTATAATGAAGTAACTTTGGGAGAAAATGCATGAGCTAAGGACTGACACTAAAACTCTAAGTCAATATAAAGAAATACATACACACCAAATTCACAGGATACATGTAACTTGAGTGAGTCACTTAGTAGCTATTGGAATTTGACAGAAGTATAATACACCCCCATTAGACATTACCCCTGTACATTACAAGTGACATCACAGGGCTGGAAAGGTGGCCCAGTGGTAGAGTGCTTGCTTTGCATGCATGAGGCCCTCGGTTCGATTCCTCAGCACCACATAAGCAGAAAAAGCTAGAAGTAGAATGCTGGCCATGAGCGGAAGAGCTGAGGGACAGCACCCAGGCCCAGAAGTCAGGCTCCACAACTGGCCAAAAAAAAAAAAAATGACATCACTCTCTCCTATAACACTTTATAACAGAGTCAAATAAAAAAGCTCCTCCAGAATGCAACTGTAAGATAATCAGATTCTGTAGTACTCATTATGACTGCAATTATGTAACAAAACTCTCCAAATATAGTTCAGTTATTGCAGTTATTAATCATTCTCATTCTAAGTACTTGCTTTATAGCCTTCTGGATAGACTCCATTATTCCACAAGCTGAATGTTGAAAGTCAAACATGTGCCTGTGAGTCTGTTTTCTAAAGGCCTTTCAACATAATTTACCCTTTCAATTTGTATTTGTGAATACAAAAAAAAAAAATTTTTAAAGTGAGGGAAATAAAGCTGGTGTCAATAGAGTCACTGACCTTTGCAGTAAACAGATGACAGTCCTTAACGGAAAACAACTTTGCAAATAAGAAACCTATTTTGCTAGAACTAGAAATTGTGCTGCTTAAGAAGCTAGTCTCAGAATACCAATCAGCTCTTACAAACATGAATCTACATTTGATAAAGAGAAAAACAGTATGGTGCCAGCAAATGTGCATTTTAATGGTTCAAAGCACCGACATCATAGATAGAATGTAGCCCTAAACATTTTATGCAGAAAACCATGTATTTTGATTAATATAACCAAAAAATGCCAAGTAAAAGACAGCAGATTTATTACACAGAACAAACACCATCTGTACTACCTTAAATCACTGCTAGAAATATATTTCTAGGAAAAAATACACCTGAAAAAATTTTCAAACCTACATTCTGTAATACCAAAGCATTAACTAAACAGGATTCCACACACAGACCCAGAAAAAGTAACCAAATAATTATTTAAATAGTAACATGCAGAGACCTAAGAAAAAAAACACAATTATATACCAACATTGTTTTAAAATGTATCCCATTGTTTTTCATTGCTTTATGATTCTTTTTTCAATTTGGCTACGTACATTGGGCCCCAGGCTTTGCCCCTGTCAGGAATCACCATGCACCCATATTCATGGTCAGTGGGAGCAAATGTGAAGTGCTGGGAGTAAGTTCTTGCTATTTCCCTAATGTCCACAGGCACAATGTTACAGTAGGAGTTTAAAATAGCACTGATTACATCTTGATTTTCTGCTTTGGAAAGTGTACATGTAGAGTACACCAGTATCCCGCCAGGACGCAAGGCTCTAATTGCAGACCTGTGTAAAATCACAAAAATGACAGGATTAGTTAGGTACAGTAAAAGGAATCCAGGGGGTTGAAGGCAAGGAAGAATGCATCCTTAAAAATAAATATAATATCACTTGGAATGCAATCACCTTGGCTGCTTTCTAGTCTTACACTCTTTCTTTTCTAATATTCCTGATGACTGGGAAAATAATAAGCAACTAAGTATAGATGGAAAAAAAAACAGAGAATGTTTGGTTGGTTGATGGTCTCAATTTTTAAGGAGAGGAATAGGACACTGAACATGCATAACAGATTTGTCTTTGAATCGGGGAGAGTGAAAGTGAAAATAAAGATATGAATTGAAAACACACATAAAATATCACTGATTCTATACATCAAATATTCCAAATTGGACTATCAGGTAAAAAGTTGCAATATGTTTAATTTAAGAAAAAAACATAACTTATTTAAGGAAACCTAAGACAGCCACTACATGTGCTGTCCCCCAAACCCTTTGGATTTGCATTCTACTTCTGCATTCTACTTAGAAGGGATCTCCAGAGCAAGAGCCAGGAACTGACAATATTGGGGGAAAGACCCACCCTCAAAAATAAGCCTCTAGTACTATTTTGACTCTTTATAAAATAAAAGTGTAAAACTAAGCATTGCCAGATACTTAGAAATGTGTAGGCAATGTGCAAAAAGCACAAACAACAAAATATAACCAATGAAAAAATTTAAAATTTGGAGCAAGAGGAAAAATATGGTCAATGAATCCATAAATACCATCAAACACAGAGCATCCATAAAACAACAGCAAAATGTGATGAGAAAAGACCAAAAAAAAAAAACTTTTGGAAATTTAATACATCTAATTGCCCAAACTAAGACTATTCTTAGATGTGCTTGGGAGTGAGGGCTGAAGGAATTACCTGTAAAGATAAAAAAGCAACACATAGATGAAAAACTAAGATCAATCGAGTGGGTCTGAAGGTCAGTGAACAGGACTGGAAAGAAGTTAAAATAATAAAATAACGAGACATAATTTTCCAGCGGTAAGAAAGATGTGAGTCTTCAGATTAAAGAACTCATGAAGAAGGCAGTGAATTCTTACTTCCTGACCATCTATTGTGTGTTTGGTTTTGTTCTAGGCATTGGATATATATTTATACATATTTATAAATAATATAATATATTATACATAAATATGAATACTAATTTTAAAATTCTTTCACAAAGATTTCATTCTAGAGATTCTGTCAGAGAAACATAGGTGAAAAAATATAAAAATTATATACATTAGGACCTGAATCCTGCCACATCTCCAACAAATTCATATGCTAAGTCCAAGCACCTACTACTGCTCAATGTAATTATATTTGGAGATACGATTTATAAAGAAGTAATTAAGTTAAAATAAAGTTAATAGGGTAGTCACTAATCAAATATGGCTTGTATTCTAATATGAAGATGAAATTTGGCCAGAGTTACAGAGAAAAGACCACACAGATACAGGAAAAAGAAGCTACTTATAAGCTATGGAAAGAGGACTCAAAAGAAGTGAATTCTGCCAACATCTTTATCTTAAAGCCTAGTGAACTAAAATAGAAAGTAAACTGCTGTTTAGCAACCCAGACTGTAGTATTTTATTATGGCCATATCAAATTATATATATACACATATACATGCAAATATATTATATCATAAAAATATACATAATTTAAACATACATATGCTATATATACATATACATAGATGTATACATATACATATATATACTATATATACACAGGTATATTCTAATACACACATAGTATATATCTGTACATGCATACATACCAATTAAGACACACATGGAAGTGTGTTTGCAGGTATTTTAGCTTGGTATGCAAATTTGTGATAAATCTGAAGAAAATTAAAGCAGGATAAGAAGATTAGGAGTGTTTAGAGAGTGGAGGATTGCAATTTAAATAAAACTGTTAGAACAGAATGCTATTTCAAAAGTGATATTTGAATAAAAGATCTGAGGCGGCATGGGAGTGGGCCAAGCAGATATCTAAGGGAAAGGCATTTTACACCAAAGTAGTAGTCAAGGAAAAGAGCCTGAGGTTTAGCTAAAGAAGAGCCAGGTGAGCCAGGGAGTAGTAGTATGAAATGAGATCAGCATTAAGAGAAATCGGTGTAAAGGATCCAGAGAACACTGAAAAACCTCCATCTTAGAATAAATGAAATCTGCTCATATTTAGATACAGCACTGTGAAATATAAAAACTTGAAGAATATGGAGAAGACAGAAATGCTTCTACAAGAAAAAAAAAAAGGTCATCATTAATGAGTCACTTAAGGGTCCAGGAACCAGGCTGGCCTAGTGAAAACTAGAATACTACCAATCCTGAGAAGAAGCAATTTAAAGTGAACCCCATTTTCAGCCAACCCATCAAATTGGAACACAGAAACTTGAAGATAGATTTTACCTGTAGAAAAAAGGAAATGCAACAAAGGAAAATGGTGAGGAGGTGAAATTTCAGAACATGAGCTGTGCAGGAGGTCCAGTGAGAAACCACTGGGAATCTCCAGGAAAGAAGGGAGAGGAACAGAAGAAAATAAATGAAATGACTGAAAATTGAAAAGAAAACTGAAAATCTGTTACTCATGAGAGTGAGAGAGTCCCCTTTCTCATCTGATTTTAGTGCAAAAATTAAGTCTTGTTTTCAGTGGTTCTCTAATCATAACAACCAATCGAGAGAAAAGGGAATTCTTTTTAGTTTTGAAGCTACTGCGGTTTAAACTCAGGGAATTTTGCTTGCTAGGAAAGTGTGGTACCATTTAGCCATGTTCCCAATCCTTTAAACTTCAGTTATTTTACAGATAGGATCTCTTGCTTTTGTCTACAGCTAGCCTTAAAACAATAATCCTTGTACTTGTGCCTTGGTAGTAGTTGGAATTTTCAGATGTCTTTGAAATTGGGTTTTGCTAAATTTTTTTAGGGGTAGGGTGAGAAGGGTTAGAGATTGTCTCTAAATCATGATTCTCTACCTCTACCTCCCAGCTGGGATTATAGGCATGAGTACTGCCACTCCCACTCTCAAAAAGAAAATTTTATTGGTTTTGGTCTTCAATATGAAGAATTAACTAACATCAACTGATGTTAGTACTAATTTGGGGCAATTATACAACCTTAGAATCAACACTGACAAGAAAAGAGTACTATTGCAAGTGGGAGAGGCATGAGAAGTGGGGAGCTGCAGTTTAACCGTGAAATGTCTCTCATGTATTGAATAATCTGTCCTCTGCTAGTGGTGAGAAACTGAGAGGTGATAGAAACTCAGGTCCAGTCTAGCTGGAGGAAGTAGGCTACTGGGTTGGGTCCCTGCTGCTGAAAGTTATGCTTGTTATCCAGTACCATCTTTCTCTTCTTCTGCTGCCTGACTGCCATGAGGTAAAGCCTCCTACTCTTCCAAACATTTTCTGCCACATTATAGGCCCACAATCAATAGAGCCAAGGATTATGGATGAAACCATGAACCCAAATAAGTAATTCTTCCCTTTCAGTTGTTTGCTTAGGTATTTGGTCATAATGAGGCAAAAGTAATTATCTTACAGCATGTATATGTAAATATTCTTATTTTCTGAAAAGAGAAGCAAAGACAGAGTCTTTGATTACTAATAAAAAAACAAAAAGTTCCCCCACAAACAAAATAAGAAATGTAGGTCTAAGTGTATTGAGTGTCAGAGCTGACTGAGAGAGAAACATCTAACAATGACTATATATGGATACTGGCATGACAAGTGAAATCTATGATAACAATACGCTAATATTTAATGCCTAAAATTAGGACAATGAAAGAATGTTGAGATGGACCTGAACAAAAACTGGTGTAATAACTAGAACTAGCTGTCTCAAAGGATAGGAGTGTCAGGGAAAACATTTTAACTAGATGCTCATTTATATTTCTTTTTTTAAAAAACTATATGATTTATTTCTAGGTTAATACAGATAAAAGGGGCAGTAGGATTAAATATCAGAACTTTCTCACAAAGATCAGTGGGCTTCATTAATTAATTCCCAATTTTGATGTTAAGGAGAACTTCCCTAGAAGACTTAATTCCTCACATTCCAAGTAACTAAAATGTTATGGAATACAGAATTTCCAGAGATCTCATGTCATAATTTATTGATTGAAAGTAATGTGAAGTGTCTGCTACTGAGGCAGGCACTAACATATCAGGGTTTGTTGTTAGTCTCTAAAAAATGTTATTTGAATCTTTTCAGTTCTCACTGTCATCTAAATATACTACACAGGCGAAGAAAAGTTTCATATCAACAAGATATAAAATAGTAGTAACACTCTGTAATAAGAAAAATAATGATGTACACATCATAATCCCCAGCATATGTAAACAAGTTATATCACAATCTCCAGAACCTGTATACCATGGCATACTCCATGCCAAAAGGTATTTATAGATACGACTAAAATACAGATCCTGACATGGGGGATTATCCTGGATTACTTGAGTGTTTGTGATGTAATCAAAGGGTCTTTTTAAGTGAAAGGGAAGCAGAAGAGTTAGTAAAAGAAAAGTGATGTTAGAAGTTAGGGCTGTCATGACAGGATTGCTGGCCAAGATATGCAGTCTGCTGCTAAGAACCGGCAAAGGGTCAAAATGGAGGGTTATCCTCTAGAAGTTCTAGAGAATAAAGCTCTCTGAGCACTCTCATTTTAGTTTCCTGAGATCTTCATTTTTATGTGGTGGGCATTATTCTGACCACCAATTGCTTTCACTCTTACCATTGTGCTACATACACCCAAATAAGGCTACTGTTTATTAACTGTCTGTTTTACAGTGACACCCAAGGCATTTGCAGATTTTGCTAAGCAATTTTTTTAACTGCATTAATTTTTATCCCTTTCTACAGGCTATAGAAAGGTATAAGGTGATTTTTTAAAAATCTATGGAAGGCACTCAAACAGGATTTGAGTGCAGCTATCTTTAAGCTCCCATTCAAAAGAGTATTTTAGTCTTACTTTCAGCAAAGCCAGTACTTAATCAAGTAGGTATAGTATTTTTCTCATTAAGGTTGCACAAAAGTACATTTAAGTCTCATCGTTTATAAACAATATGCTTCTGACTGACTTGATGTAAATTTAAATTAATTTCTATAATGTCACCATTGTTGGCTGATCATTTTGCTTTGTTTGCATTCTATAGTCATAAATTATATTTCTAAAATTAGCAAAACTGCCCATCCCTATGTTAATTTCTAAAGACAGAAACTGTGTACAGTAATAACTAGTATATGTCTTAGACAAAGAGAAACTGTCAGACAAGTTGATGTTAGGCAAAATGAACCCCAAGATAAGGATTCAAATGTTTTTCTTTTCTTTCTTGTGATTGTTTCCGACATATTTATAAGATGATTTCTTTTGTTGCTTTGTATATACCTCCCCCAGCGTATAAGCCCTGCTTTCACTGTATTTGATGTTGATATAATTTGAGGAGGAGAAGGGAAAAAACAAACTGTTTAAATAGGTTATAGGTGGACCCCTTACAACAATGAGATGTACAAGACGTTATATAGAAAAACGAACTTTACAACTTTGTCGGGGTGGGGAATAGGGGGGTAGAAGGGTGGTGGGGGTATGAGGGTGGGAGGCAAAGAAGGGAAGGGATGATATGGGGAAGCAAAGGAGGAGGCAACAATGCTTGATAAGAAATGTACTCATTATCTTGCCCATGTAATTGTAACCCTTCTGTATGGTATTTTCACAATAATAATAATAATAATAAAGAAATTATGTGCAGTAATAAAATGGCTTCTTTTTTTTAGACTGAATTAATTCAAAACCCTAGAAGGCAAAAGGTTACTGATTACAGTCAAATGACTGCTGATGTGCTAAAGCTAGTTTTTGCTTAAATACAATGTATCTATTTTGTTTTTAATGACAATTTATTGTAGATATTTAGAGTTTGAATTAAAAGATCAAGCTATTAAGGCAAGGCACAAAATTTTACTCACAGGTACATTGCTAAGATTTTTCTATGCTAAAAATTATGTTATATCCTACATGACTTTTCCTCAGTTATTGAACTGGTCCATATTGAGGGTTCATCACTAGTTTTTATGGTAGTATAAAACTACCACTGTACTTAAAACTTACACACTCACACACACACTTCTTGACTACTAATACATTTATGTTTTAATGTCAATGCCAATTGACATTGAATTTTAGTTATGACTAGAACATTCAACAACAGTTTAATGGTCTTGGTCCAAAACAAAAATTAAGAGAAGTATATTTATTACAATATACTAAGTGAAAAAGTAACATGTTCCTAGAATATAAGTGCTTCAATTAGCAGATCCTTGTCACATAAAATTTTAAATGGTCCTCAGGAGACAAGTACTATGTCAAAGTTTATTCAAGTCGTAACAAAATGATACTACAGGATATTAAGATAGTAGGATATTTAGACGTTTATGAAGAGATGGGATTCAATATGCATATAAGAAAGACACTTTGGGGCTGGGAAGGTGGCTCAGTGGTAGAGTGTTTGCCTTGTGTGCATGAGGCCCTGGGTTCAATTCCTCAGCACCACATAAGCAGAAAAAGCTGTAAGTGGCTCTGTGGCTCAAGTGGTAAAGCGCTAGCCTTGAGCTGAAGAGCTGAGGGATGGCGCCCAGGCCCAGAGTTCAGGCCGTGACCTGCAAAAAAAGCAAGAAAGGAAGAAAAACACTTTTTACTTGTAAAAACCCTTAAGAAGCTTAAAAGTCTGGAGGGTAAAAAGTCTTAAAGGAATTCTATTTGAGTAACAAATTCTGGAAAAGTAGTCTTATTTGCCACATGAAAAGACAAATAAAGATTAGAGAAGGAAAGAATGTTGGGTTTAGGACTGGTAACAAAAAAAGGCATTCTCAGCCCACGGATTGGGAGAAGATCTTTACTAGCCATACAACAGACAAGGGTCTCATATATAAAATATACTTGGAACTCAAAAAATTAAATCCCCTAACAACAAATCCTCAAAGAAACAACTGCCCAATAAATAAGTGGG
>NW_012267289.1:6205993-6224739 GCF_000151885.1 Dipodomys ordii | reverse complement strand
TGAGGCCCTGGGTTCGATTCCTCAGCACCACATAAGCAAAAAGAAAAAAGCTGGAAGTGGCGCTGTGGCTCAAGTGGTAGAGCGCTAGCCTTGAGCTAGGGACAGCGCCTGGGCCCAGAGTTCAGGCCCCACGACCGGACCCAAAACAAAACAAAACAAAAAACAAAAAACCTACAGAGTATAATATTAAATTGAATGGTAATTTAGACCTTCACGATAGATTCATTTGGCCCAAAACATCTCTCCTAAACTCAAGTAACACTATTTATGATTGATTTATCTCTTGCTGTATGTTACATTTTGTTGAAAAGTATTAAATGTCTGATTATGAGTTTTGCTGTCTACACTATACTAGAGAAAGGGGCTATATTGTTTACCTTATAATAAATATATACTGTGTAACTTTTTAAAACTCCAAAATCTAAACACTGAAATACATATGGCTCTAAGTGTCTTTGGATTTGGGGCTTTTATAGGCAAATTCACCTACAAGCAGTCTATTATAATGATACATAGTGTCTCCTTTTTCTAACAATATCGTAAGGAGAAAACTAGATTATTTTGTGTTTGATTTGGTACACCCAGTGTTTCTCCATACTTACATAAATAAACTGTGTGTGTGTGTGTTAAAGCAGTTATTGACATTTGAATTCATACGCTCTTGTAACATAGGCACCGAACTAACTTAAGCCACACTGTCCAACCCTTTTTGCTTCAGCTATTTTTCAGGCAAAGGATTACTTTTTTTTTTTTCCTGGAATGGCCTGGACTTTGATGCTCCTATCTGTGGCCTTCCACAAAGCTAGGATGACAGCTATATATAAAGCTAGGATGACAGCAATATACAACCACACCCAGCTTAATGGTTGAGATGGGTCTCACTTATTGCCTGAGGTGGACTTGAACTGATTATCCAGCTGATCTCTGTCCCAAGGTTAGCTGGTCCTAGCCCTATTATGTTTGTTTCTTTTATTAATAAAAATTAATAAGGCCTTTATATTAGTAAGGCCAATTTCTGAAGTATTTATCTTCAATTTCCTCAAATGCTGTGCTTTGCACTGAAGTTTTCCATCTTGGAAAGATCTTCTTAAAGGAGTAAATTTAACTTAATGTAGAGAATCATCTTTGAACAGCTGCTTAAGATTCTTAGAAACACGAGGAGAATGTATTGCTTTTTCAGCATAAGAAGCAAGGATCTTTAAATTCCCACACTAGTCACACAACAAGTGATTTTTAGTAAACAAGAAAAGTAAAAGAAAAATGATTGCACAAATTTAGTATCTCAAAGGATAAATAACAGACTTTACGTTCAATTATCTCAAAAAAACCAATAAATAAGTTTAAAATAAGCCTCAAACTAAAATGTCTTGGAACCCTGATAGTTATCAAAGTTCCTAAGGGAACTCTGCAAAAAGACCCAAAATGTAACATGTGATGCAGGGTGCCTTTTTTTTTTTTTTCGGTAGCAAATCTGGAAGAAAATGTTATTTTTATAAATAGCTATTAAAACCATCTAATACATTTAAAAATATAAATTCCCTTTTTCTGATCTATTCTTCTTGTGCTTGATTAGATAATTTGGCATTCTGTTGGGAGGGTCAGTGTTAATGAGATCAGTCAATTTAACTCTTTTCTGCATTTATAAAGGACTGAGCTAAAATTGTAGAAAGCAATTCAGCACAACACTGCCATCTTTTGACTAACGGAAAAAGTGATATTTTCCTCTCATTTCCTCATGACTTGTAAGAGACTTTTTTAAAATAATTTCTGTTTATGTCATCCTGTAAACATGTTTAAAGTCACAGTACAGTCTCACCTACAATATCTGGTACAGAGGCGCAAGAATAGGAGATGGCCACACTCTTGAAAGTCAACTCCTCATCTCTATTACTGTCTTTCCATTTTCCTAATAGTGTCAAGGAAACAGAGCCACACTATTAAATGTAGAAATGGACAAAGAAAGGCAATCCAAATTGTAAATCCCTTAATGCTACAGTATCAATAATCTTTCCTTCTCATCTTAGAGAGTTTAGCATTATACATTTTTAAATTAAGTTTTTTATTGTGAAAATACTGTACAAAGGGGTCATAGTTACATGAGCAAGGTAATGAGTACGTTTCTTATCCAGTATTGTTGTCTCCTCCTTTGTTTTTCCCCTACCATCCCTTCCCTCCCACCTCTTCAGTTACACTTTTTAAAACCAAGTAACAAAGCAGTAATTAATTTTTTAAAATAAGGACAGAAGTGGGATGAGATAGTTGGTTCGATTTAACCACTGACTATTCAGTTATTAGATTCTTTATAAGGCAACTTTATTTTTTTAAGATAGTAAATGTGGTTTATTTGAAGAGTGGAGGAATTGAGGTCTGCCATTTAATTTAATAACCCTCAGCAATTCTTTGAGATAGAGTGACTCAAGAGCAGTTTCTTGCAGGTACTTTTCCAAGCATTTCTTGAATTGCTATCTTCCAAAATAACATCACTTATTTATCTAAAGTGTCTTTGGGGAGAAGAGGATTCATTCACCAACAGGAGGACTAGGGAAGTCCTCTCAGACAGAAGTCAATGTTCTACAACAGGTTCCACATGAAACTGCTCCTCAGAATCCAAAGGTACATCTGGTTAGCACTCTTTGGCCGCATTCCTATGTTGTAAAAGGTGATTTTATAAAGCCACTTACAACTTACATTTAAAAGAGAAGTTAATAAAATAAAAACGTATGAAAACTACTGGTTTTATTTTTATATCACTGCCAAACGACAGTTAGGCTAAATCCAAACTGGAAAGGTGAAATGCTTCCCTCCCGAGGACACTGGATACACCACACATTATCCCATAAGGAAATTTCCTATCTGTTGTTCAGAATAGAATGTTCCTGATAAAAGGGAGTGTAGGCTTGGTCAGAATCAAAACATGTTGATTGCTATGTCAAATGAGTCAAGTTGAGATGACCTGCCTAATTAATATTGCCTCATGTTTACTTGGTATTTAAGAGCTCTTCATAGCCTTAATGAAATCTATAAGGTAAACATACATGTGATCTACATATTGTGATCTAATTTGTAAACATATTGTGATCTAATTTATTAAATTTGGGGTTATAAACTCTTGTAACTTGTGAAGTTGCACTGGTAATTAATGAAACATAAAGACTGTCATTTTAATCTAATTCCAGGAAAAGGGCTGGAAGCTTCACCACTGCTAGTTACCCGAAATTAACATTACAACTGCTAAAATAAGTATAGAATCTAGGGCAGTAAGACCTAGGATGCCACATGCATACATTTTATCATCCCAATTATCCCAAATACTCATTGAAGGCAAAGAATAATTGCATACCTTTACACACTTTTCATACAAAGAAACTAGAAGTTAATGGGTGTGAAGCAGTGACCTGAAAATCTTAGCTACCTGACCTTTACAACACAAAACCCTCATCTGGGAAATGCTACTTACAGCAGTTATGAAGAGGAAAACAAAAGCAAACATCTCATGCTGAGACAAAACTTACATGCCTTCTTTGAATACTGATAGTTAAATGATAGCACTAAAGAATTATACCAAACTAGACTCAACAAACAGAAATTCAAAAATAGTTCAGCCTTCTAATCTGGATAATTTGGTAATTACTAATAATAACTAATTTATATCAAATCTCAAGTTTTTAGCAATTAACTTGTTAATGATTAATTTTATTTCTACAAGTATAAAAGGTAAATAAAAATATTTAATGTACTCAGAGTATTATTGAGGAAATGTTGGAGATGTGGCCCAAGTAATGGATTGCCAGCCTAGCAAGTTCCAAGTTCTGAAACCAAACCAAGAAAACTATCACCACCACTACTCCTGTCATGCAACTACCCTCCAAAAAATAGAACTACAAATATCAGGGTGAAATGATTGTTGAGAAAATAAATACACACCCAAACCTTTTATTGGCCTTCATATTAGCATATTATTTGATATTGAAATTATTTCAAAGCTTTGTGATTTCATGAAACTGTTTTCCTATCTTACCTAATAAAAATGAGAAAACTTCTAAGGGCAATATGAATATGTTGATCTGTCATTGAGTACTTGCCTAGTATATGTGAAGACCTGGGTCCCATACCCATAATTACTAGAACAAAAACAAAACCAGAATACTAAGTTGACAGTAAAAGTCCATCTTAACAAAAATAGTAGAATAAATTTGATTACATTTTCATGAATTTGAAGAACAACCTAAAGTGATCTATAATAAAAGAGGTCAAAGTACTGGCTGTCTTTAAGAGAGGATTGAACAGCAGAGGAGCATTAGGAGTCTTTCTGGGTGATGAAAATGTCCTGCCTCAGGTTGTCTATGTGATTGTCAAAAGTGCTTTAAATGTACATGCAGCTTAGTGCATACACACATTATATACCCACAGGTTAGACATGTAGTGGAGAGGAGCAGTTGTGCCCACACACCCTCCAGGAACCACAGGATCTTCCTTCAGTTTCTTCCAATTCTGAACCACCTTCCTGAGCTCACATCTAGATCTGTGGATCAATCCAACAGCATTTCTGCTGATCACTTACATCATTAAAGTTAGAAATTCAAAGGTGGTAAGTGAACTAGGCAAGTTCTGGTGATAGCAGGATTGTTTTCTGTGTCCTTGTGTTTCTTCCCAAAGTCATGCCTTGACTCAAGACCAGCTCTGGGAAAAAGGGCACAACTTCATAGAAATATATAGACTATGCAGCCTGCCCAAAATTAAAGATCTAATTCCAGTATTATTAGAAACCTTATACTACTTTGGGGAATTCATCTTTAATCAAATTCTGACATATTGTAAGTAAGACCTGTACTTCTCCAATGCAACAGCAATACTCACAAAACACTAAGTTGGAAATGAACTCTACAGCCTGGTGGGGGAGAGTCTGAGTGGGAGGGAAATTGGGAGAAAAACAAGGGAGGGAGTAACAATGTTCAACAGGAAATGCACTCATTATTTATGTGACTGTAACCCCTCTGTAATCACCTTTAAAACAATATAAAATTAAAATAAATAAATGGAAAAATGTTGGAGGGCCATCAGGTATGGTAGAAAGTAAAAGGAAGATGGTGATACATAATACTTCCAATAGAAGAATAGTATCTATCTATCTATCTATCTATCTATCTATATACACACACACATATATATACATACATAATGCAGTGTTGTATATTCTCTATAGTGAGAATATTATAGATTATTACATACAGTACATTATATTTACAAAAATATACACAAAATGTATGCATGTCATTAAAGTCTATAAGCCAATACATACATAACTATATGTAAACATATAAATACTTGCCAATGTATGTATATGTTTATACATGAAATATGACACATCTATGTGCATGTATGACATACATGACATATGATGTGTGGCACACATGACACATGTGGTGTCATATAAATGACATGTGTGACATCCAGCATATGTGGCGCATATTGCATGTATTTGACATGTAGCATGTATTGCATGTGCATGACATATGTGACAAAGATGCCATGTGATATATGCAGTATGTGATATACATGGTATATGTGACCACATTACACATGCCATACATGACACATACAACATGCATGACATTGTGCCAGGTACATCACATGCCACTCAAGACACATGACATACATGCCATGCACATTACAAGTGTGACATATGCCAGGGCATATGTGATGTGTGCCATACATGACATGCACCAAAACATAACATGTGCCATGCAAAATACTTATATGTGACATGTACAGTATACATAACATGCACTTATCATACATGCCATGTGGCATGTGTATGTGGCATGACATGTGACATATATGGCACATGTGGCATAAACATCATGTGTGGTATGGGACATGTATTTCACATGTGGTGTCCATGGCACATATGGGACACATATGCCACATGTGAAATGTGTGACATGTATTACACATTGATTATATGGCATGTACATGACATCTATGATATATGACATGTTAAGAATAACACTTTGTATTTTTGATCAATATCTATTATATTCATGTTGAAAATATCCCAAGGAAATCCCTTGGTACAATTCCTCTATGCTAATAGTATTTTTTAAAGGAAAATAGAAAGAAATGTTTTAGATCTCCAAATACTTGGAGATTTTCAGCTTCACTTTCTATAATTAATATCTAGTTTTATCCCACTGTTCAGATATTTGATTTGATTTTTATTTTTTATTTGTTAAAATGTGGTTTCTAGTGTAGAAATGATCTATAGTAATGGTTCCACTGAGCTTGATGATGATTTGTGTTCTGTTATTGTTTTATAAAATACTCTGCAAGTGTCAATTGTATTCAGTTAACTGGTAGTGCTCTTGAGTCTAAATATGCCTTCACTTATTTTCTACCTGCTGGTTCTTTCTACCTGGCTCTTTCAACTGGGATGTTAAAGTTTCTAGGTATTATAAAGAATCTATTTTTTAATAGTTTTGTTATTTTTTCTCACATAATTGATAGTCTACTGGGCACATGTGGATTAAAACCTTTTACTTCTGTGAAGCCAGATAGAGATTATGTGTTGTGTAATTAACTACCAGGTCAAGGAGTTAGAATCTACTCTTTTCCTCTTCTTCCTATACACTTATCAAGTTCTAGTGCTCACATAAATTCTCACAAAAATCATGTTTCATTTTGACCACTTCAAAGTACATAGTCTGAAACCTTCAGCCTTCATAGAATTTCTCCATAGTATATTGTTCCAAGCAATACATTTTCAGAAATATGCATATATGGAAATGTCATGCTGAAAGCCCCTTTATACACCTAATATATGTTAATAAACCATTAAAATAAAGGATAAAGAGTAAAATAAGATATACTTATCTTCAAACTTTAACTTTTATCAAAATAGTATATTCTGGGAGGGAGACAAGATGGCGGAGGAGAAGCTGGAATCTGAACAAGCTCTCGCATAGAAAGCAGTTTTAGAGTTCCAGTGAACAGTCCTAAGCCAGAGAAACACACCAAGTGTGCCATCACAGGACAGAGAGTTAGACAAGAGAGGGAAAGCCAAGGCAAGAAGACACATCTGAGCGCTAGCCAGCAGCCGCTGGCGGCGGCGGCGGCAGGGTCGAGGTGGAGACCGCAGCCGGGCGATACCTGAGCGCTCACACAGAGAGTCCGGAACGAAGGAGCCAGACGCAGCGGGCGAGCGGATTCTACTCAACACCAGCAAGAACCGACAAGGAGCAGACAGCTTCATCCTGCAGTTTGCAGACCAGAGACGACACAGGATCCAAGACTGGGCGTGAGTACAAGCCCGAAGTCCTCACTCCTTCTCAGGGAGCAGAGGAGGGAAGGCCACCCCTCCCCCCCCAGCACCGGTGATCTCCATCTTGGATACCAACAAAGCTCAGCGGAGCTGCTAGCTCCAACTCAGGCCTTGGAATAAAACGAGTCATTTAGCAGGTCACAAGAACTTAATGGCGAAGTGACCTGCCAGACTCAGCTCCATCCAGGGAAAAGTCACCCAGCTCAGGCACCAGCCATTGGAGTGGCTTTCCCCACTGGGTAACCAGAGCCAGTGGCTGCCCCTCCCTCTAGCAGCCTCAACAATCAAAGGAAAAACAGAAACCCTGAGAATGGCTCCAGGCTGGGCTCTGTGAGTTTTTTTTTTTCTTTTCTTCACAAAATAGCCCCAGGGCAAAGCTACTGATTGGTGAAAGGCCTCAACTCTACCCAGAACCTAGCCTCACCACTGCATCCCCCTCTTTTGTGATTCTCAAAGCAGATCTGCCTCCCATTAAACTAATCTGGGAGGGGGATCTCAAAATCTTGGGTAAAGCAGAGCATTTTTCTGCCTGTTCGAACAAACTGACTTAAGAAACCAATCAAGCCACAGGACCTCAAGCTGACCAGAGACTCCAACAAGAAGCTGGTTACAGACAAAAGGGAGATACAGGATTCTCCCCACCCCTCCCAAAAAAAAATCAAAATAGTATATTCTGCTATTACATTTTATCATTACATGGAAAAATCTATCATTTATATTTTATGGATAAGTCAATGGATATTATATCTGAATTAAAGAGGAATGAAAAGTACTTGTCAGTGTAAAACAAAAGAATACATGCAATTTCAAGTAATATGTAATAACTGAGTAAAAAAATTCTAAAATAACCTCCAGCTTTAATGTTACAGAACAGATAAAAATGATAGACACTAGAAGATTTACTTGAAGAAAAATTAAAAAAAAAAAACTTTTGTTTGCTTTTGGAGACAAGGTCTTAACATGCAGACCAGACTAGCCTTGAATTCTCAAGATCCTCCTTTCTCAACTTCACAAGTACTGGTATTATTGTCATACACAACAATGCTTGTCTTAAACATTTTAGCCAGGTGCTGGTGGCTCACACCTGTAATCCTAGCTATTCAAGAGGCTGAGATCTGAGGATCGCGGTTCAAAGCCAGCTTGGGCAAGAAAGTCCATGAGACTCTTATCTCCAATTAACCACCAGAAAACCAGAAGTGGTGCTTTGGCTCAAGTGATAGAATGCTAGCCTTGAACTGAAGAGCTGAGGAAAGTGCCCAAGCCCAGAGTTTAGGCCCCACAACCAACATTTTGTTAGTACATTTGTGTCTGAAATACTGGGTTTCAAAAACTCAGGGCTTTATTTTTGCTAGGCAGGTTCTTAGCCATTTTAATCCTTTTTGCTTGTTTCATTTTATTGTTTTTTGAATAGAGCCTTTGCTAGGCAGTCCAAACCAAGATCTTCTTATGGACACTTCCTCACACAGTGGGTTGACCGAAACAAACACAGCAAATAGCTTTTTATTGGTTGACATAGGGTCTTGTGACCAGACTGCGCCATGATCCTCCCAAACTCAGTCTTCCAAATATGAGTCCCCATATCTGGTTTAAAATAAAGTTTTTCCTAACAAACAAGTTATAAAAATGAGAAAGATCTGTCTTCTTACCAACACGGAATATAAATAATGAACCATACAGAAATTAAAGTATCTACTAATGAGCAATACTACTTTAGTTACAGTATTCTCATCTATAATAAAGTGGTACAATATTGTAACATTTAGTAAGCAAAGTTGATTATAAAGTCACTTTTTAAAAACTGATATGTAGATAATACCAAGAAAATGTCATTAAGGCATTTAAAAATGCTAGTTATCTGTGACACTGACTTTTTTTTAACAAAAAAAGAAACCTAACAGAGGTGGCTACTCTGTGTAAAGAAATATTTTTTTAAAAGATATTAAGTCTAATTTGATATAACATTAACAGTATTTTAATCATTGTAACTCAAAAACTGTAAAAAATATTCCAAACTTTTATAAGCTCTCTAAATCTGTCTAAATCTGTTTTTTATTTTATTTATTTTTTTTGCCATTCCTCAGCAGTATAAATCTAATTCCTCTGCATTTCATTTTTCTTTTCCACAAAGTATTTAGGTGATTTTTTTTCCATTTGCTTTCCTTATCCATTGCATATCTTTTTTTTTCACACTGCCAGCTTTTAGTATTTTCCTTTTTTTTTTGCAATTCTCCTATTTCGCTGCTTCGCAGTACTTACTATTCTTTTCTGATGCTTGTTTCTCATAATTTCCCTCTTTCTATCAGTTTACTACTGCTGCTGGAAAACAGCAGTCTGGGCAAAAAAGCAAATAAAAAATCCCCACCATGATTATGTTCTATGACCAAGGAACATTAAGGTGAAAAGTTGGACCTCATGTGCAATATATCAAATAAATGCAGATTTGAAATTAAGTTTCAGGTACTATAAGCATCTAAAACATAGATATTTCTAGGCTGATAGCTACCCAGTGCTATCATCAGTTTTAAAAATATTATTTTACAAGCCTTGAGGGTACCCTTCACTGTGCTCACAGTAAGTAATCAAATTCTAGATATCAAACTGTTTATTATCAAAGAAGTTCTATAAATTCAAGATAAAGAAACAAAACTGAGCTTGCTATTTGCAAAAATGCCATACCCAGAAGCTAGTCTTTTGTCAGTCTGAGAAACAAAAAACACACTGGTAATTATCTTCTTTCTACTGGCACTACATTTTTACCTTGAAGAGGGTTGTTTTTGAATATAGTATAGAGAAAACACACTAATAACATTAGATTCCCCTGAAACAGATTATAAATGACAATTTTCAACATACTTATGGGTTTCTACTTTGAGATGGTAAGTTTAGTACATATCCAAATTAGTTAATGAACTCATTAACATGAATATTGGGAAGGGCTAAGTATAAAAAGATCTCTGCTATAATATAACATAATAAATTCATTTTTCTATTGCTTAAATTAGCAAATTTGCAGAGGTGTAACAGATCCTTAGTCCTGTCTGACTTTAAGACAGGGTCTTTGTCTACTATCAAATAAACTCTTCAACACAATGAAACTAAAAAACAAAATTTTAAGAAATGGATCTGACTTTGGCCAATGACAAACATGTTTATGAATGTGAAATTGCTTATTAATGATGTAAATGATTTTTTTCTTTTGTAATGAGAAACTGACTTCAAAATAAATTCTATACTTCTAATTAGATAGTAACCATGCTTATAGCTGGATTTTCTGAGGTAGATTATGGGCTTCTACAGGTCATATCTACCTATTCCCTCAAGAAGTTCCCACAAACAATGTTAGAACTATGTTTTTGCAGAGCAGAATTTGAAAGCCACTGACTTCAATAACCCTTAGGAGAAAAACAATGACTGTTTCCTCCTAAATAAAGAAGTCATTTGACTCCTGCAGTGGCTAGATAATAAGATAATTAAAAGCCTACAAGGTTTAGGAAGGCTTGTTAGTGACTTCATTTAGGCCAACAGCATGGTAAACTCAGATAAAAGAGTGCTTGCCAGAATGGGGACAATGCCAGAGAAACCTTTCTTATGGAACAGGAGTCACTGAGACTCCTGATAGACATTGTGGATAATTCTTGTGTATTTTAGTTGTCTGTAGGTGAAATCTTTTGGATCCAAAAGTCATTGCTGCTAGCAGAAAGAAAAAATCAGAGAAGAAACAAAACAAAACAAAACAAAAACATAAAGCATTAAGTGATAAGAATGCACAAAAAATGCTGGAGAATCACATAGTTGAGATCAGCCTGGGCAATTTGGTAAGTCTGTCTCAAAATATTGGAAGCAAAACACACACAAAAAAACAATGTAGCTTTGTGGTAGAGGATTTGCTAGCATATGCAGGACTCTAGGCTAATCCCCAGGACCACAAAGAAAAGAAAAAAAAAAAAAGTTCAAATGACAAGAAGACTTACTACTTTACAAAAGCAAAAGCAACCATTTAGTCCTTAGTGGTCACTACTTAGAATTTAAAAAAAAATAAAATTAGAAAATGTTTAATGGAAAAATGTAAGTACTCCCATGTTTTAAGTATTTACACTTATTTGTTCAGTTCCATTTGGAATGACCTGAATGAAAAGGTTTTATGCAAGTTACTAAGGAAAAAAAAAAACAATTCAACATCAATGGTATATTACAAATTGAGGAATAATGTGCTTGAAGCAATATCATCTTATTCTGAAAACCATTACATTCTAACTTTAGTTTTCTGATAATCCTCACTCACCTGGAAAAGTTCCAAACATCCTAATTTGCTTTCTTCTGTGCTTGCTTCATTTTATTCATCTTCTGTGTAGATTAAAGCAGTATTTCCAAAATAAAAGGTATTCATATCATTGCATAATTTAAAGCCCTTCTGTAGCTCCCAACCACATATAAGGTATTTTCATGAACTATTCTAGTGAAATAGTCCAAGGCAACAACAGGAAGACCGATAGAACACTTGTCTAACAGGAATAATGCCCTGTGGTGTTTGATCCCCAGAATGGCCAAAAATAAAAAAGAGAAAGGCGACAAACAAACAAATCAAAGAAATGCAATATGGTATGATGTAGATAGTAGAACACCAATTTTTTTGAGGCAGGGTCTTGCTATGTAGAACAGGCTAACCCAGGCTGAGATTCGTCTGCCTCAGCCTCCTGAGTTACGGGAATGCATGCATATGCCGCCATGCTCAAATAATATTTTACCATGTTTATAAACAAAAAAGTTTGAATCAGAGATGATAAACCCAACAATAACAGTAGTGAATCAAACAAGACTTAAATCTACCATGTTCATGACTAGCTTTGGATATCTTGCAAACCTTTTGTAATTACATTTAATGTTGAGTATTTTGTTAATGAATTCTTGTTAAAGGATATAAAGGCTCAGTGTTATAACATGAGATCTGAGCACCAGTTTCAATTGCAAGTACCATACACATAAAAGAAAAAAGGAAGAAAGATAAAAATGAACTGTATGCTATTTTATTTCAGAACCTCTGATTTCTGTCCATAAACCCTAGTAGAATACTTTCAAAAGAAGAGGAGGAAGAAAAGTATTATCAACATCAGGAGAAATAAAAATAGTTTGCTTTTGTTTCCTGGATTCCAAAGTATGACTAATCATTGGACAATAATACAAAAAGTTACATGAATTACTTGAACTTTAAAAAGAAAGTTGAGGGGAAGGCGGCTCAGTGGTAGAGTGCTTGCCGTGCATGCACAAGGCCCTGGGTTCAACTCCTCAGTGCTACATAAGCAGAAAAAGCCAGAAGTGGTGCTGTGGCTCAAGTGGTAGAGCACTAGCCTTGAGCTGAAGATCTGAGGGACAGTGCCCAGGACCAGAATTCAGGCCCCACAACTGACCAAAAAATAATTAAAAAAATAAAAATAAAGATGAAATAGTAGTGGAAGTCTTCCATTCTCCTAGAACTACATATCCAAAATTGATTCCTACAGTATAAGCACATCAAATTTCTGGTCACTAGGTGATAAACGATAAGGGACCATATACCAGTCACCAGGTACCCTTCATCTCAGCTTCAGAGCATCAGAGAATAGATGTCAGTAATTTTTAAAATGTTTCTTTTAAAATACAATTCTTGCTGTCAGAGTACCACTTTTTAAGGATTGTTATCTGGATGATTTATACAAATCTTTAAAACATTACCCAATAATCTAAGCTTCCTTTTTCAATGAGTTCACAAATTGGATTTTACTTGTCAAGCAGTAAGAAAAGAAGATCAAAAGAGGTCAGTATTTTATATGTGATTGATTTTCTTCCAGGAAATGGATGACATGATACATTACTGCAATAAGATACCCACATTTTTGTAATAAATCATATTCTTCAGTTAGTGCTTTCTCACTGAAAATCATGTAAGCTTCACTTGTAAAAATATCATAACCACTTTCTAAAAAGAACATGTATGTCATTTTCAGTATATTTTTCACATTATGTTATTCTTGCTATATTTAAATGCAAATGCAGAAAATAAATTTGACTGTGGTAAGTACATATGGTATGTATTATGTATATTATATACCAGAAATAAGCGGCTCAAGTAATTTTGAGAAGATATAACAAAGATGTATGTTTAAATGGTATACTACAGATAAAATTGGTTTATGTTCAATTACCCCATTAATCATTGTTCTTCTTCTTGTACTCTGGGCCTGAGTATTGTCCCTCAGCATTTCAGCTCAAGGCTAGTGGTCTGCCACTTGAGCCAAAACGCCACTTATGGGTTTCTGAGTGGTTTATTGAAAATAAGAGTTTCACGGACTTTCCTGACCAGGCTGGCTTTGAACCGCGATTCTCAGCTCTCAGCCTCCTGAGAAGCTAAGAGTACAGGTGTGAGCCACTGGCACCCAGCTTTGTTCTTCATTCTTATATTTTGAAAATAATTTGGGGGACATTTCTGTGAAAGAATTTTATATAACTTTAGATAACTTCATGTTTTATAAATTAAAAGGAGTTACTAATTTTCCATTTTTATGGATAAATTCAAGAGTCTGTATTAAGTGCATGATAAACTCAGATGCTTTGATAACTTTGCTCCTGTCATCATTTTACTTTTCATCAGAGTTTCATGACTACTTTTTGATTTTGTATAATTTTAACACGTGTTAATGTTAAAAAAGACTTTTGAAAAGAATATTATAGGAAAGGATATATTTTAATGGATGAATGCTTACCTAGCATGTTCAATATCTTAGGTTTAATTCCTGTACCTCAAAGTCATAAGCAAAAAAGCAAAACAAAGTAATACAAAAAATCATACATCTACTAACAAGTCTTAAAAATAACAGCCTGGAGTCAGTGGCTGCCACCTCTAATCCTAGTTAGCTACTCGGGAAGCTGAGATTTGAAGACCACAGTTTGAAGCCAGATCAAGAAGGGGAAGTCTTAGATAGTCTTATCTCAAATTAACCACAAAAAGCCAGAACTGTGGGTGTGGTTCAAGTGGTAGAGTGCCAACTTTGAACAAAAGAGCTCAGGGACAGTGCCAAGAATTCAAGTTCAAGGATGAACACACACACACACACACACACACACAATGGTAACATACACTGTTAGTGTTTGTACACACACCTGTAGTCCCAGCACATGGAAATCTGAGGTAGGAGGACGCTATTAAACCAGCCTGGATCAGATCCTTTTATTTTAGGGGACACAAATCATAGGGAAAAATAGATTTAAAAATTAACACAAAAATTTCTACTAAATAAATTATGTTTCACTTATGCACCATATCCACAAAAACCTTCTCAAAATTAACAGTTATAAAATACTTGACCAGACATTATTGTCTTTTCAAAAGTTAAAATTATCAATACCATTAAGAATAATTATCTAGCCAGGTGCCAGTGGCTCACGCCTGTAATCCTAGCTACTAAGGAGGCTAAGATCTGAGGATTGCGGTTAAAGCCAGCCTGGGCAGGAAAGTCCATGAGACTCTTAGCTCCAATATACCACCAGAAAATCAGAAATAGTGCTGTGGCCCAAGCAGTAGAATACTTGCCTTGAGCTGAAGAGCTGAAGGACAGCACCCAGGCCCAGCCCCATGACCAACAACAACAACAAAAAAGAATAATTATTTAATACAATTTCAAATAATCTTTGGTAAAGTAAATATACAGCCACACACAGCATAAACTTATCTGTCAAAAAACAAATGCCGACAGAGGTTTAGTATTCAACAAAATAGATTAACCAAAAAGTTTAATTTAGCTGCCTAATTTTTTCCTTAAGGTATGGTCCAGCTATGAGCTTAGGGTGGCCTAGAACTGGATATCCCCCGTATCTCAGCTTCTCTAGGGTTGTGATTACAGGCAGGTATCACCATACCTGGCTCACTTATTTGTCTCTTGACTACACTTTCCATTCCTTTTCTCCATTTTGATTACCATCCTATGTCTATGGTATAAAATCAGGTGATTCTTGCTTGCTTTCTGATTGTTCTTCAAAAATACAGGTAAGGAACTGCTAAAAATGACTTATAGTTTAAATAAAACTCATACACAACAAGTTATTCTCGTGCATAAATTTTTATCTCTTATTATGAAGTAAAAAGAATTGCCTTTTGTTAAAATAGTAAGTTTGTGAGGAAGATTTCAGAGACAGGCAAGGGAAAATTCTCTGTAAATGATACAGTGATAAAATAGTTATCTCTGATGGAAAAAAATTACTATAGTCTGTTCATTTTTTGAAGTTAAAGGCAAAAGATAAAAGAGAGATTGTGTCTGGTATTATCATTTTTTCCTTTATCTTTTTAACCCCAAGAATTCTAGGTGTCAAAAAATCAAGCCATTTTCTATGCCTGTACGACTGTGAGCGCCACTCCTTCCCCTTTATCATCATTATCACACAGACCAAAGACTTGGTTTCAGCTGTCTAAAGTTGATCTAAAGCCTTCTATTCAGACTAAACAGAAGAGATAAGGAAGGCAGAACAGCCACTCAAGAAAAAAGATGATGACTGGTTAAAGACTTTTCTCAATTACATGTGATTATGTGTAAATCTATGCTTATTACCTCTGGCTTCCCCAATTTCTGACCTGTCCATATGCTACTAAAGTGATGTGATACTAAAGAAATTCTTGTCTGGGAAATAAGGAGATGGAAGAGTAAAGTAGCTACTAAGGTTTTTCATAAGAGACATATGTAAGTATATGAATGATCTTTCTAAATGATGAATGATATGTTATAGGCTATTAAGAAAATCTTATTAAATGGGAGAAACAACCAAATTAAAACCCAAAGAATTCTTTAGATTCATAAAAACAATAGCAATCAAAATAAATGATATGAATTGCTTTTCATTTATTCCTAATTACCTTGGAGCACAACAATAATTATATTATTATATCAGATTAAGTTTTGCGATAAAATTTAATATCAGTAAATTCTAAATAATCCATTTTATAACTTAATATGTTTTAAATCTGTCTACCATTCTCCTCCTGTATGCCAGATGCCAAATTTTACAGTAAAAAATAAAAACAATAAAACAATCCTTACTACAAGAGGTCTGAGTCTTATCTAAAAGTAAGATAACGAAAGGTAAATATCTAACACAGAAAGTAATACACACAGTTTTAATGATGGCCAAGATATTAGAAAAGTATCAACTCCCAGATCTAGAGAATCGATTAAAGCTTTCAGTAAAGAGATGTCAGAAGTGATTCCTGAAGAAACAGTAGAGTTTGCCAACAGAAAGGGAGAATTAGTTAGAAATCAAAAGCAAAAGAAATAGGAAATGCTTTCACCTGAGACTTTAGAACTCAAACACACTGAATAGCATATAGGTGGAGATGATAAAATGGGGCACAATTAAAAAATAGTTCTAAAGTAATGAGATTAGTGGAATAAGAGTACGTCAGGTCACAAGTCATATTGTCTTTTATAGAGCTTGCACCAAATGTAATAGGGTATTGCACACATATTACCACAGGTTCAAGAACAGCTTGGGCAACATCTTGAGACTGCCTCCAAAAACAAAAAGTAAATAAAATACAACTTCAACAGAAAGTCTTGTTGAGCAACGAGGGAACAACTTCAGGATTTTCAGAAGGTAATCTGGGGATTAAGTTTGTATTACATTCTCAATTTTGTGGGATGAATGGATTAAATGAAAATTAAGAAAAATGTAAGGAAAGCATCTATGAAGAAGGAAGGAAAAAAGAAAACAAGCAATCACAAATATCAAGAGAAAAAAAAAGCCTTTTAAGTGGGCACAACCAGGCAACAAAATCATACAAAAGAGTATTAAATAACATGACAAATTTTTGGAAAATAGTTTAAGTATTAAAAATTGTGTTCCTCAATTCTATACCTCCATGTTAGCCAAGAAATAATGGTACTCCTGACCAATAAGAAATGATGGTATACCTGACCAATGAGACCAATTAAAGGACATCAAGCAAGAACAATAAAGAAAGAAAATTCATATAATACCACGGATTGATCCTCGTGGATATTTCACTGACTTTAAAGGGAATAAAGTGCATACATATATGTATACAAAATAGTAGCAATTATTTTAAATGTATCTTTCTGTATTTATTTAGTTTTGAGAAGGTACAAAAAGTTTTAAGACTATAAGCCAAACTTGAAACCAGTAATTAGCTTTGCAAAGAAAGAGAGCTTATTGATTCAACAGGATTAAATGTTTTTATTACAATATTAGGGAGTAGTGAAACATGCCTGTAATCCCAACACTCAGGAAGTTGAGGCCAGAAAACAGCCCATCTTGACTACCAAGTGAGATTATCTCAAAAAAAAAAAAAAAAGGGAATAGCAACAATGGGGGTGGGAGGATGGAGAGGGGAAGGGATGGGAAGGGGAAACAAAGGAGGAGGCAACAATGCTTGATAGGAAATGTACTCACTATCTTGACCATGTAATTGTAACCCCTCTATATGGTATTTTCATAATAAAAATAATAAAAAGAAATAGCAACAACAAAAAGAAACTAAACACATTTTTAAAATTGGACATTTATTTTTATAATAGAACAAGTAAAAGTAAGATAGAAAATTACTCATTTACCAATTCATAGGTCTTTGTAACTTTAATGAAAATAGGTTTGGAAGATTGAAGGACCATAAAATAAATAAAACAGATTGAGATAAAATAGAAAGAAAAGAGGTGAATAAAACAGAAAATACAAAGAGCTTTGTTGTTGTTGTTGTAGGTAGTGGGGCTTGAATTTAAGGTCTGGGCTTTTATCTCTGAGCTTTCTTTGCTCAAGGCTAGTGAGCCACATTGCTTCTTTCAGCTTTTTCTGAATAGTTTAAAGGAGATAAGATTCTCTGGGATTTTCCTGCCCAAGCTGGCTTCAAACTGTGATCCTCAGATCTCAGTCCCCTGAGTAGCTAGATTTATAGGTTTGGGTCACCAGCACCCAGCACAAAAATCCTTTGTAATGAATAAGTATAAAAAAATATATTTGTTCTTCTCATGAGACAGAAGAAAAAAGAAACATTCTTAGTGAGCCTCGATGCTTACCAATACCCTATAAAAACAAAACAAAAAACCCTCAAAGGCCACAATACTTAAGTCAGAACAGAACAGGATTTAGTATCCTGGGATAAAAATAGCAAGGCCCAGAGTAGCAGAAATTAACTAACCTCCAAGCCAGATCAAAAAGAAATGAGAAAAGTGACTTTGGTAGATTAGTAACCCACAAGCTAAAAAGGGAAGTGGGCTGACAGTTTTCAAAATGCCTGAGAGTTTTAGTATATGAAAGGTAAATGAACCCTTAGATATGTATTTTAATGTTTTTTCTTTCATACATGTGTTTCTAATGCATTTATAAGATTATCTCTTTGTTGCTTTGTATGTCCCTCCCCCACAGTATAACCCCTGCTTTCACTATATTTGAT
>NW_012267289.1:6120141-6205703 GCF_000151885.1 Dipodomys ordii | reverse complement strand
AAAAAAAAAAAAAGAACATTTCAAACAAAGTGGACTAACTGCCAGATAAGAGATAATTAGAAAAAACTTTAGGAAATACTAAAATGAATCACTATACTCAGCCAGTCCATGATCAGATATAAGAATGAAACTATTATTAGCTTTGGTTATATGTTTACATGTTTGTGTTTATTGCTATGTATTAGTGAGAAGCTGGAAATAAAGAACCATTTAACTCTTACATATTTCAGAGAAATTTTGTTAAACATGTTTATCATTTAAATATTGTTTCAGTATGTTTCCCAAAGCTTTATATGCTGGAGGCTTGGTCCTCCTTGGTGCTTGCTGTGGTGTGGACATGGTAGAATCTTCGTGTGTGTGAGTGAACTCAGAAACTGGGTTCTTCTGTCCCTGAGTTTCTTTTTGCTCAAAGCTAGCACTCTAACACTTAAGTCACAACTCCATGTCTGGGTTTTTTTTTGTAGTTTAGCCTCACAGACTTTTCTGCCCTGACTGGAAGATCTCAGCCATAAGAATAGCTAGGTTTACCAAGTGCTACCTGTGTGATTTTTTTTCCAGGAATACCCCTTCCTCCCAGATGCTGGTGCTGATGGGCTGTTTGTTATCTCCCAGTAATTGTGTGGGTATCAAAATATCATAAATGGATAAACATAGATAAAAAAAAGAATAGCTAGGTTTACAAAGGTATGCCACTGACTCCCAACAAGGGCAGGATCTTTAAGAGATGATACAAAGCAAGAAGTAGATAGGTCCTCAAACACAACTTTGGAAAAGAATTAATATAGTTTGGATTCTGGTTGGTACCTGTAAGAGTGATATATTGTTTCAGAATAAACAAAATAAACAAAACTATCAAAACTATCTCCCCTGATCCCTCTTTGGCTCCCTATTATGCCATGTGTGCTCCACTTTTTCCACATCCATTCTCACTGCAGTACTATCCCCTATAGTGTGATATCAACAGAGGTACCAATCACAAAATTTGATGCTGGTGCCATTCTCTTACATCTCTAAAAATGTAATTCAAATAAACTTGTTTTGAAAACAAAATATACAGACTCAGGCATTTTGTTATGGCAATAGAGAATGGAATAAGACAAACATTAATAACAGGAATTATTTGAAAAGAGTGTATAAATCAAAAATCTCTTTTGTAACTCAGATCCAAAATGTTCATAAATATCTCTAATATTAAAGAAACCATGCCTTTTTTTTGTAACCAACTCATGATTTATTCAGTTCATCACTTCCCGATGTTCAGGGCGAAAGAGAATATATGTAAACTAATGCCCTATTCATCTATGCAGTGTGATTCACTGAATTTCTTTTTTTTTTAATTGTGAAAATACTGTACAGAGTGGTTACAATTACATGGGCAAGATAATGAGTACATTTCTTATCAAGCATTGTAGCCTTTAACATTCCTCAATATAATAAAGGCTGTATATGACAAACCTACAGCCAGCATTATACTTAATGGTGAAAAACTAAAGCCATTTCCTCTTAACTCAGGAACGAGACAAGGATGTCCAGTCTCTCCACTTCTCTTCAATCTAGTATTAGAATGCCTGGCTACAGCAATAAGACAAGATGCAAACATAAAGGGGATCCAAATAGAGAAAGAAGTAAAACTCTCCCTCTTTGCAGATGACATGATCTTGTATTTTAAGAATCCCATAGTGACGGTGTGTGAAAATTGTAAAATGGGTCTCTTCCCAGTAAGTTACTTAAGATACCTCCCTTACTGTAATCCCAAATAATTCAAGCTGATTCAAAACTTTGGCAAAGTAGCAGGGTATAAAATTAACCCTCAAAAATCAATGGCTTTTCTGTATGCCAACAATGAGAAAAGTGTGGCTGAAATTAGGAAAGCAATTCCATTCGTAATAGCCTCACAAAAAATAAAATACCTAGGAATTAACTTAACCAAAGAAGTGAAGGACCTCTATGATGAAACTTAAAAAACTTGAAAAAGGAAATCAAAATAAATAAACAATGTCTTATTAGCCCATTTATTTCTGGAAAACTCTTAGGAAGAAAATAAATGCAAACAACTGGTTATATCTTTCTAGGTAGCCAACTTATCCAGAAAATTACTAAAATAAGCATCCAAAACTTCTTCTACAAGAGGAGTGCTCATATTCTGATGAAAGAAAGAATAGAGATGGCAAAGCCTAGCCTTGGGATGGTCCCAGGTAGAAAATGCCCTTGAACCATAGCAGAATCCTTGGTGCCCATTAAAACATAATGGAATGACACTGCATTTCAGTAAGAAGAAGGAACAATTACAGCATGAGAATTGAAAAGGAGGCTGGAAGTTTTTTAGTTTGGCCTTCAGGGGAAATAATCACTACACTGACATAGGAAACTCTCCATTCAGGGGACTGAATATGCTTGGTTACATCTATTTAAATCTCATTAGAATTCAAACTATGTGTTGTATTAGTATTAGTAGTCCTCACCTTAAGAGTTCAATTTGTAGCAAAGGCAAATTCCTCCTTTGATGTATCCTATAGGCTGCCTTCTGAGAATCAGAAGAGAACAACCAACTCCGATCATTTGAACATGGAGCATCAACTAACACCTAAAAGAGGGAAAAGAAAAAATGATGCAAATATATCCTAGACATAAAGTGCACAGAGAAGCTACATGACAAACAGCAATAAGTAAGTAACATCTATTTGGGTCCCAAAATACAACATGGTAAGTTCTTCTTTATAACATTTCCTCACTATTAGTTTTCAGAAAATTTTCCTATGTAATTTCAGTGTTCAGGTTTAGTTTGTATGTTTGTTTTCTGTGTTCGTAGGGGAGAAGATGAGAGGAATAAAATCTAATAATGGTTACTAATGACATTTGATATTCTTTTTTTTTTTTTTGACAGTACTGAGAGTTGAACTCCAGGCCTCATAAATGAAAGGCAGGCTTTCTACTACTGGAACCATGCCCCTACCTCCTTTTTTGCCTTGGATAATTTTGAAGTAGATTTTCTACTTTATGCCCAATCTTGTCTAGACTACTATCCTCCTATTTGTGTTTCCCCATGTCACCAGAGTGACAGGCTCTTCCTCTTCAGGTGGGATAACAGAGACCATCCATTGGTTGAGATGGAGCACCACAGATTTGTTTTTACATAGGCTGGCTCCAAACTATCATGTACTGATGATCTCTACCTCTCAAGTAACTAGTATTATATGCATGACCCACCAAACCTTCCAACATTTGATATTTTTGATGGCCATAACATAACTAACAAAAGTTACTTATTTTAAACAGACACTCTTAAATAGTTAAACTTTCAGCCTTTATTTTAAGAACCAATACTGCATTTGACTTTGCTGAGTGACTTTTTTCTGAATTCTCATACTCTCAAATGAAAAGTTATTGAATTAAAGCAATACAGTACCAGTATGTATGTACTGACTCAAATAATATCTGATCTCTTCTTGAGTACCTCTGAGGTAGCAGTAAGTAGAAAATGTCCTATAATCCCTAACTCCAATGTAACTGTTTCCTCTGAACCATATTGGCCATCTGATGATGATTTCTATGTTTACTCTATCAAAATTCCTCAAAGTACTGAGAAACTTTACAGCAAGCACAAGGAAAACAACTTGAAAGCAACATAACAATGGTATCAGTGGGAGCCCATCAGTTTGTTGCAACATAATAAAAGTACCTTGTCAAATGCTTCAGGTTGGGCATGTCCCAAATCTCTTCCATCGAATTCTGACACTTGAATTACATTTATCAAAGGTTGTGGGATGAATGATTCTAGTGTCTGCCTCAGCCATCTCAATCTCAGACTATCAAATTCATTACAATGAAGATAACCTAAATATAAAGTTTCAAATGAAAATAGAATTGACAAATTATTTTCAGCAATATATATTTACTATATACTGTATATATACTACTATACACACACATATACACTCTTGAGACACAGAGAGAGAAAAGTCAATTCATCATGGGCATTAAAAAAGACTTGATGTTTATTCAATATCTTGTTCTTTAAAAACTGAAATACTGACACAAGTATACATGTAATAAAACATTTATAATAGGCATGGCTCCATACCCTCCCAGAAGCTCTCCTACTTCATCAATTCATTCTAATTGAGAGGGATGAAAATCTATAAATAATTATGTAATCCAAAAGATATGCTATACAAACAATATGTTAAACACAGTTCTCACACTAAAGCACAAGCCATTAAAAGAAGAGAATATATTCTACTACAAATGTAAAGTTTCTTCTGTGGCATGTGTTTTATTTAAAATGAAGGAAGGTAGTGTGTTGGATTCCTTAATTTGAGACATATTTACATTGTGTGCTGGGAAGACTTCAAGAAAGATAATTATTTAAGTGTCTCAGTTCTAGCTACCTTGCAGAATGTTTCTTTTATTTTTTTTAGGATTAATTGCAATAAGTTTTTGGGAGCAAAATGGTGGCTGCATAAGACCCATGAGTGATTGTATTCCCATAGTCTTACTCATTTGATCATGTATTTGCATACCAAACTCCTTTTATACAGGCTAAGGAAGCTAGGTGAAAAACTATAGTGTCTGGTTTGAATATAATAAAGTTGCAAAAAGGAAAGATTTGTCATGGTATCCCTTCCTCAACTGAAAGTAGTGTGTCATGGGGAGAGAGATTTTTCCTACTTGCAGACAGGGAAGGAATTAAGTTCAGATATTCAGCCCCATCACACTGAAACTAAGGCAGAGCTTAATAATCCATGTTCTCAGGCTAGTACTTGAAGACTGAGCTCTACACCGTTCTGAGCCAGCCAATGAGTCTACTATCAATTGGGCAGAAGGGTGAGGAGCAAGATTCCATTCACTGGGGAATAGAAACTTTGCTTGAAGCTCACTGTCAAGAACAGAATAGTAGAGATCAAATACCTTCTTAGCTCTTAAACTGTTTAGTAGTAGGTATAAACCTGAATCTTGATGGGACATACTTATGTTTCAGCATATATCACTATTAGATTTTGCATGGGTCTGATGCATACCCTTAAGACTGTGCAGGTCTGGCAATTTTGAGACTCAGGTGTGCCCCCAGCTAGCATCAAGGCAAGAAAATAGGAGGCTATCTCTACTAGCCCTCCCACAATTTTAGACAGCACAGAAAACAAATAAGACTCATTCTATGGAGTAAAGAAAAGACTGCTGGCTCACACCTATAATCCTAGCTACTCAGGAGGCTGAGATCTGAAGATTGCGGTTCAAAGCCAGCCCGGGTAAAAAAGTTTGTGAGACTCTTACCTCCAACAAACCACTAGAAAACCGGAAGTGGCACTGTGGTTCAAGTGGTAGAGCCCTAGCCTTAAGCTGAAGAGCTGAGGGACAGCGCCCAGGCCCAGAGTTCAAGCCCCCCGATAGACAAAAAAGAAAGAAAGAAAGAAAGAAAAATGAACATAGGAGCCTTAGAAATCAGTGCCAGACTAGTGAAATCTATACTGGGCATATTCTAATAAAAGTTTCCTGTTCCCAAGCTAGTGCCTTTGGATGGAACCTCTGGTTATACCTTAATGCCATGGTTGATTGGAAACTTAAATTTAGACAGCATCACCTATTCCTGATTGCAGCAATCCTGGGCCATGAGCACACCTCAGCAGCAGATAGTCCTTATGCTGTGCCAGTCTCAACAGGTGTGGGCTCTGGGTGTAACTCAGGGTGGTTGCAACACTAGTAGCCTTGGAATTGCTCCTTTTATTCATCCCTGACCCCAGACAAGAAAGAGAAATTAATCTCCAACTTGAACTAAAAGGGGACTATGCTTCAAGTCACTGAAAAGGAGCATGGGGCCAGGCCTATCATGGTATGGCTTTGTGTCAGGCAAAATCCAGAAATTCCTGGATGAGGCATTTGGTCCTAATCTGACCTCATATAGAATTTTGCAGGCACAGATTAGCCTACTTAGAGCATCAAGCCTATGAAGGATATGGACACAATTGAGTTTAAGGGATCCCCTAGGACTGAAGCAGAAACAAGGCTTGGACTCTATGCAAACGTGAAATTAGGGTGCCATCTAGTGCTGAATTACCAGAAAGGCCCACAGAATCAGAGGAAGTAAGTATATAGTCTAGTTTCTGTAAAAACTGGCACAAATGCAGATTAAGTGAAATAAATACCTAGTTCTTCTGTGCACAGACTATATCCTTATGTAGAAAACAACAAGATGTAGAAAAGAAAATATTAAAGAAAACAAAATCTCAGTAATCCTCAATAATCTTCAGATACTCAGTGGCAAAATATAGGAGAAATAGGAAGCTTAAAGATAGATTGAGCGCTGGTTTTTTTTTTTTTTTGCCTTGATAGCACTTTTTATCATCTGAAAATATTTCATGTTGATTTATACTATTTCATGAAAATGCAGGTATAGAAGACAAAGACAGACCATATATGCAATCTAAATAGAGAAAACTGCCTAGAGCGAGGACTCTAAAGTGTTAGACCCTTCATACATTACTTGCCTATGTAATGAAAGGGCCATAAAGGCTAATGATAAAATTGTCTCTGCTACTTGTAAATAATGTTATAACTTCACAAAAGCACAAAATTGCAACAAAGAATTTGCTTAAAAATTAAGTAACATTAGATTAAAACGTATTTGGGAATAAAACCACTTTAAGGTTCTGGGTTACTAAACATTTATTATAGACTAGACACAGCCTGTCTCTAACTCATCTACAAATCAGCAGAGTATCATGGTGAAACTTCAAAAATGAAGAAATAATTCAGATCTTGGCACTGCCATTTAGGCAGCTTAGTTAATTTCTCTTTGTCTCAGTTTCATGTGTAAAAATGTGGGTAATAATCATTAACTCAAGCCATGTAGAGCTAAGAGAGGCATTATATATTAGTGATAGTCACACCATGATTTTCTAATTTCTAGGATTTAGAAGATTTTTTATGAAGATATAAAACATTGGAAAAATATATTGGAAATACAGACTGCTAAAACATTCAATATCACATTTTTAGCAACATGATTAACATGGATACATGCATGTGTTCCAACATAAGTTATTATTTTGTTATTAGTACAAAGATGCACCTAATGAAGGGAAGTTGATTTCTTGGGAAAAACCTAAAGGATGGAAAGATGATAGTAGGGAAAGCAGACAAAATGGTAAGTGTAGCATGAGAAAAAAAAACAACCTAGAGATAAGAAGCAGCAGGAAGGAGCACAAAAGCAATTCAAGGAAGATGTCTTTCCAATTTTATCCACAACCAAAGGCTTACCAGTTGTCAAAATGTTATTACTAGCTGGCAACTATGGTTTGAGACTATAATCAGTTACTAAGGAAGGAGACTGTGCTTGAAGGAGTGAAGCCAGCTGCACAGACATATCTGAGAGACTTATCTTCAATTACCCAGCAAGAAAATGGATCAAATGGTAGTACCACTTATGAGTGAAAAAGCCAAGTGAGAGAAGAGGGCTGTGAGTTCAAAACCTCCCTAACTGTACACATACCAAAAAAAATGTTATGCTGGTCACTAGCAGGTCACACATACGATCCTAGCACATGGGACACTGACATCTGAGGATCACAATTCAAAGACAGCCCAGGCAAGAAAGTCTTTAAGAATCTTATCTCAAATTAACCACCAAAAATGAGCTGGAAGTGAAGCTGTGGATCAAGTGGTAGAGGCCTAGCCTTGAGTAAAAGTACTCAGGACAGCATTCAGATTCAGTTCAAGCCCAGGAATGACACCAAAAAAAAAATATCCTTAATACTGATAGGGAGAAGAATTTTACTGGAAAAGAGCTATAGCCCAGAAAGCTGAACATACTACTTGATCAAGCTCACTCACCATTGTTTAGTATGTTCACAGTTTACTATTTAGAATTAAAATTGTTTGTTCCTTTACTGTCACAATTAAGATACTTCAAAGGATGAATTCACACACACACACACACACACACACACACACACACACACACACACACAGTGACGAGTCTATCACTGTGCAAATAGGTGAGAACAGCTAGACAAACAGAAGAGTGGAGTATTTTTTTTCCCAAATCATCCTAAAACATAAGCTCTGAGATCATTTAACACAATGAGCCTCTGTCCAGAAAAACAGCAAATAATGACCTAAAGAAATTTGGTGCATAAAATTCACTCCTAGTATAGCCATCATTTTAAGTTTTGCTTATAAAAGCTTTGATTAGCATTGCTTCTGCATTCCAAATTTGAGGCCTGTGGCTAACCTAATTTTGCACTTCAAGGATCAGCATGAAGACATCTGTACTTCTTAGTGAACCATTATCATTAGTCCTACTTAGAGGAAAAACTACTTTACTTGGAACACTGCCTGCAGTTCATTACCCTTGATGTAAGAACAGGAAGATTCTTTCTCACTTACTTCAAACTCCTAGATTATGTCAGTTTGCCTCTGGGTTTCTAATCAAATCAGCTTCCTTTCACAGATGTGTACAATATTTATAGCCTGCTAATGATGATAATTTAAGGTTAAAATGCTCCCTCTTCAAAATGAAACCCAATGTGATAGCTCCCTTCCATCTTTCACAATACTAAAAATTTTGTATTTCCAGTATTATCAAGTATACAGTTGTAACAGCCAGTATAAAAATAGACTGGAAGTGGAAACAATTATTCTTATAATACATAATTCCATAAAATTCATCTTTAATTAAATTAGTAACAATACAACCTTACAAAATGATCTTGTTTATTTTGCTTTCTTACCCTAAAACATGGCAAGCTTCAATAACAGCTTTTACCAGTACTCTAAAACTTGCACTATATTTTCTTCTAAGTTAACCAACCTAGTCATACCCAAACAAAGTACATTTAGACTGGCATTTCTCACTTTAAAAAATTATTTCAATAGCAAATCTCTCAAAGGAAGAAATAAGTTACCAGTCTTCAAACTGGGATGTGTATGCCCTGGAACTAAAACTACTAATAACTTTCTAAGAGAATGGCAGGTATGGATAGTTTTAAAAGAATTTTCAGACATTACTTTTCTAAAGGAGAATATCTCCAGTGGAATGTCTTTTTTCATATGGTCATTCACTCATTTTATAAATATAAAATATAAATATAAAATATAAGCAAATTTCCTACCCATCAAGAATATTTTTTGTTTTTTGTTTTTGTTTGTCAGTCATGGGGTTTGAACTAGGGGCTTAGGTGCTGTCCCTGAGCTCTTTTGCTCAAGACTAGTGCTCTACCACTTTGAGCCACAGGGCCACTTCCTGGCACTTGAGGTTTTGGAGTGTTTTATTGGAGATAAGAGTTTCATGGACTTGCCTGCCCAGGCTGGCTTCAAACTATAATCCTCAGATCTCCTCAGACCTCTCTCATCTAGAATCTTAAGGCAAACTTTACTGAGTTTAAAAATTCCCAGAGCATTAAAAAAAAAAGGGCAGTTTAATATGCTGGTGTCTTGGTTGAGAAAAGTGAATAAATGAATGAATAAATCTAACAATTAAGCAACACTGCTTTTTGTAACTGAAATGCCTTCCAATATTTGGATTTTGACAACAGTGGAAATGAATTTAAAGTATGCTCTCATAAAAAAGTAACTGAAGTAATGCTTAAGGATATCTGAAGATTTGAGACAATATTTCTGAATGAGACTGAAAAGCCTATGAAGCCACTACAACAGAGTTTTACCATTTGTATTCTATTACCTGTGTGAACAACAGTATTTACATTTATAAAAAATAAGACCATCCAATAAAAAATCAGAAAGAACTGATACTGAATTCTGCCTCATCTAGAAATAAGTAATATTCAACCAAATATCTGGGTTAGTTCTTTTTTACAGTATCACTTATTAACAAAACAATTGACATGAATGTTGATTTGTTGCTTTCAATGATAATACGAATAAAGATTTTTGAGGTCCAGAGTTCAGTTCCCAACAACAACAAAAAGTAAACAATAATTTACAATGTTATCACTGGCTTATCTGCATTTATACTATCTGGCCATAGTGTCTGTATGTTTGTTTTCAGTTCTGTGGCTTGCCCCAAGGTTTTGAACTTGCTATGTAGTCATACTACCACGTAGGCCATGTTAGTCCTATGCCTTTAATGCTTTTTTTCAGATAGTCTTTTTGACCAGACTAGCTCTGGACCTAAATCCTCCCTCTTTTGTCTTCCAAGTAGCTGAGATTATGAGTATGAAATATCACATCCAGCCCAAAGATGCTGTTATTTTTTGTTTTTTATTTTTTTGTCGGTCGTGGGGCCTGAACTCTGGGCCTGGGCACTGTCCCTCAGTTCAAGGCTAGTGCTCTACCACTTGAGCTACAGTGCCACTTCCAGTTTTCTGGTGGTTTAGTGGAGATAAGAATCTCATGGACTCTCCTGCCTGGGCTAGCTTTGAACCGCAATCCTCAGTTCTCAGCTTCTTGAGTAGCTAGGATTACAGGCATGAGCCACTGGTGCCCGGCTCTAAGAGGATGTTTATACTGACTTCTCAGCTAAAATATCTACACTTGAGCATAACATCTGGTTTTCAGACTTCCTAATGTTATAAATTCAATTTTACATTTCTTCCCATATGTTTTCACAGTATTTGACACATACAGCTATTAAAATGCTGTCAAGTTCTGAAAGAAAACCAACTACCTGGGTAAGCACACTGCAGCAGAGCTATTGATTTGCCTCCAGGTGCAGCACACAGGTCCAAAACCTTCTCTCCATCCTTTAATTCCAGTGCCAACACTGGCAGAAGAGAAGCAGCATTTAGGAGATAATATTTTTTCAGGTTCCCAGTTTGGTGTCTTTCTGAAGGCATTCGACTAGGAGTTCTACTGAGGTAACATTTCATAGATTTAGGGTAGTAGGATAAAGATCCTTCAACAAGTGGATGATAGCCCTTCAAATGTAACTCCTCTTCCAGTGCAGAAGGATAACTGAATCTGTTCAAGAGGACAGCATGTTGCCATAGCTCTGGAGAAGTGAGAATATCTCTAGAAATAAAAAGAGAAAAAAATATTAATAGGGTGAGTGAGGTCCTGGGTTTACACTTCATTTGCGGTGATTTTCAGTCAAGATCAGTCTTCCCAACTTTTCCTTTTCCTCCATAAATGGCTCCAGCAAACATTGCTGTGATCTTATTTTTATTTTAAAATTTGATTTTATTCATTGTGGCTTCTAGAAAAAGAATTTCCAACACTAAAATATTATAATTACTGTGTGTGACCCTTTATATACTGCACAAGAAGGGTATGCCTCATTTGCCCCAGTTTCAGGTCTCTGAAGAAAATAAATCTTGCGAAAACATTTTTTTAAGGGCCTATTTTAACTGTATGTCTATGAAAATAGATTTCGGTCTGTCATTATTTGCACAAAAAGTATTTTTCTTAGAGATAAAATTTATGACCAGATACTATGGTTAGAAATATTATGATAAAAATTTTGTTTGAAGGAATGAATATTAATGTTTCTCTCTGCCAAGGATAAAAAGAATAAAAAGCTAACTACAGTGAACTCTACAGTAATAGAGTTAATGAGGTGATGAGTGGCTCAGATGATACAGATCCAAGGATGATTGAAAAATCACTTATAGACTGATGATGCAGGCTTGCCCCCAATAGCTTTAGTTTAATTTGTATTTGGTCCAACAATTAGATCTCTTGACAATCAAGCTCACATCAACCGACGATGATGCAGCAGGAAACATTTAATTTATTTACTAGCTGACCTTTCTGGCTGAGTTATTTGGGAGCCTCATTAACCATGGTCAATTAAATAAATTCCAGCTGCTGTGCACCCTGGAGTTGCCTGTGTAAGAAATGGCTGGATTAAAATGTAACACCTGTGACTCATGCATGCCATGTGAATTTCAATTTAGGTCCAATATGTGCTTTTTCCACTCACTGCTTCTTGCTTACTATGGACGGGGCCATGATAGTTTCCTGGCATATCTGTTTCAACTACTTATCAGGGTAAGAACTTTAAAGCTCATCAATATCTGTAGAAAAGGCTACTGAGTCCTACCTGTAGCTATTGATTTGGTAAATCTGATATAGGGCCTAAAATCTGCATTTTGAACAGGTTTTCAAATAAAACTATTTCTTTAAAATATACTTCTATGGGAAACCTATGAACTGTACAACAAATCTTATGAATGTGTATCCCAGTATACCTAAATTTGATTTTAAAAAATTATCCAGTATTTGAGTCATGTATAACAGAGAAGTGGACAGAAATATAATTGAATTTATGAAGCCTGCAGTGGCTTGATCTATATCATACACCTTGTAAGCAATTTGTATTGTGTATTAGGATTTGTATTGTGCGCTAATAAAAACACTTTCAACTATTTACCATCAAATAGAACAAAAATATAGTCATTGCTTATTTTTCTTAAGAACTTTAAAAGCTATTCTAAGTTAATAAAATAATTGTATATACAGATACCAATAGTTGATAAAAGTGACACACTAATAATTGTGTAGTTACCTTTCTAAACCAGACTATTAAAATGATTAAATGAGCACCCTCTAGTGAATAGTTGTAACAGTTACCAAGGAACTGCTAATTTTGAACCAGTTCAGTTTAGCCATTTCTAGATTATATTCTAGATTATATATACATATATATATATATATATATATATATTTTTTTTTTTTTTTTGCTGGTCCTGGGGCTGGAACCCTAATCTTTGATAAGGGAGCCAAAAACACTAGATGGAAGGAAGACAGCCTCTTCAACAAATGGTGCTGGCAGAATTGTCTATATACATGTAAAAAACTGAAGCTAGATCCTTACATATCACCCTGCACCAGAATCAACTCCAAATGGATCAAAGACCTCGAGGTAAAAGCAGATACCCTGAAAATACAACGGGAAGGGACAGAGGGTACACTATGGCTCCTTGGCATGGGCCGAAACTTCCTAAATAAAGATCCAGAAACAACAAATCAAAGGAAGACTGGATAAATGGGATTGCACTAAAATGCAGAGCTTCTGCAGTGCACAGGATATAGCCAGCAAATTAAATAGCCCACAGGTTGAGAGAAGATCTTCACTAGCCATACAATAGAAAAGGGCCTCAAATCAAAAATATACCTAGAACTCAAAAATTAAACCCTCCAATAACAAATGCATTAACCACCTCTTTCCTCTAAAGAGGAAAGAATAGCCAATAGATACAGGAAGAAATGTCGAATATTTCTGACCATAAGAGAAATGCAAATCAAAACAACATTGAGATTCTACCTCACCCCAGTTAGAATGGCCATTATCAAGAAAACAAATAATAACAGACGCTGGCTGGGATTTGGACAAAAGGGAATTCTACTACACTACTATCAGTAAAACTGGTTCAAGTACTTTGGAAAGAAGTATGGAGGTTCCCCAAAAGACTAACCATAGAGCTCCTCTATGATCCAGCAATCCCACTCCTAGGCATTTACCCAAATGATCACAAACAAGGCCACACTAAAGCTACCAGCACAACTAAGTTCATTGCAGCATTTTTTTTTACCATAGCTAAGACATAGAATCAATCCAGATGCTCCTCAGTAGGTGAATGGATCAAGAAAATGTGATATATATATATATATATGCATATACCATATATATATATACCATATATATATATACACACACAATGGAATTCTGTTCTTCCATTAGAAAGAAATGGCATCACTCACAAGGAAATGAAAAGTCTTAGAAAAAATAGTAATTGAAGTAAGCCAGACTCAAAGAACCATAGGCTTCATGATTTCTCTCATTTGTAATTAGAATATGTCTAAGATAGTCCTAGCAGAGGATGACAATAGCTCAATAGCTATGTACATATGACCATATAAAATGATGTTAATCAAAATGAATTCCAAAATAAGAAAACAAGAGGGTTTTTTTTGTATTTTAATGTACTATGTGAAGTTATTATTTCATTTTCTTTCCTTTGGTTTATCACGTTGTTTGGTTTATCCTGTATTTTTACTTATCCTTAGGTTTATGGTGTTTTAGATTTGGCACCCTGTGTCTCATCTATACGTTTATCTGATTTAGGGACGAGAAGGGGAATAACAAAATGGTAAGACCAAGGACACAGTGTCAACCAAAGGAAGAGCAATACTGAAAAGACATTATGTTGGAAATGAGTTTTACAATCAAGGGGAGGGGAGTTAGGGAAAGGAAAAATGGGAGAAAATGAGGGAGAGGGTAACATTGTTCGACAAGAAATGTACTCATTACCTTACTCATGTAACTGTAATTGATCTGTACATCATCTTTACAATAAAATTAAATTAAATTTAAAAAAGAAAACCAGGGCTGTAAACTGATTCCTGAAACTTGATGGGCCTGTATAACCCAGAAAACCTTTCTGTAGAATGTTTCACTATTGCGTTCTGTTGTTACCTCCAATATGCTAAATCATTATTGTCTTCTTATCAACATTCACTCATTTTTTAAATATAAATTAGATTTAGCCAGGCACTGGTGGCTCACACATGTAATTGTAGCTATTCAGGAAGTTGAGATCTGAGGATCGTAGTTCAAAACCAGCCTAGGCAGTGAAGTCCATGAGACTCTTATCTCCATAAACAGAAAAAGTCAGAAATGGTGTTGTGGCTCAAGTGGTAGAGCTCTAGCCTTGAGCACAGAAAGGCTCAAAGACAGAACCTAGGCCTTGAGTTCAGGCTCCAGGACTGGCAAAAAAAAAAAAAAAAAAGTATATGAAAACATTTTATCTAGAAACTGCTAAACTGAACAGGTTCAAAATTAGCAGTTCCTTGTTAAGTGTTATAACTATCCTCCAGAGGGTGCTCATTCAATAATATTAGTGTATGGTTTAAGAAGAATAAATGAATTCATGGAACACACAAGAGTATATTTTCAATCCATTTTATTTTTAGTCATCAGAAGTTCTAACGATGAGATGATGGTTTTCTATTCTTTCTTGGCAAAGTTTCTTCCTTATCACACATACAAGAGAAATTCATGGCAAATTTCTTATCTACAGTACATAGCAAGGAAGTTCTGAATGAACATTAGTGTTTTTGGTCCAGATAGCAAAAGACTAAAAAACCAGAACATAAGAATATTGGAATATATGTACACACTCCAGAGTTCTGGATTCCAGGCCTCTCATACCAGCCCAAATGGCATGCATTTGCCATAGAGTGTAATCATTCTTACCACTGATTTTTAAAGGAGCACAAAATCGCTACTTTATAGGGTTTTGCACAAATTCAAAAGTTGTATGTATGTGTATAAAGCCAACATTTGGGACAACATAGAAATCTAGATACTAGTTAATTTCTCTCTTCCTTAACCATCCCATTCTACCACATTATACAAATCTGGTGATTCTATCGAATCAAGCAATTATTTTCCCTTTGTATCCATAAACTTGGGTCAGTAAATGGTTTTTGTTTTGTTTTGTTTTGCTTATTTGCTTTCAATAGAATACATAAAATTTCCATACAGAAAAACTTCATATGAGCTGTATTCATTAGCCCATGTCTCAAGTTATCTGTAAATAAGATAACTACATCTTAGAGGGTTGTACAGAGAATTGTTGTTGGTTTTACAATGATGAGACTATTGGCTGATATGTGTAGTAGTTAAAATAAGCAAAAAAAAAAAAAAAAGGTAGGAAGTAGCAAACTACAGGTATTATTATATGTCCAGTAAGAGATGATGAAAGCCTAACTAAATAGTGGCTTTAGAGTTAGAAAGAATTCCAAATTTAAAAAAACATATATCAGGCAGAAGCAACAGCCTTGTTTGTTTGTTTTGATTTGATAGGGGAAAGAGTAGTGTTGTGTAATACCATACATTTTGGGAGTCACCAAGATAACTCTCACCAATCACACCAACTACACAATTTGTGGGATCCCATAGACAACTCTCATGGTTGACTATTCACTAGAAACACACATTAAAAACTGCTGTATTTACAATTGTGGCTACAATTTATCATAGAAAAAACGTATAAATTGTAGGCATGCCTCAAGAAGTAGTGTGCATAACAAGCATGAATTTTTTTTATTTCAAACTGTGGTATGACAGATAAGACCCACTTTTCTTCACAGTAATATGTGAAAATATGCATAGGAGTATTGGCACTCAGAGGTGCTCAATAAGTTCTGGTGTCCAATTTCATGAAGACCCAGAAAGGCAGACATAGTCAACTGCCCTTTACCTTTTATTCTCCAATACTTGTGAAAGGTTGAGCTGATATGTATGCTAACTTTCCAGACAAATCACATTGTTGGACTATAAGGTGTGGCTAAAGGTCTCTAGTAAACATGACACTCTTATCAGGTATATTTCAAGGGCTTATATGTCACCTCCATAAAGGTGAGGAGAAATGTTGGACTTAGGTGAATGAGGCTCATTTTTTTGTTTTTATTACAAAGTTGATGAGGTATAGAAGAAAAAAGAGATAATCAGATTAATGGTGATACTTTGAGATAACATAAGCAAATATCCAAAGCAATGAGAAAAATGATATGCTTCTCAGTCTGCTCAATATAACAACTAATTTTAATTTTCAGAACACTTCAAGTAGGGAAATGATACTAGAAAGAACTGCATGGCTTGAGACAGTATCATATTAAGCAAAGTTTAAAGTCTTGCTTTGGATTTGAGAAAGAACTGCAAGGTAACATGTATTACAAAAGTTGAACTCAGTAAACTTGAACTTTAAAGGGTCTCTAAGAGAATGAATGGCCAAGAAAGGGCATTACAAAACAGCACAATTCACTACAATTAAAACAAATACTAAAACTTTCAGCTAAAATTAGAGTTATTATCAACACAAGGAAAAAATAAAACACTTGAGTTTTCCTGGAACTAAATAGAAATCTACTTAGTTAAAAGCACATTATTACGCTTTATAAATTGTTACAAAACAAAAATACATAATTCTATTATTTACTAAGCTATCTTCTATTTTAGATTGCCTTCTGAAAAAGCCTTTATTTTGCTTATAGCAACTTTAGTACACAGTTATGCAAAACTTAAATTAACATAAAATCACAACAAAAAGGTAGATGAAGCAGAAGGCACAGCTAATTAAATGGGTTTGAGGTTCACCAGTCATTTTGTTTAGGGTCAAACAATAATTTATCAGGCTGCCAAAGCACACTAAATACAAAAATAACTGATTACAGGGTATGAGTAGCCAAGTTTCTTTAAAATATACAGATGAAATATCTCTTGAAATCTTTAATCATCCAAGTATGTTTTAATTACATTCCAGGTAGGAGCAGCAGCACAGAACAAGGGTTAACAGTGCGAACTCTTAAGTTAGAGAACCTAGGCACAAGTTCCAGCTCTGTTTTTTACTAGCTGAGTGAACATGGTCAGGTTAACTTTAATAACCTTAAATGAAAAATGAAAAACAACTCTTACATATTGTGTCTGAAAAGCACTTACATCAGCATTGTCTGTCACATTAAGCATTCAAGATATGTGATTTGGGATATACCTTTGCATACTGAAAACATCATTAATTTATTACACACTTCCATTCCACCTATGTGACAAAAGATACTCATATTGAAATCTAGCTGTGAAATAAAAACCGTCTATACACTACCTTTTCATATTTTACCTTCTCATACTTATTTTACCTTTTCATTTCATGTCTCCAAAATAGCTTTAATTTCTTCTAAAATTATCTTAAACCACATCAGATTGTATTTTATTTGCCAAGACTCAATCTTTGTTCTAAAAATTACTTAAAGCTAATCTGTATACAGAAGACATACTGTGAGTTAATTCAATAAAAAGTAAAATGACTATGTGAGTAACTATTGTCTGAAACATGATCCAGATCTATAACTTTTTCCCCTGTGACATAATGGGTTGGGTTTTGTCCTTAACTTCTCCAATGGTGCATATTCTTTGCTTAACTTACAATGTGTCTGCTTTCGTCTGCCAAGTTAACACTTGTTAAAGTCACTAAGACCTTGTTTTTGCTCAGGCCTTCGATTTGACAAATAAAACAGGTGTATGTGCCTACTTATGCTCATCAAATTAGGGGTTTACATAGTTAGAACAATGCCACTCTCCTTATAACACTAGATGGTAAGCAATCCAGACACTAAGACTGTCTTGCTCTTTGAAAGACAGTGGGTGTTGTAAATCACATACTTGGTGTCTAAGGCCCATATAGTAACACTGTCAACAGTAAAACTCAATAAACAAGTCAAATTTCTCAATTTTATGAATTATTTTTATAATACACTTAATATGTATGTATGTTCAACAGACACATCAGGGAATAAATGATTATTAAAGAATTACTCTTGTTGCATCTTACTTTTTTTCTTTTTTGTCAGCTTACTCAGGTCCTAGGCACTATCCCTGAGCTCTTTTGCTCAAGGCTACTGCTCTACGACTTTAATCCACAGAGCCACTTCAGATTTTTTGGTGATTAACTGGAGATAAAGACATTCACAGACTTCTATGCCCAGGCTGGCTTTAAACCACAATCCTCAGATCTCAGCCTCCTGAATTGCTAAGATTATAGGTCTGAGCTACTGGAGCCTGGCTTGTTGCACCATTTTTAAATTTCAAAAACTACTCAAAATTTTAAGAATCTTTTGTCATAACTTTTCAAACTTAGTGATCAGTTGTTTTATAGAGCAAAATAATTGCTCAAGAAGACATAAAATTTTCTTAATATCACAATTTTCCTTTTTCTGCTGATCATTTCCTATTAGTGTCTGCTTTCAGGTTTAGAGTCTACCGTTTATCCTCACTGCATCCAACCTCCCCAAAGTTACGCTAAATCCTCTCTCCCAATGGTTCTCTCAGAGCATCAAGAGATTATACTAACCTTACTGTACTCCAGGAATCTCCGAGTTCGTTGGAATACTGTTTTTCAAAATGATCCAACACAACTTTGCAAATCTGTTTTGCAAGCTTCCCCTCTGATTTTGATCTCAGCTAAGATTATAAGAAAAAAAAAGATACTGACACTCAATGATAATAGTACAAATTTATTGAACAACAACAGCGTGGTCTTTTTATTTACAAAAAAATCAAAAGATACCCCTGCCATTTGGTCATGGAAGCATTATTAGCTACAACAAAGCTGTGTTACTATTACGCAATCCACTTATGCAAAAGCAGGGTTTTTCAACCTGATCGCTGTCCAAACGTGAAGCACAGGTGAGAAGTGGAACTGATCATGCCAAGAAAACGGCATCAACTAGAACAAAACTGACTTAAAGAAGACCAGAGGCGGCTCCGTGCACGCCTCAGGGGGGCTACTACCTGTTTGCGCCCCGCGTGAACCGAGGCCGAGGCCCGACAGACAGGCTAGGGGGCGGGGAGGCCGGACAGACAGGCCAGGGGGCGGGGAGGCCCCGTGTCTTCCCGGAAACTTATTCCTTAACGAAAAGCGTTTCTTTCGAGGTCCAAGAAAAATGTACTGAAACCCGGTCCTCGGACTCCGGGACACACCAGCGACCCGGAGCGAACACCGGGACCCCCCCACCCCGACGCGCGAAGGCCGGGCTCGAACCCGGGGAAGCTACGCGGCGGCGGGCCGGGCAGCGAGGCCCCGCGCAGGGAAGAGCTCTGGGTGGGGACCTCGGGGACTCGAGCGCAGCACCAGCGCACACGACACTATTCCAGGCTAGGAGACGCGTCGGGGTCGGGCGCCATCGCCGAGCCCGAGCCCCGGGGCCTCACCCGAGTCAGCATTGTCCCAGGAGGAGCGTCCGAACGAGACTGCGACGAGACTCGACGTGAGAACGACCGAGACAGAACACCGGACTTCCGCGATGGCCAGACGAGCGGCCGGCTCGCGGGCTTTCCTGCTATGATCTCGCGAGATCCCCTTTGGCGAAGTCTAGCTAGGAGATTGACAGCTTCCGCGAGAGTTTCGCGGGAGGCGGCTCCGCGGCTCCCGGAGGCAGGTGTTTCCTGGGACCCGGATGCTGTGGGCCCGTAGGGCGTGGAAGCTGGGGGCCCTGCTGGGAACTGGGAGAGAGGCCCAGGGATTCCGGGCAAGTTTCACTGGTGAACTGTGTACGTGCGTGGTCTCAGCCAGGTGATTTATCGTGACTGGGTCCATCAGTCTGAGAACTTGTCACGGGGGATGTGGAGAAAGCTCAGGCAGGCTCTGTCCCAGGATGGCAGGTTAAGTCGGATCACACACCAGTGGAATGTTACCGCAGGGTTCCATTGGAAACAATCGCATCAAGCCAGACCCTCCGAAGTACCGGCTGCAGGGTTTCGCTCCTTTGTGTGACTGTATTGTGCTATAAATCTACACGTAAACATCGCGCTTGGCTATGATAAACAGGCCTGTGAACACACACAGACCCGAGGAGATGGGGCCTAGGAGAGGACCCCAAAGGCTCATTGTGCATGTGATCATACAATACTTATTGAACGCTGGGGTGTGGAAACAGGGTTTTTAAGTTTTGTTTTTTTCTTCGTGGTCACTTTTATGTCTTGTATGTAAGTTTATCTATTTGGGGGACAACAGAGAGAACACAAATGGTGGGACAAAGGGTGAACAAATGCAGCAATAATACTCTAGACACTGTGTTGAAAATGAACTATACAATTGGGGGGGAGGTTGAGAGTGAAAAACTAGGAGAAAGGGAAGAGGTTCAAGAGGAAATGTACACATTACCTACATAACTGCAGCTCCTCTGTAAATCACCTTTACAATAACATTTTTTTTTGGGGGGGAGGAGGGTCCGGTCGTGGGGCCTGAACTCTGGGCCTGGGCGCTGTCCCTGAGCTCTTCAGCTCAAGGCTAGCGCTCTCCCACTTGAGCCACAGCACCACTTCCGGCTTTTTTCTTTGTGCTGAGGAATCCAACCCAGGGTCTCATGCATGCAAGGCAAGCACTCTACCACTGAGCCATCTTCCCAGCCCTACAATAACAATTTTTAAGTATATTATTTTAGTCTTCAAATTTAATTTGTCTTTCTGAAAACGTATTTTAAAAAACCTCATTATCCAAAGAATCTCATTTAAAACCAACAAATGTAAGAGAAACAACATGCTGGCATAAATTATTTTATTGTGTAAAAATGTAATTAATAATGATCAAGAATAAAAATGTATATAACAATGCATATAACAAAATAGATATTTAATTGTTAAAACCTACATTAACAAAATATCTTTCAAAGTATTTATTAGAACACTTTAGAGAGACAAATTAATTTTCAGTAGGATTATATAAAACATTGATTCACTTTACAATATTTCAAAATCTTTTATTAAACAATGTCAGTAATTATACAGAACAGTAAATATGTATAAGAATTTTAAAATGTCTTCCAAATCAGAGGAATGGGGAAAAGATAGGAAATGTATGAGTTAGTTTTTTAAATGAATAAATGTATGTATTACAGGAATCTAATATAAGCCAATTTTCCCTTACAATCCAGTCCAAAATCTGTATCCTGTCTTCCTCCAACGCTTATTCTCACATTTCAACTGCCTATGGAATTTAGGAATTTTGTATCTGAAGTGGAATGCTTTTTGATCAGTGTGATAGGTATGTCACACATATAAACTCCAAAAATTGGTACCATAGTGACTATAGAATTAAGTGGCCTGTTTGTGAAAAATGTGAATACAGTGGGATGCTCTGAAGTAAAATTTAATCATAGGAAACTGCCTCAGAGGCACTACTGCGTGCTGTCAATGTAAGTTACTAAATGCACCAATCTTATCAAGGTGACTTGAGAATTACTGTGCTTATCTAATTTTACCCTTGATATATAAAGTCAGGCTTTCAATTAAAGGTAACATTATGAAACCAGTACTCAAAAGTATCTAGCTAAAAGTTGGAAGACAGATGAGTAGAGAATCTGATGATACTCTCAACTACAAAAAAGCGCTATTATTTTAAACTGAGAAATTAAGAAAGTATATATGAACAGTATACGAGCTAACTTTTATTCTTATTGCTTTAATGTCCAAACTTACTTGTTGCAAAATATAAACCTCTGAACCTGCAGGTGCCTTTTAAGCCGTTTTTGTCTTGAAATTTAAGTCAGAAAATAACTAGCTCCTGACAGTATAAAGGGCTGGTGCGGAGCACCATTACCTCTGAAAGTGTCTGGTTCTAGAAACAGGGGTGTACTGTATCTTAGAATAATGTTCACAAAACATATATTTATTTTAATGAATTTTAGTGAATATTTATTTTTAAAGAATCTTTTAAAAATTAGATTTTAAAAAAGCATTTCAAGTCTATTTACTGGGTTCAACACCAAAGAAAAGAAGAAAAATAACCACAAATGGAACTGTGTCTTTGGGTACATATCGTTTAGTAGAAGAAAGATCTGAGAATTTGCTTTTGTAAAAAAAAAAAAATTAAAGTTAGGCCAAAAAGAGAATGGATACTTGAAGAATAATGTTATAACAAAACACTTCAACCCATATAAATATATCCTGTTTTTGTAGTTCATGTCTGTCAATCAACTCTATATTCCAGACACAGTTTAAACAAAGTATCTGCAGAAAAGTGCACAATGAAGAAAATAGAAATTAAACAAAAGTCAAAAGTTTAGAAAAATATAAAAATAGTTAAAAATGTAGTTACAAATCCCCAGGAATTCCCATTCCATACACATGTATCTTACAAAAAATGTTTATTGTATAGAAATACAGACTATTAAATAGTAAATAAAGTATTCTGAGTCCACTGTCTCTACTTCTAAGGAGGTTTTCCTTCAGGAACATGCTCATCAGCAGGATGTGTTAACCATAATGTCAACACTAAATCTTGCTAATTCGATTAAAATGCTCATACAATCTATTGGTCATTTTGTTTCCTTCCTGTTTTATCTGTGATGATATTGGAGAAGCAAATCATCAGATCAGCGTCTTGGCTATTTTCTTCACATTAAAATCAGTTATTTACTGCAGTCATCAATGCTCAGGGTTTTTCTCCTTTTAGAAATAACAAGGCTCCAGATCCCTTTTCTAATGTTGACAGCTAGTCCACATGACTAGGTTATGAAATCACATCATGAGCCTCGCTGTTAGGTCTCTGTCGCACAGCCAGTGGAGGCAGCGGCTTCCCATAGAAATCTACATAAAGAAGGAAACCAAAACCATTATGGAAGTCAAACTTTTTGAAACAGTTTTTTTATATTCCAACCAACATCTTCAAAAAGAGCAAAACAAGAAGTTTGGTCAAGGAAGATGATAGGTAAGGAAAATAAAAACAAAAATAAGAAACCACAAAAAAATGTGAATAAGTTCAAACAACCAGGGTAAATTCTACTCGACCTAGTAAAATGCTACACAAACACACTAATATCTATATTGGTTTCTAATTACATACTCATGCAAGAACAGATCAAATATATTCACATCTTCACAATCTTCTCACAGGATACTTGTAAATCTGTATTTGTACATACTGTGTTTTTATCCAATGGTGATTACTGCTAGGTATTTTAGAAGAAGCAAGTTACAATAATGTTTCTGCATTGTTCATAGTTAGGGAAATTTTATACAAAATAGTCTATCTTTAAAATAAGTTTCTATTCCTTTAATGATCATAAATTGGCTTATAAGCTTAATGGCACATATGTCATCTATAAGTAATTAATTTCGAGTCTACTATCTTAAAATCATTCCAGAATCATTAGGTGTTCAGGACCACTTAAACATATTAAAATTGTATAGGAGGGATATTCAGTGCAACTAGTAGGCTTCAATGATGCCCTGACAAATGTTAATATAATAACACAATGAGTTAAAGTATGGGATTCAAAGCTGACAGATCTAAGCTCAAATCTGGATTCAACCATTTATTAGCAATGTGGAATATATGAGATCATCATGCACAAAAGGCAGACATTGTCATGCTATAATTTGGGAGAATTAAAACTTTAAGCACAATGGCAGGCATAGGATATGCGATATTATTCTTGCTATCATTAAAATGAAAACAGAGGTAGTTCTTCGGATAAATTTAAAAATATTTTCAGAAAAGATAGATCAAATGCATGTGTAAGAAGTATCTTTTTCTTTCCCCCAAATTAAGTTCATATCTGTCACTGTTTTTATCGTATTTTTGCCAAAAAAATGCATTGTTCCATGCATACAGGTATGTGATTGATTTCATCATAGAGGATACAAGTAGAACTTAATATAAGTTGTACATAAATAAATAAAATGATCAACTTAATTGCCAACACACATCCTAATAAAGAACTTCAAATATTTTAGTTTATATATTTGGTATTTTTGACTCTTTGACTCATTTCTCATGTAATACATAATATATGACATGGACAGAATAGAGGTTGAGAGTGCCCAGAAAGCTAATCAGTATTCTCGGTTAAGTTTTTTCTCCAAATGAATCTGTCTTACCATTACATCAAGCAAGCTTTGTATTATTAATGCTATTTAAAAAGTAGAGTCAAAGGCAGGCAGGTCCCTGTGGCTACATGCCTGGAATCCTAGATATTCAGGGAGGTTGAGATCTGAAGATCATAACTGGAAGTCAGCCCAGGCAGAAAATTTCATGAGAGTCTTAATAGAGCTGTAGCTTAACTGGTATAGTGCTAAACATGTTTGAGTTTAAAAAAAGAAAAAAAGTAAGGGACAACACCCAGGTCCTGAATTCAAGCCTCAGGACCAGCAAGCATACACACACACACACACACACACACACACACACACACACACACACACACACACACACACACACACACACACACACACACACACACAGTCAAATTATTATCAAGGTAAATTTTTGTAATCAAAGTGTACGACTCAATTAAAATTTTCTGTTAGAATTATAATAAGTTTGTCAACTCAGCAAATTTTAACTGACTAGAGTTGATTTTTAATTATGTATTCTGGTTTATCACATATGTTATCTAGTTTCCATCAATCTTTTATCAATCCAGTTATAGATATATAGACCAAAAATGTGTTCAAAATTTAGAAAAAGAAATGTAACCATATATTAAGTATTTAGTAGGATATCAGAGTAACATCTCTTGATAAACCAAAAAAAATTTAATGTGTTTTATATTAAAATACAAAATGTTATTATGCTTGTTTTCTTTTCTAGTTAGAGATGAATGTACATATTTTTTTTAATCTAGGTTGCATATGCTTTAACTTTAAATTACTGGAAAAATAATGGTATTTAAAAACCTTTAAAGGTTATCTTGGGTTTCTCTGTTCTGGGAAAGTAATTTTTGATGAATAAATAAAAGCCAACTGGATTATTAAAATATAGTGACCTTATAGTTTTACAATTCTTTCCATCTAATTTGGGAGCAAATGTAGAAAAATGAAGGAGGAGGGACCAGTTTCAAACTCTTACACTAACTGTCTTTGTGAGACTCTCCCTGCCCCATGAAGGTATCATCTACTCTTTGCATGTCATTTGACATTCTCCCACAAACAGCAAACTAGCATTTCCTCAACAAGTGTTCATTATGGCAAAGTACTCTGGCTATGTGATGACCACTGGGGAAAATATCCTACCTATTCATCCTCTCCAGCTTACCTCCTGAGTCCCTTCTGTCTGAGTGACATTATGTTAGACTGTCAGACTTTCCAAACAGATACATCACATACCTCTACGTATCTCTCCAAAACAGATTTCCTTCCTACTCATATTTTTAGTCTCAGAGACAACACTAACCTTGCTAGTCCTTTGAACCAAAATTTTTCTATTTCTCCTGCCCTCCACCTATATTTCCATTACTCTAATATCACTAATAATTCTTAAAATAATTTTGTGTATTTTTCTTCATTATTACAATGTCCACTTTGATTACAACAGCTTCCTGACTAGGATTCTTCAGTTTGTCACTATCATTAAGTTTTTACTTCACATTGTGAGAAGAATTATTTCCCTAAGCATTAAATCTACTAATAACAATTCACATGCTTAAAAAGCAAGTCCAGATATTTTAACATAGCTAGGAGCCTTTTTCCATCAGTATCAAAGTCCAAATTTCAATAATTTCTAAAATTTAAAATTATCTCTTTTTTACTAACTCTATTCACATCAACCTAAACTGTAGTAGCAAGTGATTGCATGTTGTCCAAATAAACCCTGTACTGCCTGTTCTCACCTTTGTACCATTTTTTTATGTGTGGGGGTGGAGGGTATAAGGTGCTGTCTTTCAGACAGAATCTCATTTCGTAGACCCTGCAGGGTGAGACAGAACTTTTGATACTATTGCCCCAGTTTCCTGAGTACATTATAGTCATGCCTACTATTGAATAGTCTGTTTCTTCTACTTACTGACTCCTTAATGTTTGAAGACTTAGTTCAAGGGAACTTCCCTAACTCCTGCAGTTTATGCACAGTATATAATTCTGTACCATATTATGTTCTGTAGTAAACATTACTGTGTAAGCTGGAGTGTGGTCCTCTTCATTAGGTAAGGCTCTCTACTATGTACATCTTACTGATCTTAGTATTAGAATGTTTTTAGCTATTGTCAAGTGAAAAATAGATGCTTCCTGAAATATGAATTTAGAGAAAACTATCAATCCTATTAGAAATTATTTTTCTACAGAAGTATGTGTATACAAGTATGTATATACATATGCATCCTTAGGCTCAATTTTCTGTTCTGTGACTATTTATACTGACAATATACTACAGTACATATAAATCGGGTATAAAGCAGGAAGTAACCTATTATAACCAAGAGAAACATTACAATGTAAAAATCAGCAAATAAGGCAGAAATGTAACTCTCAGTCTGAAAACAAACTTTTCTGCTTTTAGAAATACAAAATAAGTCTAATATTTATTTAAAATATTTCATTACTGACCTATAGTATTATGAGAAAGAAAACAAGCAGTGTGTACTTACATACTTCTTGAAAAATAATAGTTTTACATAACATTAAATTATATGGCACTAATTTTCTAAAAATTAGGAAATACTAGAGTAAGTTCTATGTTAGCCAGCAAAAAGAGAACTGGAGGGACTGGATGTGTGCCAATCTAGTAAAGGACCCTGAGTTTAAAACTTAGTACTAATAAAAATGAGGGGGGAAGAGAAAGGAATTGGATCCTTTCAATGAACAAGCTGGCAGAGCAACAATTGTATGTCATTATTCCTTTGTATTTACATTAAAAAATAATGAAAAGAAGCTGGGTGCTGGTGGCTTGTGCCTATAATTCTAGCTAGGAGGCCAAGATTTGAGAACTGAGATGCAGACAAAGTCCAGGAAGACAAATCCTTACATTTTACTTTCAGTTAACCTGCTGGATGTTCATGGTAGTGGTAAGAGCACTAACCATGAGTGGGAAAAGAAAAGTAAGATCAGATCACAAGGCTTGGACTTCAGGCCCCAGTACTGGCACCAAAAACAAAAACAAAACAAAAAAATGCAGGTTAATAGTAATCAGTCTTTCATTCCTTTTTTGCCTGTTGTCATTTTTCTATGACTTTCCCTTTATTTTCTCATCCTTTACTTCATGGAATTCAAATGTTATACACTAGTTATAACTATAGCAATTCCATTCAAGCAAATTTTTCTCTTGATTAATGGCTTTATTAATAAATGTTTTATCAAAGAATATATTGATCATATACAGAACACACTTATCCCACTGTAAATGTAATTGCAATATTTTAGCTTTAAATTTTTTCCTTTTTTATAACTGTTCATAAACATAGAAAAACAAGTTTGATTCTTTTTATTTCTGCATTCTAAAATAAACACAAATAAAATTATAGATGTAAAGTGAATATAAAAATTTAAAACTTAAATAAAAAGAAAAAAATCTAAGTATAACAAAAAAGGATGGCAATGGATATAAAATGCTTCCAAAAATAAAATGTTAAGTTTGTTGAAGTTATGAGGTAAAGAAAAGTGGATGTAAGATGCATAGATGATATTTGAAAACTGATCCTTTTGTATTACCATTATGACGGGTTTCACCAAGAGGCTCAAGTTTTGGAAGTCTAGTGACTTTGGGGGTTCCCCAGCCAACTAAAGAAAAAGAAAAACATTTAGAAGCACTGTTAAATAAATGTCTCTTTAGTTCTGTTGAGAGGGTTCCTCCCTTGATAAAGAAGTGTTGATTCAAATGTACCAAATAACAGTACTGAATAACCATGAATCCATTTTAACCTATTCCAAAACAGGCTAACATTTGTTTTAACTTACTAGTTAATTCACCTTTAGTTAAAAAAATATGTTCCTTCATCACCATCATAAACAAACTTTGGGCCCATTTTAATCCGTAGAAAAGCTAAAAGAAATATGTTTTATTAAATGGAATATTAGAACTGAGTCTTTGAGAAGTTCATAAAATGTTAGTATTGTAAGCTTTATAATGGTCATCACAACACATTTATGTATTCATTAAGTATTTCTGAGGTAAAGTATAATATTTAGTGTCAAGAAGTTACAATTATTGTGCAGCTATATCCCAATACATTATACCACTTAACCCATGAAACAGGTGGGTATGATATTGGATTAATATTGCAAAAATTCAACTTAGGTAATTTTCAAGATGAAAAGGTGAAATTTTTCAAAGCTGTCATTAGCCATTAATTCATCAAACTCAATTTTCTTTGCATAATCTGAATATTGATATTTAAAACAGAATTTGAACACAGTCTAAGAATTTCAGGGTAAGGTTTACTAAGTAGTTTTCACCGTTGTTCTTTTTTCTGTGTTTTTATTTTCATAAAAAATAGATTGACAAATATTGTACAAATAGACTGCAAGACTCTTTCTTGCAAATTCAAAAGGTAATAAAATACTAACAAAATATATAAGTTATTTCCCTTTTCTTCTGTATTATTTAAAGCAGTATTTCTTCATTCTGTATCAATATCAATTTACTCACCAGGAGGAGGTGGTGGCAGTGGTGCCGGACTCTTAGGAGCAGAGTCATCTGTATTAACTGGTTCTACCCGATGGTTCCTTTTCATTCTTAGTTTCTTAGTTTTCTTTTTACTGGTATCTATAAGACATAAAACCATAACTTCATATCATTGAGGAAAAGTGCCCTTCTATAATAGAAAAAATAGCAAAACAAACTCAAATATGATCCTTTGAATTGTGCACCAAAGAGATCCAAATTAATTATAAACACATTACTCATGATATAATACTTATAAAATATATGCACTATCTAAACATGTATAGCACAGTAGTAGATCAAGCAGAATTTAATATGTAATATTTCTAAAAAGAAAAAAGAAAAAAAGCAACTTTATCAATTCTATCTTAAACCCAGAAAAAATTTAAGAATGGGTAAATTTTCACATAGAATGGCATAGACCTAGAACACCAAATATGCTAAAATATTTGAACAATTCTAGAATCCTAAATTTATATATGTAGTATGCATTTTCTAAAATTAGTTTCTGTAAATAAGCAACTGCCACATATGTGAAACCCACAAAGCAATATAAATTAAAAATAAACAAAAGCTGAGAGCCAGTGGCTTATGCCTGTAATACTAACTACTCAGGAGGCTGAGATCTGAGGATCAAGGTTCAAAGCCAGCACAGTCAGGAAAGTTCCATCAGACTCTTATCTCCAATAAACTACTCAGAAAACCAGAAGTGGCACTGTGGCTCAAGTAAAAAAAAAACAAACATAAAATAAAAAAACAGCATTTTAGAAACAAATTATTTTTCTAAATAAGTTGGCATTATTTGAGACATTTCTGTACAGAAATAATCTTTTAGAATCAAGGCTATAACTTTATAGCTGGAAGAATGAAAAGATGAAGAAGCACTCTAGAACCATTTGGCACGTCAGGATGGACAGTAACTGAGGATGATGGAAGAGCACAGACTAAGGAACAAACAACTTGAACAGTGGCTTCACCATACTCACACACCAGCTGTATGATCTTAAGTTGCTCAGCCTTTCTAAATGCCTGCTTCATATTTATATGATGATGACAGTGTGATCCACAATTGCTATGGTAAAGACTATGTAACACTACGTTGAATAATATAGTGAACCAAAGGCATATTTTAAAGTATGAAATAATGTTGTCTGAAGCCATCACTGGGGCAGGGAAGACCATGAGACATTTATATCCAATTAACCAAATAAAAACCAGGAAGTGGAACGATGGCTCAAGTAAGAGAACACTAACTAACCTTCAGCAAAAAAGAGCAAGGACAGAGCTTAGGCCCTGAGTTCAAGCCTCAAGATGTGCATGTGTGCATGCACACACACACACACACACACACACACAACACACACATATACACTATATATGTACATATATACTATAGTGAAGAATATCATTAAGAATTGAAAGGAAGTAATAATGATTGAGCATTTCCTGTTTTTTGTTTATTTATTTTTAATTTTATTGTAAAGGTGATGTACAGAGGGTTTAGAGTTACATAGGTAAGGTCATTTCTTTTTTAATAGTGTTTTTTCCTCCCTCATTTTCACCCATCCCTCTCCCAACTTCTACCTCTGCAAGTTGTAAAGTTTATTTCCAACATAGTGTCTGGTGAGTACCTGTTGTATTGGTTCACCATTTGTGCTACCTTTTCTGTGATTCCCCTTCCCTTCCCCAAATCAGCTAAACTCATGTAAGTTAACGTGTACAGAAATCAAAAACAATAACAACAGAGAATAAACCAAAGAAAGAATAAAAGCAAGAAATACAAAAGACGTAACAGCAAAAAATACACAAAAAGAAGAAGGGGGAAAAAACATGTTTGCATTTCTTGGAGTTCATTGTGAGAAGCATCATTTTACATAGTCAAATGCCCACAGCCATTGAGCTATTGTGATTCTGTTAAGAATATTTGGCAGGTACTAAGTTAGGAATACTGCAGTGATAAGCAGTCCTACAGATAAATATGATGCTTATTATCATGATGCTTATCCTTTAGTTTTGTACTTTTTCTTTGGTGAGGAGGAGTTGTAGATTTAACTCAAAACCTTGCAACATACTCTATCACTGAGCAATATCTCTTACTCCATGAAAATAATTTTTTTCATGAAGATAATTTTTTTAAATGTACTGATTATGCTTGCATCCTAAAAGTGGCCAGGAAATAAGGAAAATAATGTTGATTTTCACATTACAAGACTTAAAAAGGTAAACACAAACAAAAGACTGTAAAATCTTAAAAAATTTCAAAGATTTTCAGGAATTATGCTGCATTCCTAAATTTATGGAAATGAAATTAAAAATTAAATTTTCTACTAAAATCCTATAAAAGATTACATATTAAGTAAGCATAAAAAAAGTAAGAGAGGGCTGGGAAGGTGGCTAGTGGTAGAGTGCTTGCCTAGCATGCATGAAGCCCTGGGTTCAATTCCTCAATACCATATAAAAAGAAAAAGCCCGAAGTAGTACTGTGGATCTAGTAGTGAGCAAAATAAGTTCAGGGACAATGCACAGGCCCTGAGTTCAAGCCTAAGAACTGGCCAAAAAAAAAAAAGAGTAACTAAAGACTATAAAAACCATAAGAAATACATTTAGAGACAAAATCTATTCCAGTACCTTTTTTTCAAAAATAAGTATGATGTAAATAAAATGAAACATGATTATGTATCTATGAAAACTACTTAAATTAATGAGATTTCTTACCTGATTCTGAAGACTGTTGGTCTATCTCATCTTCATTCTCCAACCGCTGTATTATTGCCTCCTTATAATTTTCTATTATTTCAGATTCTGTGTTTTTGTGGATATTATCACCAATCTGGCTCTTAGATTCTATTTGTTCATGTTCCATTTTATGTTTCAAGTGGCAATCACTACTATCACGATCCTTCACCATTGTTTGCTTCTTTTTTTCTTTTTCAAGCTTTTTTTCATTCTAACAAAAATGAAGTACACTATCTTTATTATCAGGGTATATCTAAGATCATGTTTAAGAGATCAAATAATCTAAGAACATTCTGTAACTTCAACATACTGACATTTCCTACTCAAATGATTATGTTATTAAAACATGCTGGCTGCTAAATACTTATAAACACAGAAGTTACAAAGGAAAAACAAAACAAACAACAAGCCAGGCAACAGTGGCTCTCACCAGTAATCTAGTTACTTAAGAGACTAAGATCTGAGGATTGAGGTTCCAAGCCAGGACTGGCAGACAAATCTCAAAGATACTTATCTCCAATTAATCAGCAAAATGCTGAAAGTGGAGGTGTTGGTCAATTGGTACAGTGTTAGCCTCGAGTGAAAAAGCTAAGCACGAGGGCACGTCCCTGAGTTCAAGCCGCAGTACCGACACCAAAAAACAAAACCCCTCAAATATTATCAGTAATTATATAATCTAGAGGTGATCACTAGTCAGTATATCATATGCTTTTCTTGGCATATTCTCACACATATAGAAACATAGACTGTCAATAATATATAAATACATTAACTGTCTCCAGTAATTAAAGGTCTTTGAGGATATATATTTATTTTCCTGTTAATGAATATGTGATGTTAATAGAATAGTATCTAATATGTAAAAAGTGATATGTAAGTTTTAGCTGTTATAGTTTTCATCAATTACATTAATATTTTAAAGTTGTATCATAACTTATCAATTCCTCTTCTATGGACAAAGAAATTTCAAATTTTTCACTATTATAAGAAATAAACTGTTTTATTCATTCTTAAAATTAAGCTCCTGGATTAGGCCATATATTTTCAAATGTGAACTACAATCACAAATTTCCCTTTACAATCACAAATTTCCCTTGAAAAAAACTGAAACAGTTTATTTATCCCAAAGTGTTGGAAGAATAACATTTTTCTAAATCACCTTCGAAACTGCATATCATTATCATTGTTTTATAATGCAGCTAAACTAATGAATAATAATTTTAACAGGGTTGTTTGAATTTCATTTGAGCTTGATTTACATTTTTAAATTGCTTATTACTGTAGAAGATGAACTAATCAATACCTCTATGATCCTTTTTTTTCCTCTTTAGGGAACTGTGGTATCCCAATGGTCTTTTTACTATTATTTTTCTTACAGAAATTCTTTTATTTTTTCATGTTGTTTGTGACACTAAAGCTAGTCACACTGAACTTTGTGTATTTTATTTCTTACTTAGAAATAGCTTTATTTTTATTTTTGCCTTTTAACTTTGCATAACAAGCCTTTTAAAATAAAATGTCTACATTTACCACTTTTGCTCATGGACAGCTGAAAGAAGAGACTAATGGGACAAAGAGCAGAGAAGTCAAGGGCAGGCCTGACTTCACACCAGGCCCACAAAGAATGTAGGAGTGTTTGAGGAGTGCTGCATAAGAGCGAAACTGGCTGGGAAGGGGCATGGCTGCTGGGAGAAATTAAAATACAGCTATGCAAACTGTGGGCATGAGCCAAGATGAAAATGAACACACAACACACACATGTACAACTCACACCAACACACATATACACACATAATCACTTAACTTCTTCATAACTCAGACCTATAAGTAAATGTTGACAAAACTTGTGATAACTAAAAATTAAATAGAATTCAGGTACAGGAGAATTTGTTGTCAGATTTCTGAAACAGAAAATTGTATATGTACCAGAATATAGTATAAACATCTAAATATTATTGTAAAGTAATTCTGGGATACAACATATATAAGAGTAAATGTATCACTGCTAAAAGTAAAAACAAAAACAGTAGCTGCAATTATTTACTATATTCACCCTTATTTTTATTCCCACTTATTTGAAGTCACAATTTCCTTTTTATTCTACACCAAGTTACCTTTTGATTTTAAAAAAAAGTCATTGATTTTACTGTTGATCTACCCCCTAGCATCAGAAGATGAATTATAAGAGGAAGAAAACTCAGTAAATATTCAGTCTCTCAGTTGCACTTTTGTTAGAGCTAATCTCACTGAACAATGTCTTCTACTTCCTGACACAATTTCCTTACCTCCTTTCTGAAATTGTTAATTTATCATTAAAATGAATATGTATATACATATATATTTGCCACACCTCATACCTCAATGATTACAGATGCTATTGGCTGGAAAGGATTAACAAGAACTGGCGCAGGGTCCATCTCAGCTAGATCACTGCTTCCATCAAGTTCAGCTTTCTCTCGTTCTCTTTGCTCTCTATTATTTGAGGGGAGAAAAATTGAAATTCCTTTTGAAAAAAAAATGTTGAATCATTCCTAAGAAATATATTTGCAATAGCTGTAAGGTATTTAAATTACTCTTAATAAGTAAGTGAAGAGAAACTCAAACATTATAGAAAAGTAGAAAGGCAATCAAAGAAAATACAAAGTAATTGGCAATTTCAACTCCTATTCTCCTGTTCCTAAGCCTCAAACATAAGTAAGTCTGAACGGGCCAAAAACCCCTTGTGCTACCAGCAGTCTAGAAGTCGAAACTACAGGAGAAACATGGTTCTTATAAGCTTTAAATTCTGTATGGGAAATTGCTGTGAAAGGAACTCCTGCATAACAAACTCGCATCAGAGAACCCCATTACATCATTGGCAAACTCAAGAGGATTAAAACTAGTTGCCATTTTGAGAAAGTTTCAATTGTTAGGAACTAAATAAACTATTCTGGCCTAAACTAATCCTTAGAGACACAGTAGTACTGAGTATGTAGGAAACTTCAACACGACACAGAAGGAATATCAGTGAAAAACCCAGCAATATGTTCAAGCACTGGGCAGCAGGGTAATTTGGGGCATGGATATTGGTCCTATTGCTGATCAGTTGGCTGGGGTCCTTTTGCTCTTTCTAGATAGATGTCAGAAGTAAGCAAGGAGAAGTTCTTCCAGTGCTGGCAATCATGGGCCCCTGTGTCTAAAGCTAAGCTGACAGACCTAGTTGCTTTAAGCTTAAAGTCCTAAACTAGAGGCCTGGTCTTCCAGGCTTTAAAAATTATGGCTCTAGGCACGCAGGAGGAGGCTTATCATTAATAAAAATGTCATGTATTTTGCTCTTCAAGTAAACTGTGCTGCAAAATTATTTTACCTACCTTTCCTCTCGTAATTTTTGCACTCGCTCAGCCCTTTCCCGTTTCTCTTGTTCCTCTTGAGCACGTTGCTCTGTTGTGTCTTTTTGGATGCGTTCATTCAAAGCATCAAAGTCTTTTGCAATAATATGTAGTAGCCAATAAAGGCCTTTTTTAATGGACTTATCAATTTTCTTTCCATACCCCAAAACTGCTGAACAAGGTTCCTGAAACAAAAATTTAACTCAAAGATGAAAAGTTCTCAATACAAATGTATTCAAAAACCATGAAGTAAAATTACTGACAAACCAAAATCAAATGACTTGTTTGTTTATTTAACTTACAAAACAACTTTCAGTGATAAATAACTTTAGTACTATACAAAAATTAAAAGCTTTGACAGATACTATCTGTAAGGTACAACAGATATTATGACCCAAACATTAAGACCAAGAATAGTTATGTGTATTAGAAGATAAAATTAGACTAACCTAAGAAAAGATACTATTTTATAAAAATATCAGGAAATCTTAATTTCTTATACTAACTACTTTATAGCAGTAAATATCAATAAATCCATAGTTTAAAGACTACTGTAGAGCCGAGCACTGGAGAATAGCTTACACCTGCAATCCTAACTACACAAGGGACTGAGATATGAGGATTGAGGTTCTAAGCCAGTCCAGACAGAAAAGTCAGTAAGACTCTATCTCCAATTAATCATCAAAAAGCCAAAATTAGAAATGTGGCTCAAATGATAGTGTGCTATCTAGCTTTGAGCAAAAAAGTTCAGGGACAGTGCCCAGGCCCTGAGTTCAAACTGGATCAGCACAACAGCACAACACACACACACACACACACACACACACACACAGATTGTCTTATAAAGCGAGAATAAATTAATCTTCTGTCATCTTCCTTAAAATTGTATGATAACTCTCCTAATTTTTAAAAATTCATTATAAATTGCATATTTATACTTTTCCTTTCTTAATTTCCATAATTTACAGAATGACATATTGGCATAATTAATATGTCCTAAAATAAAGTCTTAAATTATTAACTAATACTAATAAAACAGAATGAGGATGATTCCTTAAGTGGAAAAAAAATCTTAAAATTATTCTCTAATTGTTTATCACTTTTTTTTTTGGGTCCAGTCGTGGGGCCTGAACTCTGGGCCTGGGCGCTGTCTCTCAGCTCTTTCAGCTCAAGGCTAGTGCTCTACCACTTGAGCCACAGCGCCACTTCCGGCTTTTTTCTTTTTTTGCTTATGTGGTGCTAAGGAATCAAACCCAGGGCCTCAGGCATGCAAGGCAAGCGCTCTACACTGAGCCACCTTCCCAGCCCATGTTTATCAACTTTTAAAAGTTATTTAAACATAATTTAAAAAACAGAGAATATCAATAAAATGAGGAATATATACAGTGGAATTTTATTAATACATCAGAAAGAATAAGATTGTCAAATGGACCTAGAACAAATCATGCTAAGTGAGGTAATCCAAGCTCAGGAATCAAATGGCACATGTTTTCTCTCATATATGGAAGCTAGATTTAAAATATAATTGGACATGATAACCTATACAGGACTCTAGGCACATAAACAGTCAGACTAAAGGAAGATACCCTTGGAGAGGAACCAAAGGTATATACCTTCTCTAGCATTTAAATTTTACTTACCAAAACAAACTCCCAAAGATGAAAGCATGGGTTTTGTTGTTGTTATTGCTGTTGGTGATGGCGATGGTTTTTGTTTTTGTTACTTTTTGGGGGGGGGTCAAAATGGGGTGCAGAGAGGAAGGAAGAGTTAACAAATGGAATCATGCTACTTGGTATACACTAGGTGGAAAATAAACATGTGGCCAGGGCCAGAGCAGGGTGGGGAGAGGTGTGGAGGGGGAGGAATTGGGAGAAAATGAAGGAAGGGGTGACATTGCCTCAAAAAAATAAATGTATACATTACCTGACATGAAATGGTAACCCCTCCGTGTAACACCTTAATAATAACAATAAAATTGTATTTAAAAAAATTAAAATCACTTACTATTTGACACAGGCACTTGTGCTCATTGACCAGTTTTTCCAGAGAAAGACATTCAATCACATCAGCTTCTCCTAAAGCCCCTTCCTTGTCTTGTTTATTTGCCAAACTAGGAAGACAAGGAAGTGGTATTATAGCAAATGTATATTTAGATGACAACTTAAAAATAATCTGACCATGTTCTTTTCTTCCAAAGTTTAAAACCTACTGATTATAGAAGAAACTGATTTTAGAATGTATTGTAGTCCTAAGTTTTTCCTTATTTTCTATTGTTATAAGTTTGAAAGCAGTAGCCTATAAAAAGAAAACCAAGTAAGGAGGAATGTCAAGGAAGCAAGGACCATAGGAAAATTGGCACACACCTGTAATCCCAGCACTTCGAAGCTAAACAGGAAGACTTCAAATTCTAGGTTACATTGCAAGATTCTGTGTCTCAACACACAGATGGGGAAGATCATGGAGGGAAAGATGAAGGGAGAGGACAGAGGAAAGGGGGAAGAAAAAGTAGATCAATAAAAAAGCTACAAACAGAAAAATGAATAGGCTCCTTTCCACAGTCTACAACTGAAAAGTATATCCTTCTTTAAAAAAAAAGTATACAGTTATTTCATGATCTTATCTTCTTAAAATACAAAACATATTATATTTTAACTGCCAAACATTTATTCTAAGTTTGTAATATTTTAGTTTATCTCTATTTCTAATTTTATACATGGCAAAAGACATAGTTAGCAAGATAAACTGAAAGCCCACAGAATGGGAGAAGATCTTTACTAGCAGCAGACAAAGGTCTCATATCTAAATACTTAAAACTCAAAAATTCAACCCTCCAAAAACAAATCCTCAAAGAAACAACCCAATTAATAAATGAGCTAAAGACATAAAGAGAGACTTCTCTGAAGAAGAAATAAGAATGGCCAATAGACTCATAAGGAGATGTTCAACATATCTGGCCATAAAAGAAATGCAAATGAAAACAACATCGAGATTCCACATCACCCAGTTAGAATGACCATGATCAAGAAAATTAATAATAACAGATGCTGGCGGGGATGTAACTGAAAGGGAATGCTACTACACGATGGATGGGAATGTAAACTTGTTCAACTACTCTGGAAAGCAGTATACAGATTCCTCAAAATACTAAATATACAGCTTTCTATGACCCAGCAATGTCATTCCTGGGCATTTATCCAGTTGACCACAAAGTGACCACACTAAAGCTACCAATAATGTAGGAACATTTCTATAAAAACACTCAATTTACTGGACACCTAAGCACTTCTAATTTACTTGGTGTAGCACTAAGCTTCAATATATATGGTATATGTTTGTGTTTGTGTATGTACATGCATATACGTAAGTACGCACACACACACACATTTTAGAGACAACTAGTGTACAAAATGAAAAATCAAACTAACTTTTCTAAAGAAAAACAAATGTCAGCCAGATCCTGGTGGCTCACACCTGTAATCCTACCTGCTTAAGTGGCTGAAATCTGAAGATCAGAGCTGAAAGCCATCTGAGGAAGGAAAGGCCAAGAGACCTATCTCAACTTAACCAACAGATAACCAGAAGTGGAGCTGTGGCTCAAAGTGGTAGAGCTCTATAGCCTTGAGCAAAAAAGCTCAGGGACAGCCCTGAGTTCAAGCCCTGTAACTAGAACAATAAATACAGAAGGAATTACTATGAAATAGCACTGTTTACCTGCTAGATAGTGGGGGGAGGTGGGAATGGGGAGTATCAATAAGTTCAATAAAACACAATTGGTCTTCTGAACTCCTGAATTCCACATCCACGGATTAAACCAACCAAAGTCAGATAAAAAATATTTGGGGAAAAATAAAGTTGTACTAAATGTATACTGACTTGTTTCTTGCTACTCATTCCTCCCCCAAAACATACTGTATTAACAACTATTAATACAGCACTTTCATTTTGAGATCTAAGAAATCTGGAAATAATTCCAGTTATACAAGGACATACGTGTAAGGTTAGGCAAATGGAACACTATTTTATATAGGGTTTAGAATATCTGTGGATTTTGATAATGAAGGGTACTAGAACCAATCTCCTATGGAAACCTAAAAACAACCATACTGTACTAGTCAGGTTTGACAGACTTTTCGCAAGAAAAAAAAAGATTTAATTAAAAAATTAATAAACACATAGCAAAATTTAATGAACCTCTATCATATACCTTTAAAAATCACTGGTACCATATACTTTAAATAATCTGTTATTATCCCTTTTTCTCTCTTGGTCACTTCACCCCCAAACTTTAAAATTAAATAACATCACACCAAACGGAATGAGTAATATCTTTAATATTAAATGGGGTCAACATTCCCAGTATAATTTTATAAGAATGTGTTCAAAATCAGATCATATAATTATGATTTAGACAAAAAGGTGTTAAATCTTTTAAAATTTACATTATCAATCCCACACACTTTTCCTCCCATCAAATTTATCTGAAAATAAAATATTTTCTCTATAGCATTCAGGCTCAGTCAGAAACAGTCCCCTTCAAATGTGAGGGTAAGTACAACTCCAAAAGTCTTTTACTTTTCAGTATGAAACAATGTCCTGGGCATCTAGTCTTTTCAGGGAAAATATATTTTAAAGACCAAAAGTTGGGCATTGTGATCCATCATTATCATGGACTTTTGACTATTTCCTAACCCTTTCAATACTAGGGTTATTTTCTTTTTAAATTATGAGCATATGGTTTTAACTTCAAGTTAAAGATGACTGTTTTTAATTAGCATCTCACATCTTTGTATCTCTTTACTTTTGTGTTGAAAATTGTAAGTTCTACATAGTATTGGCATTATCTAATTGCTTTATCCTTCCTACATGAGTTTCAACTTAATGTATCATTACTAAGATTTATTAAATGCAGTTTAAGAGCTTTTTGTGGTTATTTTGGTCTGTTTATCACACTAACAATTTACCAAATACTGGGCTTCAAAACCACTTGAATACCACTTCTTTGTGTAGCCATACCACAGCTAGAAATGTAGCTAAACTCATTTGTTCCAGGGTGCTTTTGCTTTTTTAGGGATAATTTGGTTCTTTAAGATATAATTTTTAAAATGATTACATGGTTCCAAATCCAAAGCTATATAACAAAGCACGGACGGGAAGAACCATTGAGTATCTGTCCCTTCTCCTCTCCTCATTCAAATATAGACAGTAAGAACTAATGAATATCTGACCCTTCTTAACATGAAACTTTCTTTCTTTTTTTTTTTTTTTTGGGGGGTCCGGTCGTGGGTCCTGAACTCTGGGCCTGGGCACTGTCCCTCAGCTCTTCAGCTCAAGGCTAGCGCTCTACCACTTGAGCCACAGCGCCACTTCCGGCTTTTTTCTTTTTGCTTATGTGGTGCTGAGGAATCGAACCCAGGGCCTCAAGCATGCAAGGCAAGCACTCTACCACTGAGCCACCTTCCCAGCCCAACTTTCTTTCTTTTTAAAAACATAAACAAGTATATGATGAAAGTGGAACATTTTGTTTTGTTTTGTGTAAGTACTAACTCTTGAACTCCAAGCTTTGAGCTCTGACTGCTCAGCTTCAACAACCACCCCTATCCGGTCACGCTGGTAGTCTTACCATTTGAATACTCTACTTCCTGGTTTCTGATGGCTAATTGGGAATGACACCTTAAAGGATTTGTTTCCACAGGTATACTTCTAACTAAAATTCTGAGACCTCAGCTTCCTGAGTAGTGAGGGTTTTATAGACCTTATGGGTATTATGAACTTACTTAGTATGGAGTGTGCATTGTGTATGTAACATTTAAAATACTGTATACGTCTTTCATGGAGTGTTTTTTTAAACTAAACATTTTCTTCCTTGTAGATTATAAAACTGAAAATTGATCTAGTGTATACCTTGTGCTCCAACATGGATTCTGTAATTCTCCACTGAAGTATTTTGTTTTTCCCTGTTTTGTTTTTATAGAAAGTACTACTGTGTAGATAATGTAGAAATGGACTTACAAAGACTGAAAAATACTCAGTGGTGTGCAATATACAATCTTTTTGTGTGTGTGGTGGGCAGAATCTAGGAAATAGAACTTCTAAATCAAATAATAAATGCAAATGTTATTTTAATATCTATGATAATGATGTTACTCCTATTGATCTAAAATAGCATCTCAGAAAAAAAAGAAAAAGAATTTAGAAATTTGCTCTTACAGAGAATTTATTTCTAGTTTTTCTCATAAATATTTTCTCCTTGTAATATTAATTTTGGATTGTTATAGTAGTATAATAAATCATTAATATTGTTTACAATTTTAGTATTCTATGTTAAAATTATAGAGAAAATATTTTAAGTTACATATTAGTATAGTTAAAAAGAAAAGTCTGGCAGAAAGTTTAAGATCATGAGGTCTTTATTGGTTGTCCTACTTCTGAAATTCTATGACTTTATGAGCTATTACCTTAGGGAGTTTTCTAAAGTAGGACAGATACAATCATAAATGAAATAGAAGTTTTTATACCAACTATGTTTTTATGCCCATTTCTTCTTATTTAATTCTATATTTTAACAGGTTTTTATCTACAGAAAAAAGAAACATTTGTTTATGTATAAATACAATGTTGAAGTAATATATTTTATATTCAATGTATATATATAAGCAATTTAACAAAAGCTTTAAGCAGTTTAACCAAAGCAGTTTAACAAAAGCTTCCAGTTACCAACTAGCTCCAATGAAAATGATCTTCCTTTAATCTAAAGAACAGGCGTTTAACAGGAAGAACCAGATTCTCCAGGTGTGAAGTAAGCAATCTGTTCTCATTTAATATGACTAGCAAAAGTACAGCTTTATCTCTAACTTATTTGAATTCATTATTTGCCTTTCATTTAACTATGTAAGAACCATAAGAAATCAGCCTGTGACCTATAACATAGAGATCTCAGTATTTTGATGAAACATATCATTAGCTGGCACTCAGATTTTCTTTCAGAGAAAGGACTCCAACATCACAGGTGGAAAAACAGCAACAGGAACAAGCAAAAAGTAAGTTATTCTTTTTGTACATTTAACATAGGGATATCCCTAGAAGAAATCTAGTTTTACTGTGGAAGTTAAACGTAGCTCCACACACTAGTTAAAACTACTTCTTTTGTTCAGATTTGGAAAGAGCCAAAACATAGCTGATCTGTTCATATACTGTGCTGATAAGCTGGAAAAGGATTTAGTGGTAGAGCTCTTAGTTAATTAGCTTTAAAGGAAATAATTTTTAACTTCTTTAAGGAATGGCTTCTCATTTTGGAAACAGTAGAAAATCAACTCTTATAAAAAATAAATCTAAAATCCTTTCTTCAATAGACAATAAATTAATCATGGTATGTTTGCTTGAGAGAATATTTTTATATTTAACAGTGACAAGAGGCTAATGCCCAAAAGCCTAACCTTCAAAGTTACGGCAGTTTTCCACATAGTTTTAATGAGTTCCTTCATGCTGGTTTCCAGCATGAAGAAAAAAAAATCTTATTGTAAGAGGAATAATACAAAATATAAAAAGACTCAGCTACCTATTTACTATGTCAGCTAGCATATTGAAAGTATTTAAATTACAGAATTTAACATAAAGTTTTCAAAGCATTAAATTAATGCAGTGTTTAATTCTGCATTGTTTCAATGTAACATCTCTGAGTAGGTCAGATGCTTCCTAAGTCATTTTATAAATGATACTTTTAAATTTAATAAATATCCCATTTCATACTAAAATAATTATGGTATTTTAACAGTAGACTTAAGGTTGGTTTTGTGACATATTATATAGATCAATCATTATATAGATCAATGAATGTATATATAGGTTAGTTGAATCAGGAAGTACAAGTTAAAAAATCATGTAAAGCTGGGCACTGGTGGCTCTCGCCTGTTATCCTAGCTATTCAGGAGGCTGAGATCTGAAGATTGTGGTTCAAGGCCAGCCTGGGTAGGAAAGTCTGTGAAACTCTTATCTCCAATAAACCACCAGAAAACCAGAAGTGGCGCTGTGGTTCAAGTGGTAGAGTGCTAGCCTTGTGCTGAAGAGCTGAGGGACAGCGCTCAGACCCAGAGTTCAAGACCCATGACCGACTAAAAAAAAAAAATCATGTAAGTTTTAAGAAAAATCTTAAAAGATCTTACTATTCAAGTTAATGTAATAACATTAACTTATTTACACTAAATAAAAAGGAGAAAAAAGCATTAAATAGGTATTTTACAAAAATGTCTAACTTAAATGATATGTATAACATAGTAATTCTTAATTCATTTTAGACACAATCTAATTTTTTACCCTTAATTTAAGGAGCCAAAGGAGCTGAAATTCCAGTAAGATCCAATGCTTTAACCTAAATCTAGAGAAATGTTACAAATTGTCATTAATGGTAGGGGAAAAAAAAAGGAGGGAGTAAAAATGCTTGATAGGCATAAAAATGCATCTTATAATTTTGAAAAAGAGAAAAAGAAAAAGGGAAATAATCTTTCTTGGGTAGAATCCAGTAATGCTTCTCCAGAAATATTTTATTTGACAGAAAGGACTATGTCAGGGCATTTGTGAATATATAATACATTTATCCCATTATTATAAATTATTATGAACTTTTTATTCATGTTTGTCTTTACCAATTTTCATTATCTGTAATAGAGTGAATAAAGTTTTATATGAATCACTCAAATCTACTTTTGCTATTTCCCAGAACAAATGATTAAAGCTGATTGCCTTATGTACAATTATTGTTCTAGAAGATATAATTACTGTTTTATATTGACCATCTTGTATAATACTACATTTGACAGTGTTATCTTATATTCCTTCCTAACCTATCTTCTTACAAATTTTTCAAGTTTGATATTGCAGCTTATTAAAATTTTTTGCCTCAAATGTGAAAAAATGTAAGATTTGACTTGTTCTACTCACAAATGAAATAAATTATCCCTCACAAGTGAAGTAGAATACAGGAAATGTAAAAGTAATAATTGTAAGTCTTATTCTATAGCTTAGAAATCTATTTCCATAAATTCAACTGTCTGAAGTTCTTTTTCACTATTACTACAGAAAATCAGCAAGAAAATAAAAATGTACAAAGCTAACTTGAATTAAATACTTAAAACAGAATATTCTAAATAACTTACAGACAAGAAAAAAATGAGGTACAACGAAAGTTTAGCAATGCAGATGCAAATATACATAGCAATGTTTTTAAGTAAACTTCCAACATCTATAAAGGGCTTTTTCTGCTAAAAAACAAATTTCAAGGTCTTACCCCTTATGATCTGGCTTTTTTCCTCAATATTCACCTAACCTAACTGCCTCTTTTAAGAATTCATCCTTAGCTGGATGCTGGTGACTCGTGCCTGTAATACTAGCTACTCAGGAAGCTGAGATCCTCAGATCTCAGTTCAAAGCCAGCCCAGGCAGGAAAGTCCAAGAGACTTTTATCTGCAGTTAACCAGCAGACCACATATAATATTATTAACCATCATCATCATCTAGTCTCATGGCACTTAGTACCATACATATATTCTGATACAGCCTCTTCTAAAACCATCACAAAAGACATTAAATGGCTTTTTAAAATTCAAGATATGCTGTGAAAATATTTCACCACTTCATTTTATTTGTGTGCATATAATTTTACATAAATATTAATCATGTCCATTGACTTGATTTCTTGTAAATTTGCTAGGAAAGATGGATTAATGCTAACATTATTAGCATTTTCAAAATTAGACTATTTTATAAATATGTACTCAGGTTTCATAAAGACATCACTGAATACAAACTTGTACATATTTTGTTCTAAAATAGTCTGGATACCTTTGCAAAGGTGTTAAGAAAAATCAGCAAAATACAATCAAAGGCATCTTTTCAGATATATAAAATGTATAAGCAAATAGAGCTATATAAAATAATATGTAATCTAGAGATATCAGAAAACAAGTTCAAAATTACCTGTATTGCTTAAAACTCACACAGAATGTACTTGTCACTGAACTGGTTTAAACTGAATATGCATATTTAGTAATCTATTTTTAACATTACATAGATCACATTCCATAGGTAAAGCATATTTAGTAATGAAAATTCTTCTAGTTCTAAAGATTAAACCTAAAAATTGGAATTATGCTCTAAAGTACTATTTATTAAGGCAAAGCATGTCACAGATAGCATACAGATATTAAAGAACTTATTGTGTGCAAGTTTCCCCATCACTTCTTTCTCCCTACTGTATTAAACTCACAGCAACCCTACATTATGTATTTTCTATTACTTTTCCTATTTCATCATTCTTTTTGCCTACCCTAGTTTTTAAAAAATACTATTATTATTATTGCTATTTTATTTATATTTTGGAGACAAGATGTCACCATGTGGTACAGGCTACCCTCAAACTTGCACTAGTGATCCTATTGCTTTAGCCTCCTACATATTGTAGTAGTCTTGTGTCACCATGCCTAGATGACTTTTCTAATTTTTTTAAAGCTTCTTTTTAAAAGAAACAAGGATTTCTTTCCTTTCCTTCTTCTTTTCTTTTTTCTTTTCCTTCTTTCTTTCTTTTCAGATAGGAAATAGTTATCTGAGGCCAACTGCTTCTGGAAAAAAAATATAAAATTTATCTTTGTTTAATATAGTCATTTTCTCTGTTTAAGAGAAAAGTGAAGATGAAAGACCGACTTCAAGAACTAAAGCAGAGAACAAAAGAAATTGAACTCTCTACAAACAATCAGTTACTGACTATGGAGTCAGAGGAACAAGGGGTGTTTGTACAGCAAGCTGTTATTTATGAAAGAGAACCTGTAGCTGAAAAGCACCTACATGAGATCCAAAAGCTACAGGAGAACATTAGCAATTTTGCAGATAATGTTCATCAATTTGGACAGCAACAAAAAAGTCTAGTGGCTTCCATGAGAAGGTTTAGTCTACTCAAGAGAGACACTAGCATTGCAAAGGAGATAAAATGCCAAGCAGAAAACATTAACAGAGGTTTGGCTAATTTAGTTAAAGAACTTAAAAAGTCAGAGGTTGAAAATGGTCCAACATCTGTGGTCACAAGGATACTTAAGTCTCAGTATGCTGCCATGTTCCGCCATTTTCAGCAAACCATGGTTATGTACAATGAAACAATAGCAGCAAAGCAAGAGAAATGCAAGACATTTATATTCCGTCAACTTGAAGTTGCTGGAAAAGAACTGCCTGAAGAAGAAGTAAATGATATGCTTCATCAAGGAAAATGGGAAGTTTTTAATGAAAGCTTCCTTACAGAAATCAATATCACTAAAACACAACTCTCAGAGATTGAACAGAGACACAAAGAACTTGTTAATTTGGAGAACCACATAAAAGATTTACGGGATCTTTTCATTCAAATTTCTCTTTTAGTGGAGGAACAAGGAGAGAGTATCAACAATATTGAAATGATGGTGAACAGTACAAAAGATTATGTTAACAATACTACAGAGAAATTTGGACTTGCTGTAAAATACAAAAGAAGAAATCCTTGCAGGGAACTGTGCTGTTGCTGTTGTCCCTGTTGTGGCTCAAAATGAAGAAGTTACTCTAGAAACTTTTCTAGTTTTTAGGTAAAAGATACTTCAGTGTCTTGTTTGTATTTCTTCATTTCACTGTTCCATTCACATGCATTCCATAATCCTAAGTTATAATTACTCCCATTAGCATTTCCCACTAGATTTATAGAAACTTTGGAAGTTCGTGATAAATCAAATCCTGACGTTAATACACAAAAATATTAATACACCACACTGAAGTTAGATTCATCCTAGATATAAGGGAATGGTTCAATATGTACACAAATACACTTAACAAAGATTGATCACATTTATACAGTGAAAGACAAAAATCTCCATGATGATCTCAATAAGTGCACAAAATGAATGTACTTGCTCATAAAAAAATTTAAAAATATTAAGAAGGAAATGTACTGCAATACAATAAAGGCTATGTGCCAATGCCATACTGTATGTTTGGAAAAGCTGAAATCATTTCCTCTAAGATCAAAAATAAATCAGTGTTTATCACTATAATGTGTATCTATATAAAGACAATTCACTTATCATCTATTGTGTGATGTAACTTGTTACTTAGATATATTGTGCACCTCACTACAATCTAAGCTCTAGAGGCCATATACATGTATTGTTCCTTTTGTTTCCACAAATACATCCTTCTCACCAAAATAATGTGTAGCATATAGTAGATACTCAGTAAATATTTGTTGAATATATTAACGGGAAAAATACATGTACAAAATAAAGATAATTTAGTTAAGATGCACATAATTATTTCACAAATGGCCAGCATTCATTAAAGTTCACCTTTCATATGTATCTCTATTAACGTTTTACTTCAGATTCAATAAAGATGTGAACTGATTACATGAACCAATTTCCTTACTAAATTTACAAAAAAAAATTTTCTTGTGAAAATACCATGCAAAGGAGTTACAATTACATGGGCAAGAAAATAAGTTCATTTCTTATCAAGCATTGTTGCCTCCTCCTTTGTTTCCCCTTCCTAAAGTAAAGCTTTACTAGTGAAGTCTGAAACAAAATTTTAGCATTTGCAATCAAATCTTCCAAGCTGCATTATTTTAAAATCTGTTTACGACTGTTTCTAAAAACACTGAGAAAGTATACTTACAATTTTTCATCTATCCACAATAAGTTGTTTGTTTTAAAAAAGATAAATCCTTAATAATGAGTCAGGAAATGAGCCAAAAGCAACAAAACACAAAGAAAGCTAATTGAAAGTTAATTGAAAGTCAGAGCAACTTAAAATATAAGCTAAAATGCAGGAAAAGGTGATACTGTTCAAAAAGAAATGTGTTTAATATCTCACTTATATAACTGTAACTCTGCGGTATATAACATTCACAGTAAAAATTTTAAAAACAAACAAACAGCAATCCCACTTATGGGCATTTACCCAAATGATCACAAACAAAACCATACTAAAGCTACCAGCACAACTATATTTACTGCAGCAGTATTTACCATAGCTAAGATATGGAACCAACCCAGATACCCCTCAGTAGATGAATGGATGAAAATGTGGTATATATACACAATGGAATTCTATGCCTCCATCAGAAAGAATGACATTGCCCCATTTGTTAGGAAATGGAAAGACTTGGAAAAAATTATATTAAGTGAAGTAAGCCAGGCCCAAAGAAACATAGGTCCCATGGTTTCCCTTATTTGCCATAACTAGTATATATCTGGGACAAGCAGAAAAGGTCAAAAGCTATGTATGTATGACCAGATAAGATGATGTTAAGCGAAATGAACCCCAAGATAGGGACAAAAGTGTTTTTGTTTTCTTTCTTGCTATCATTTCTAACGTATCTATAATGTATCATGTGGTTTTTTTTGTTGCTTTGTATGTCCCTTCCCCAAGGTATAACCTGTTTTCACTGTATTTGATGTCGGTCTAATTTGGGGAGGGGAAGGGAAAAAACAAAATATTTAAATAGGGATACAGGTTGACCCATTGCAACAATGAGATGTACAAGACACTGTTAAACAACAATTTTTACTATATAGGTGGGGGTGGGGCAGTAGGGGAGGTAAGGAGAGAAGGGATAGTAGGGGAAAAACAAAGGAGAAGGTAACAATGCTTGATAAGAAATGCACTCATTACCTAGCTCATGTAACTGTAACCCATTTGTACAGTATTTTCACAATAAAAAACATTTAAAAAAAGAAAAATGAGGGAAGGAGTGGGGAGGGGAGGGATGGGAGAGAATGTTGAAAGGGTGACATTGATTAAGACATATTGTATTCAAGGAGGAGGCTGCAATGCTTGGTAAGAAATGTACGCATTATCCTGCCCATGCAATTGTAACCCCTCTGTACAGTATGTTCACAAATAAAATAAAATAAAATTAAAAAAAAAATGAAAAAAAAAGACATATTGTATTCATAAACAGCTTTGTCAACTCCTTTCTAAAACTACTTAAAAATAATAAAAGTATGTTTTGATATTTAAAATGTCTTTTTAAATGAGTTTTTTAATTGTGAAAATACCGTACAGAGGGGTCATTTTTTAAAAGATAAAAAAAAAACAAAAACAAAAAAAAGAAAACAAAACTAAGCTACTTTTACTTTAGTATGCCTCATAATTACAGCGCCATCTGGTGAATACTATGCATAAGTGCTATGAGAATAAAAGTCTTATCTTTAAAATATGCAGACATGAAGGCAAAATAACATAAGCACATAACTAGTAGGAAAATAACTAAAAGATCATATATGAAATATGGAAATTTAGAAGCAATTTCTGGGAAAAGAAATATGGCACTAGAAAATTGAACAACTAAAATAACTTTTTTTAAAGCACTCAACAAAAAAAGGGAAAAACTGAAAAGAAAAATCTCAACCTTGGTATTTTTGTTCTTTTGGTCTTTTTTTTTTTTTCTTTATCTTTTGCGGCACTGGAAATTAGAGTTGAACCACATTCATAGTCCTTTTGCTTTTAGTTTGTTTTTGAGATAGCACCTCACACTTTCACAGGGCTGGCCTTGGATGATTCTCTCTCTCAAGTAGAACCATGTTAATAGACTATTTCAAAATGTGAAAATCAATACAAAGTAAATCATTAAATAAAACAGTCACTGTAGTTGAATACCCAGGAGATCTAATTATAAGCCTTCTTTAAAGCACAGCTTCAATTTCTTTATCACTATGGATACCATTACAACAATCCCTCAGTGTATATTAGCAACTCACAGATATTTACATTTTATTACACTAGTGGATGACCAATTTAGCTTATTTAGTACTTTGTCACAGATAAATTTCTTGATTGGTTAACGCTGCTGCCCCTGGGTTTACAATATGAATAATATTACTTACACTAATATAGGTTTTCCCGATATCCTAGGATGTCTTAGCACTTCTGACATTGTCTCTTTTGTCTCCTCCATTCTCTCTTCATCGCTGGAATCCACAACAAATATTACCCCATAGGATTCAGCATAGTAATTCTTCCAAATTCCCCGAATTCTTTTTCCACCTCCTAAGTCAAAGATAGTAACTTCGAACTTTCCTTGTCTAAGGTCAATTTTAGAAAATCCAACAGTAGGAGCTACATCTTCAGGGTGCTCTGTTTCAAATGATAAAAAGAAACAATATTTAGACTTGACGTTAATTATATTAGTATCTCACAGAGGTATGAAAATAAAAACCAAAGAGTGGAAAACAGAGAACAATGAAAGATTAATAGACCCCTGTTGACTCAACAGTTACAGAAAAATGCTTAGGCTTTATGTTTGCCAGTTACATTCTGACTTGAGACATCATGAGAAACTACTATAAAAGCTGTCCATATTCAGTCTAGGAATAAAAACAACAGACACAAAAATATAAAACCCTGAGGAGGATTCATTTGGGACACTTTGAATAGCTCCGTAAAACTGGAATCCTCAAGATAAAGGTAATCAGTCAGTCATCACTAGGGTAGATTAAAGAAGAAATGTGAGATGAAGAACAAAGGAGAGGAGCTCAAAGGAAGGGGCAGCTGTGACTTTTACCTTACTATGTGATGCCCTGAGTATTTTTTTGACTCAGAAAAAGGAACTGACCAACATATAGAGGTATAACACCGAAGAGAAAGAGCCAAACTAAAAGAGAATATTCTAAGTCTGATTAGCAAATCTAATGTGTGAGCTTTCTTGAATGTAAGGTTTTGAAGGAATAGAAAAAGGGATGAAATTTAAATGAGGTGTCCAGGCCTGCAGGTCAAATCTGCCTTGCTAACTGCTTTTGCATATTTATAAAGATTATGCTTCACATTTGCAAATGATTAAAAACATAAAGAAAAATGTTTCAATACACATGAAATTCAAAATTTAAAGATCCATAAATAAACAGCTTTTGGTGCTCACTTGTTGCTTTCTCATTACGCTGTCAGACTTGTGTGCAGTCAGCTCCACCGTCTCAAATATTCACTATCTCTTAGCAGAAAAAGTTTGCTCTGCAACAATACTCCCCATAAGATACATCCAAAAGGGATTCAAAGGAATATCCCAAACACATTATGTAATTTGCATCTAATGTTTACATAGCAGAATTTGTGGTGACTAAATCTTTTCCTCCAATGTTTTCCTCCATATGTGTTACAAAGCATAACTAAATAGAAGACCTCTGACTATTTAGTATGCATGTTCTTTTACCTTCATCAGCAATTTTCAGGAACAAATCAAAGATAGATTTTTTTTCCTAGTGATACTCTCAAGATACCTAGCTTGTGATACAGCCTCAGTAGCCTCTCTACTATCATAGACTCTACTACAGTGTACAACAAAACCTTAAATTAAAACTAACCATCTTCACTAAGCATAGTGATACATACTTATAATTCCAACTACTAGAGAGACAGAGGCTGGGACACCTTTGAAGCTAGACCTACTATAACAGTGAAGTAGAGTTTGATGGGTGCATGCCTATAGTCCCAGCTATGCAGGAAATGTAGGTATGTAGGGAGATTGCAGCCCAAGGCTGACCAAGGCAAAAAAGCACAACCCCAATCTGAAGAATAAAGCAAAGGTGGCTGAGAAAGTAACTCATGTGGTACTGAGTTCATACTTCTCCCAGAAAAAATATCATCCACTGTGATTAAAAAAAAAAATCATTAAGATGCAAAGAGAGCTGTGCAGGCTAACTATACTTCCTTTTGTTCCTTTCTTGTAGAACACCTGTATGACCAAATTCTGGCCAAGAAAATGTAAGTAGAAGATAGGAACCCTTAACCCTAGAGGAACAACAGAACCTTAAAGGCATTGGTTTTTATCATCTTATGTTTTTCCTTCCTGGGGCCAGAATAGAGATGCATTACTGGCAGGACCTGTGTATCAGCATGAACAGCTATTAAGTGTGAATATGATAACTTGCTGGTACAGTTAACCAGAGCTCATACTTATCAGGAATAGAAAGTAATGGAATATAAACCATGTGTACCCTATCAATATAACAGAACAATTTAACATAAATAATTGAGAATTATTTAAGAGTTGGAGGAACACAAATGTTTTCAGCTTACCTCCTTGGATTCCCTTCGCAGTGGCTGTTTTACCAGCGTTATCAAGTCCCACCATCACAAGAGTCACCTTTCTTAAAAATAAATAAATAAATAAATAAATAAAATCACTTTCCTTTCCATTTAGCATTGAAAAAGAATAATAAAAGCAGCTTTATTCATTCAAGAAACATTTAAAGAGCATCTGTTCTAAATAAGAAATATGCCAGGTATGGGGAGGGACTATAATGAATAAAATAAGAAGTAGGGAGGAAAATTTAAAACAAAAATAGCTGTAAACTATCATTCTTTTGTTCTCTAAACAAAGTAAAATTATATAGTATATAATCAGGGGAATAGAAAATAAGGAAAAGAAAAGTGTGGGGTGGAGTCTGACCCTAGGTTCTTGATCATTGTTAAGGACTCTGTTTTTAAGTGTCTCTCCCAATTTTTTTTTTTTTTTTGTGGTCATAGGGCTTGAACTTGGGGCTTGGGCTCTGTCTAAACTCTTCTGCTCAGGGCTAGCACTCTACCTTTTCAAGCCATAGTTCCACTTCTGGCTTTTGAGGGGTTAATTAGAGCTAAGAGTCTCCCAGGGACTTTTCTGTCCCAGTTGGCTTTGAACCATGATTCTCCTATAACAAGGATTACAGGCATGGGCTAATGGCATCCCGCTCACAAATCTATTTCACCAGAAAATAATTCTTTCTAGGTCTCTGCTCTACTCTGTTACTTGATATACAGCCCTTACCCAATGTGAATCTTAAATACAGTATAAGGGTGTGGTTATTGACCCAGATTCTAACATATTTTTAAAGATGCTTCTTTAATTAAAAACTTTTGAAGTATTTCTGAGGATAGAGCCAAACTGAAATTAAATAATAACTAGTTCAATTTTACAACCTAAGTCCAGATAAATTAGTCAAAAGTCACACAATGAAACAATTACCAGGTCAGAATGAGAACCCTAGTCCTATTTCCCCCAAATTCCCAGGAACTTCATAAATCTGCAAAAGATATAAAGGAACTAACCTATTATATTGGCCCTCTAAATCTGGTGATTCAGTCTACCATACTGGCTTTGAAGTTGACTGAGATAAATCTATTCTGCATAATAATCCCCTTTATTATCCAGGAGGCTTGGGCTTTTCCATTTCAGCAGCCCATAGGGAATAAACAGAAGTGACTACTGCACAAGACACAGAGAAAGAATAAAGTAAATCACAATAGGCAAGTATCCTCAGATCCCAGGCCTAACCAGCTAGTAGTGAAGCCAGCTGGGATGCAAGAGACTTCCACAGCAGATGATGAATTCATGGAGATGAGGCAGCATGGAAGGTCTCCTTGGGGTCCTATTGCTTGTGGAACTTTTACAGCATTATCAACTTTGAAAACATGAATTTGCTTCCTAAGGAAGCTAATTTTATCATTTAATAAATATATTAGAAAATTCAAGTTACTCTATATGAGATTAAAACAACATTAACATTAAAACCAGCTCAACTTTTCAGTTATTTATGATGAAGTTCAAAATCTACAGTGCTTTAAACATCCAACAACTTAGACAAATACTTTTGGAGAATAAATCCATGTTTTCCACTTGTTTGCAACATTTATTCTATAAATACTAAACATTCGTTATATAGTAGTAAACAAATATTCAAGATTCTTAGTCTCCATGAACCATAGCCATTGGAGCAGTGACTTCAGTAACACAGGACAACTGAAATAAAGAGGAAGTTCCAGCAGCTATGACAGAAGGTAGAAGTTTAAGACCTTGCTACAAGCAACATCATCTGAATCAGACGCCCTTATAAACATCATGGAGCTGTTTCACATATCCTCATGAGCTGAAGTAAAAATCCTCTAATACACGGTTTTAAAGATCGTGTGTCATTCACCATTATGTGGTAGCATAATCTTGACCATGTCAAGATTTCAGTTTTACAGCAACACACTTCATCTACTACATATTTTGAGCACTGCACGAGTCTTGTGCAAACAGAGGAAGTACTCTACCACTGAACTACATAGTCATCTTTGATCATTACTTTTAAGACTATCAAAATTGTTAGTCATACCTTAAGTGCTTGTCTGTCTGTCTGTCTATCTATCTATCTATCTATGCTATTAGATTCAAACAAACTGAAAAGGTTTTCAAAAAGGAAAATCATTTTGAAAAATTATAATCAGGCTCTGATTGGCACAAAATAAGTCTTTCTGGATTCATTTTTTTATCTACTCTATCCTTGCAACTAGTAAAATTTTAATATTATGACATATACTTGAAAAAAGGTTTTAAATATTTGAGGTAATTAAAGACTTGGTGAATAAATATGTAACAGCAGTATAAAGAAAAATCACAACATAAATTACTGTAATGCTTTAAAAGAAAGTATTAAACTTATACTCCTAGAAAATAGTGGGTTTTAAATGTTAATTTTTATTTTTAAAAAATCAAACGTCTATAAACTCTTAGCATTTGGTTTGCTTTCTGGCAGTATAGGAGTTTGAGCTAAGTGCTTCATGCTTGCTAGGCAAGCACTCTAGGCAAATAGGCTTCAGACATACCTCCAACTTTTTTGCTCTAGTTATTTCTGAGATGGGGTTTCAGAATTTGCTAGAGCAAAAAGGGTTTCTTAAATGTAGCTGGAAGGACAGATGCATACCACTATGCCCAGCTTTTTATATGAATATGGGGGTCTTGCAAACTTTTTTCTTGCCTAAACTAGCCATAATCATGATTCATTCTCTCAATCTCAGCCTCCCACGGAGTTGGGATTGCAAGCATGATTCACCCTGCCTGGCTTGTTTGTTTTGAGACGATTTTTTTAAGTAGCCTAGGCTGGCCACAGGGTCTTGCTAAATAGGTAGCCCAGGCAGGCAAAAAATCCATGATCCTCTGGCCTCACCTTCCCTAGTAGTACAGGTCACAGGCAATCACCACCACACCTATGTGATTTTTAATAGATATATAATTTTAAAATTTGGATAAACAATTGAATATATGTTAAAATGTACATATCTTTATAGTTTTTTAATATGATAAATTTCACTGGTGATAGTTTGATGTCCTAAATGACAAAAAGAGATGAATGATTTGTCTTTTAATCTTACAATTATAGATCAAATACATTAGCTCTTCACATTGAAAAAGTAAGACAGTATTCATAGGACCATAGAGTCTAAAAAAATTGATACAATAAAATCAATCACCTATTCAGACAATAATTCAGTAAAAGCATGATAGGGATTATAGATATGAAAATTTATCAGATGATTTCTATCCCAAAGTGCTCATCCTTTAGTGAGAGTGACTAAAACATAAATATTAATTCATGGTGACACTATGACACTATGACAGATATTCATCTACCTATGCACAATGATAAAGAGAAAATAAGGACATCATCCAGCACAGCATTAGACATGGTCAGATAAGCACTTAAATGAGAATGTTGCAAAGGAAGGGGAAGGTAAAGACTGGAGGATGTAAAAAGGGACTCAAATCAAGAACACCCCATTAAAAGACATCCTCCTCCCATTGCAACGAGATGTACAAGTCGTTATGTCAAAAAATGAACTTTACAACTTTTGTTGGGGGGACGGGAGGGGAAACAAAGGAGGAGGCTACAATGCTTGATAAGAAATGTGCTCATTATCTTACCCACATAATTGTAACCCCTCTGTACAGTATTTTCACAATAAAAATATATTAAATAAAAGACATCCTCCTGTCTTGTGAGCTAACAAATCCAGTGGTTAAAAGTAGATATTAGTACAGAAAACTTAAGCAATAAGAGGACAAAATCTTTACTATGTCTAAGTATATATTGAATCTGAAAGGAAATTTTGACTTACTTTCACTTAAGAAACTAGTATTAGCAAATAATTAATGGGTGGCCTTCTAAGAAGTATAAACTAATTATGTCACTTTTACTGTTAGATGTCCCTGAGTCTTAGGTTCCATCCTAAATCAGAAAGACTAAGATAGAAAGGGCTCAGTGGTATTCTAAGGACTGACAATTTTTGTACTAGTACTATGTAAACATACTATGAGCACTCTTATAGCCACAAACAAGTGTCACAAAGACTTTGTAATTTTTAAAGCTGTATTACCGGGGACACATGACCTAGCTTCTAAAGAATTTCAGTAGTAAAATAATGAAAACACCGCTCCAAAAAGATGTGGTAAAATATAGATAATTTATAACACAAGGGTGTGGCCATCCAACTCCTATTATACACCAAGTTCAAGACATGGAGTCCATAGAACATGAGCTGGGAACAGATTATGTAAGAGGATTCATGTGTTCAGCCTTAAACTGATTCATGAAATTAGTTTAAGTTGAGTTCAGTTTAAGACTAAACTCAATTGCTGGGTTACCAATGTCACTGTTAAAAATCTGAAGCCAGAAAAGAGATCTGGACTACATTTATGAATCACCTAGATTGCAGTGAAAATGAAGTAACCCAGGAAATGCATAGAAAGAGCCAGGGAAAGGAGAATTCTAATAATCTTTGGAAACTTTGAACATTAGAACAGGAAAAAAAAAACAACAGGAAATCAAATAAATAGCACCATTGAGAACCAATTCTGAAAAGTAGGAAATGAACACGATCAAACACTAGAAAATTTTGTGAACTTACAAAGTGGTACAGACATAGTGGTATAATCTTGTAATCATAGCACTAGAGAGACTGAGGGAAGAGCATCATGTGTTCAAGACTATCTTGGGCTATAGAGCGAGCGCTGTCCAAAAACATTTTTAAAGTATCTCATGGATAAGCACATCAAATTAATTACTTCAGAATTAAATGCTCTCAGCTTTCTGCAGTACCTATGCTTTTACTTGATACAGCATGTCACAATTAGTTAAAGCTACTTCACGATTTACCCTTATGCTGCCCAGCAAGCAAAGCTCATCCCAAGACAAGGTGCTCAAAGTTTAAGGATTAATAAGAACCTAGTGCACAGCAGTGTCTAGGGAAAGTTTGAATACAATTGTTTGTAAAAATATTAAATACAATTATTTTTGGTAACCTTAACCATTTGTTATCTTAAACTTTACTCACATATACAGGAGTAAATTTATATGAGCATTTCTATTGGCATGCGATCAATCTATATGATAATTACATTCACACATTAGTCAGGTATCTAGGGAGAAAAGCCATTTTCAAAAAATAATAATAATTTGCAATTTTTCCCCATACTTCAATCACAACTTAGTTGCTATATCTAAAAAGATGGTCATCTGGTAATAAGTTGATTAACTAAGGTCAGAAACTGCATGTTGCATGAAAACATGACTATGGCATTCCTGAGTAGCTAGGATTACAGCTGTTGAGCCACCAGCACTCAGCACCAATCTTTTTTTTTCTTTTCTTTTCTTTTTTTGATACTGTGGCTTGAATTCAGGATCTCCTGCTTTCTTAACTTCTCTATCACTTGAATATTGTTTCAGCCTTGCTTATTCCTGGTAATTTTGAAGATAGGATCTATCTTTCCTGCCCACCAATCTAGGACTGTGATTCTCCAGCTCTCAATCTTTTCAGTAGCAAATTTGCAAGAGTGAGACATTAATATATTATATCAAAATTGGCTGAAATATTCGGAAAAGGTTTAGGTATTTGTGGACTCAGGGTAATCATTAACCAAAGGTTTATCAAACAAATAATTCTCAGGGGAAAAAAACAAAGCTAGGGATTAAGAGACTCAGATTTCTGTTTTACATTATTTTAGTTATTTGTTCAAGGAGTGAAGACCAGTAGAGTCCAGGGTTAATATTTATGTTGTTCAAGTCAGTGTAATGATGAGCAGTTTCTAAACTGAATACCCTCTTAGGGTATCTTATCTCAAGGTAACTTTTGATAAAGCATATGTACAAATCAATATATCAGAAATATCTGCAATTAAAGATTTGAGAGTATTGAACTTTGAAAAAACTTTAAAGTTTAGAATGAAACTACTGCATTATTTTCTCTTTCCCCCATTTTGTTAGCATACGTTACTTATACACAGAGGGATTTCCCTGTGGCATGTACAGACATGCATATGATTTATTCTAGTCAATCAACCTCTAGCCTCTGTCACTCTCCTCTACTGCAACATTTTCAATAACTACAGTCTAAATTTCTCATCTATCAACCAAAAAGTTACTTTATCTGAAGTAAATACATAAAGGTATTTTTAACATCAAAACTATTCAGTACATAAAAGGTAAAATATTTATAAAAACATTAAGAGAACAAAGCTTAACACAGGAAACCAGTAAAAGTACATAGGACATGTTATAAATGCTAACATAAACACAACATAAAACTTCTGAAACAAAGCCATGGAAAGAGATTTGGGAACACTGTCTCATAATTGAAAAAAATGATAGAACAAAAAGAATACCAATAAATTACAATGTGATTTCATTGTACAATTGTACCATTTCCTGACTTTTTAATTATAGTTACAGAGCCCAGCACACCACAATCACTGTCTAAATTACTGACTACTAATACAGTATGAAGGGACAATTCTTTGGATCACAGACCAGCTTTGAGGCCTTCATGAAATCAATTTCTTATTATGTTTTTCATGTCTAAAATATAAGACATGGGATTGGGAAAAAGCTCAGTGACAGAATTCAGGCTTACCATAAACACAGACACAGACACAGACAGACAGACACACAGACACAGACACAGACACACACACACAGACACAGACACACACACACACACACAAACCATACATATGTATATATTAGAGGAATGTATATAAGTCCTTTGTTATCTTGCAATTCTTCAATTCTTACTAAGTATAAATAAGCACTAGAGGGATAGACAGAAATGTAAAACATTCCAGTTCAGCATACAGCACATAAGATAATCCTTGCTAATCTGTAAGTGCAGCTTAATTAGGAAATTAATGACTAGGCAATTTCTATACATGGTCAAGATTTAGTACATTTATTTAGACCAAAAATATGGCATTAGGGAGTTATTTGAGAAATGCTGAAAAAACTCATGCTTTTTTAGATGCCACATTGATATACAGAAAACACTGATCCACTTAGTGACATATGGGTCTCTTCATTTAGACTTGATCACAGAGAACAAAATGTAAGAAATAAAGACTTGGTATGGGAAACAGTGATGTAGAAAATTATAAATGAGCAAGAAATTAGTTCAAATGTTTGTTATCTCTGGGAAGGATAGTGTTAGAAAAATAGGTATATGATACTTTAATGCTTTGTTACCAGATTCCTTTAAAATAAAACTAAAATGTGATATTAAAGGTTAATATGTGTGAAAACTCAGGTAACGGGCACATGGGCATATTACACACATACAAATATATGATAATAAATTGTTGTAACTTTTTTCCTTAAGTGAGCTATTCCTGAAATCATGATAAGGGAAAGCTTATGATGTATGAATTTCTTCAGACCCATATAAAATTACCATTCATTCTTCTAACCACCTCCCATCCTACAGGAATTTGACTTTGTGAGACAGATGAAAAACGAAGAAAGAAATGTTAAGTTAAATGCTTTAACTTCCTTGTGGGATACCTTCAATTCCAAGTGAAGCAACCTCTAAGTCTTTGTCCCAATGAGACCACACACCAACATTTTCACCCCAGCTATCTATCCCTGCCTACCCCATAAGGGAAGTTTAAGGAGGAAGATCATGGTCCAAACCAGCCCAGGCAAGAAATCTAAGAACCTACTGGACACAAGGGGCTCGGATTGTGGCTTAAATGGTAGAGTAATTATGTGGCCTAGAGTTTAAACCTTATACCAACAACTAACCAAACAACTAATATAAGAAGACAGTTAACCTAAAAGGTTAAGACAAAAAGAATTTTAATGTATAAGAGTGAAGGGAAAATTGTGACAATGCCCATAATTTAACGTGAACTGGGGCTACTACGTGAAGGGAAGAAGAAAGAGTGGTATGCCTTCAGAGTCAAAGGGTTATCAAGTATGGTAGACAGAAAAATGGTCTGTGAGACACATCCATTCTCTAGTCTCTAACCAGTGCATTCATCACCTAACACAGCAAAGGGAATTTTATATACATGATTGAGGAATTTGAGATTGGAAGGTTATCTTGGATTCTCCAAATGGGTTCAATGTAATCACAAGGATCCATCGAAGAAGGAGGAAGGAGCTCAGAAAGCCAAGAGCTAAATAACTCAAGTTATTTTCTTTGCCTGCAAAGGGCAAAGAAAAGTAGATATTTTTTCCCCCTAAAGTTTCCAAAAGTATATAAACCTGCAGACATATTTTAGGTATCTGACTTCATAACTACAATATAATACAATTTGTATTGTTTTAAGTCACCAAGTTTATAGTGATGCAGCAATAGGAAACTGATACATTCAGTATTACTTAAGTGATACTTGAGTCTACATACAAAAGAATAAAAGAGAAGCTCTAAAGACTGAGAAGGAAAAAAAGCACTTGTATTTCTGATAGCAAAAGTTAGTAATACATTTTAGAGTACAATTTTTATTCTTATATTCAAGAAGTTCTTGCTGTGATCTGATTTCAGCTATATATTAATTTTCAAACTTCAGAGGTGGCTGAATAGTGAACAATGAAAAAATGGCACAGAACACAGAACATAGGCCTAAGAAGTAGTCTTGGTGAATAAATTGTCCACAAGAGACTCTAGAGGCAGCCCAGTTGACAAATGCTACTGACTACAGATTCTAGCCTTCAGCAGTAGAAAGGAATAAAATGTCTGTTTTCCTAAGACACCAAATAAAACACACACACACACATATATACATACACACACATATACATGTTATATATAAAACATATATATGTTTTTCTAATATATATAAATAAATATTCACTAAAAAAGAAAGGTTTACATAGTACTAAATATAAAACGTCAATTAAAGACAGTAAATCATTTATCCATGCTTGTCTCTCAGAATCAAGTCCCCTTCCTGAGTGACTTCTACACAGCATGTATCAAATACTTAGATACATTTTTTCTTTCAAAATGCTGAAAGATAGAAATTGTGAACAACCAGACAGAAGAAAAGAAGCTAGAACTCTGAGGATCAGTCACAAATCTATTTGATTCCAACACTACATTGGGAAGCCAAGCAAACACCACCTTTACCAAGTGATCAAGGTTAACTTTACTAGGAGTAAGTGCATCAATGTTATGAATGTATTGTAAAGGGGATGTTGCCTCTGTAGTATTCTCCCAAAAATTCAAATATGTTAATTAAATCAAAAGAAACAAAAGAAAAACAAATGGAGAGGTATTATACAGAGAACTAGTCTGTACTACTCAAAGTTTCAAAGTTATAAAATACAATGAAAGACTTATTTTTGTAGATTCTCCCTCAATCTATAACAGTTTGGGGGAGAATAAGATACATGGAAAATGCAGTGCGTGATCTTATACACTCAATCTTGGGCCGAAAAAAGGGGGGAACATTAGTCAGGAAACTATCAAACTCGGACTATACAATGTACAGTTTAATAAATAATGAGTTACTTAAGTTAAAATTTTATTCTTGATAGCTATACTATGTATGTCTTAACAAAATCTTAACAAAATACATCATTATATACTGCACTGATTCTATTGAAGAAATGCCTGTGGGTCTAGAATTCTAGGGTATTCAAGATTTAAACACAGCTTAAAATCCAAGGTTCATGTCCTGACTTGTAGTTAATACAAAGTATGATCTGAAAATTGGCTGGCTTCCTGAGTAGTACAACACCTTAGTCCTGACTCCTAACCTAGACTGTGCCTTAACATTTGATCTGTGACTCCTGCATTGTACAAACACAGTCCAGCTAGTAAAATAATACGTTCATTCAGAAATGTGAGGAGAGATGGGTAAATACAAAGGAATATAGTAGACAATATAGTAGAATATAGTAGATATATAGTATATAATATATAATATAGTATATAATATAGTAGATATATAATATAGTAGATAATTTCTCAACCTTTTGGTTAAAATAAAGTGTAAAATAGATTAGATAATTTAGCAAACTAATCTGAGAGCATGTTAACAATCATCATCAATTCTCAAATTTGCAAACACATTTTCATAAAACATGTAAGAATCTCAATATGCAACAGAACTTTAAAACTACATACTCAAATGTTATAAGTACCAAAGAATACATGAATATGATATTTAAAGGTAACTTTTTCTTGAAAAAGGGAAGAATACCATAACAGCACAAATTTTTGTTTTTAAAATTCAGTTATTTCACATTACTCCAGTAAAATAACGAGAACCACTTAATAATTTACTTAAGGATGATTTTTGGTAAAAAGGGATCAGAATATTATTTAGCAATTATTATAAACCAAGCATTGGACAAGGATACTTAAATCAAAGGAATAAGCCAATTTTGTTTCCAAATCTTCAAAGCTCATGGCTAGTCAACACTGAGAGATGTTTATCTATGTGTTCTTTATATTAAAATATAATATGAATTAGCAAGGTCCATAGAAAGATAATACAAATCTCTTAATCAAATTTGCTAAAATCCAATTTAAAAAGGAAACAGGAAGATAGTGAAACTAGTTTGAATATGTTGCCATTTCACACAACATCACCTTTAAATATATTGATATTTTCCTACAAAATCCTTCAAAATATACCGTGTGGTTTACACTTACTGCACTTGAATCTGGAATGGCCACATTTTAAATGCTCAAAAGACACATGTACTTGTTGCTATCCCATTGGACTACACAGATCAAGGTGCTACTTATTAAAAACAATATATTCTAAGTTAAAAGGCTGAATTTTTATGATTTACTAATAAAATTCAATTATCTCTTCTACTTGGAAACAATATTCCCCTCTGAACTCTTAAAAGCAACTTTCAGAGAATATCCCTATCCATAGTATTAGAAGATTAAGAAAGATGGATTCAATTGAAAACTTCAGATTGTAAACTTTTTTATTGTATTTAGTATATTGTATTTGCTGCTCTCATAAAAATAAATGCCTTTTTAAAGGTCAACTCAGAAGAAAACAGAAGGAACATCTATTCTTAATAATTTTCAAATTTTAAAATTTTCAGATTCTGACTCAGACCAGGATGTTCAAAGGAATAACTCAAGGTCTATATCCAAACATACCTTTAGCTCTTCTTCATATCACTTTTTATTTAAAACATTCAAATTCAAGGAAATGGTGCTAAAGGGAATATTAGCCTAAATTAATGCAAATTTATTTTCCAAACACAGTTACGTTTCAAATACATTTCATTCCTGAACACATTTTCAGATTCGTTCTTTAAAGAGCAGTCCATGACGATTGCTAAAATTACAATTATTTACTATATTTTTACCTTTGGCCTAATTACACAGCAAAACTATGGGGAAGTCAACATTTCCAAAGAGTCACAAATTCATGGGGTCTCTATAGAAAGAGCATCTGAATTTCTTCCTAACACAGTGCCAGGTATACGTTATTATTCTCAGCAACAAAGCATTGTAACATGAATCTTTGAGTAGCAGACCCTTTCAACTAGGTTTTTACTAGAGTCTACATGAAAGTTGAAGATAATTATAGATTAAGGGGGAGAAAACAACCACTGTCATCATTTAGGCTGGGGTAGATATTATCATCTTCATTTAATATGAGATAAACGGGGTCGGGACTTAGTTGAATCATATAATTATCTAGCAGTAGAGCCAGATTTCAAACCTAAGTCCTCAAACAAAAGGTGTGAGAGAGAGAGAGACAGACACAGACAGAAAGACTGAGACAGAGACAGTGAGAGACAGACACAACGGGGAGAGAAGGAAAGTTGGAATGAAATCCCTTACAATTGTTTTGGAAGAAAAACTCACGACAAATCGTTTTCAATCTCAAACATAGGCTCCATAAGTTTTTAGCAAATTGAAATCTAGTTAAAACCTAACATGACACACAGTTGGTAAGAATTTACTTCCACCAGACCCAAAGGCTTCATCTCCAACCCCCCCGCCCCCCTTCCCCCCCCCCGCCCCGGTGAGGCCAGTCGGCGGAGGGGAAGGAAAGCATCCCCTGCGGCCTGGTACACGCAGGGCCCGGCTCCCCAAGTCCAGACTGCGCCCGGCGCCGGGGCGCGGCCTTCCCCACCCCGGGGACCGGGCCAGGATCACTGGTCCAGCCTACCTGACAGGCTCCCGCCACCGCTTGAACCAGCTGCAGCAATTGGCCATCAGACTGAACATCCCAGGCCGCTCCACCCGCCGCCGTCGCCTCCCATCAGAGACCGTAGAGGGGATCGGCCCCTGGGTCCCCCGCCCGGGCCGATCTCAGGGAGACCCCCCCCAACACACACACACCCCTGAGCGACCCTAAGGTGCAGAGCCCCGGAGGACAAGTTAGGAGGGGGTGAAGGTGACCAGTGCGAGCACCAAGCCCCGCTAACCACGTCGACCCGAGAGCTCGAGGGTAACGAACGCCCTCTAGCCCCAGGGGCAGCGGGACGGGAGGAGCTGGCACCCAGTTAAGGCGTTAGCTGATCTCCGCCAGAGAAAACCCCCGCGTCGACGTGCTGACGTTTCTCCGAGGCACGGAAGACCCTCCCCCTAAGTTCCGCCCACATTTTTATTCTCCAATCAGCGATTAAGACTTTAATTTGGTGGCCTCTGAGTGGCTGAGAGATTCTAGTCCCCCGCCCCCTCCGGAGAGGTTGAAATGGAAAGAGGGTGTGTCCTGGAAGAAGGAGGTGGAGCTATGGAAAGATGGCTCTAGTAACTAGGCAACCGGAGCGTCCAGAGATAAGTGGAGAGAACCGGTCTTTATCTCTATCCAAAAGGCGTTACCTGTGCAGCGTGCTACTTCTTGTCTGTGATACCTCCGACTGAGATCCAGCGATCTCACGTCTTGTGCTTGGGTTTTGTTTTGTGATTAGTTTGTTGGTGCAGCAGGGTTGATTGTTTTGGCAGGCTCAAGCTGGAAAATTCAGGAACAATATACAGAACCAATTATAAATTAAAGACTAGTGAGCCGGTGGCTCAGGCCTGTAATCTAGCTACTCAGGAGGCTGAGATCTGATGATCTCAGTTCAAAGCCAGACTGGGCAGAATAGTCCATGAAACTCTTGTCTCCAATAAACCAATAGAAAACCTGAAGTGACGCTGTGGCTCAAGTGGTTGAACACTAGCCTTGAGCTGAAGAGCTGAGGGACAGCGCCCAGGCTGAGCTCAAGCCTTAGGACTAACTACAACAACAAAAAAGTATGAAGACATGGATATTCCCAACTCACCACTAATAAGCAAGTGTTAACATTTTGATGTATATTCTTTCCTAGACGTTTAGAAACATAGATGGTAACTAATTGATTTCTGCATTCTTTTGAAATATTTTTAAAGAGGCATAGAATATCCACATTAATAATATAATCGTGAATGTGAGAGTATTGAGATTTGAACTTAGGTCCTCAGCTCTCACTTGTGGCTAGCACTCTATTACTTAAGCCACTGCCTCCACTTCTAGATTTTTATTGGTCATTTAGAACTAAGAATCTCATTCATTTGTCTTCCCTGACTTGCTCCAAACCTAGATTTTCACATATAAAGACCTGAGTTTATAGGTGTGAGTCACAGACTGCCTGGCTCTCATATATTCTTTGAGAGGAAATGCATAAGTACATTCCAGAAGTTGCATGCATAATATGTCCTAGCATGTGTGCTCATAAAGTTCTTGATTAAGTGCATTCTTTCAAATCCTGATAAAAGAAAAGAGAATTTGGTGTCACTTGTTTCATAAATACGTATAGCATGTCATGCCTACATCCAATTTCAGGCTGAGGGCAGAGAAGGCAGGGCAGTTGTAAGCCGAAGTCTCCCTTAACAATAAGCCAGATTCATAATGTTTCTTCTATTTCTACTTCATGATCCACTTTCTAAAACAAGTGGTTTGCAAACTTTAAAAAAAAACACTATTAATGCCATTCACTCTTTTTGTCCTTTTAATATGTTTGGGCTTCACTCCCATTCAACTACTCAAAATGTACTCTCTATAATCTCTATCTTTCCCATTACCAAATCAATTTTTCTTTTATATAATTTAATATAAATACTGTGATTAACTTTTTCTAAAATTCTTTTCTTCCTTGGCCTTTCAGTTATGTGATTCTGGTTTTCCTCTCCTTGGCCATTTTTCTTGGGCTTGCTGTGTCTGTTCTCTAAGATCTGATTCTACTCATTTACTTGAGAGACAGCACCATGCCCAAGCTCAACAACTGATGGGAAAAAAAAAGACTAGTTGGAAATTTTCATTAAATTATCCCAATAATTCAAATGAAAGTAATATTTTAATCCATACGTACATCGCTTTCATGTAAAATAAAAGCGATTTTTGTGGTAGGAAGTTTTCCTTATGGAAGAGATATGGTCATTGTAAAATATGGGAGGTAGGGAGTGGACACTAACAAAAAGCAGCATGGTCATCCTCAAGACTGTGCCACTAGCTACTCAGGAGGCTAAGATCTTAGGATCTCAGTTTTGAAGCCAGCTCCAGGAAGAAAAGTCTGTGAGACTCTTATTCTTGATACAGATTTGTCATTAATCAATGTTAATATTGAGCCAAAAATAGACATCATCATCAAAGAGTGAACTTCTTAGGTTCATTACTGACATGAAAATTTTAAGCAAAGTTATATGTCAAATTTAATTATTAGACATTTCAGACTTTTTCCTAGCTTTGATGTTCTAGTGTTGGACCGTTATTAACAGTGATACTCGCACTGTCTTTCACATTTGTGAACCATTAAAAATATGCCACTTTCAGCTGAAGTCTTCAGAAGACCAAGATATTCTTTTCTCTTCAGGTGCCTCATATTTCCTTACATTCTCCTTCCTTATGCTCTTTATCATTTTATGTCTGTATTGGGAATATTTGATTATGAATTTGTTGATTCTTAATTTGGGACATTCTTCCTTCTTGGGAAATTTTGAGATGTCAAAGTTGATAAAATCTGAAATCATCCTCACAACATGAAGAGATTCCCACTGTGCTTTATTTGAAGTGTCAGGGCCAACACGCATCTAAATATTTATTAATTAAATATAGTGCTTAAAGTTTCTTTAGTTTGATCCCAAGAAAACTTTTTTTTCTGAGAATAGAATTATATTTACATTTGAATCACTTGGTATTAAGAATAAAATGCTAAGTAGACTGATTTGCAGGAAGCAGAGAAACAAAGAAAAGAATAACATTTAAGACGGGGAGTACTTAAAGATATGCTGTAAACATTTTTTCAGTGAGCTGTAGTGACTCAGAATATCACATCAATGTATGCTACTTTGGAATATGGGATATTTGAACTAAAGGTAACCAAAATCCACAAGAAGAAAAGATTTTTTTTTTTTTACCTACTCTTCAACTGCCTAAAGGAAGGTGTTTGTTAATTTCCTCCTTTGGAAAGAATTCTATTACCCATCTTTCTCACTATGACAGAACACCTGAGAAAACCAACCTAAGGAAGAAAAAGGCTGTTTGGACTCGTCATTTTAGTCTCTGGGCATTTAGCCTGCATGCTCTGGGCTTGGGATGGAAAAGAACGCCATGGCAATGCAATTGCCTATTGGAAGAAAGGGATGGAATGCAGGAATAAAGCTGTTCACTCTTAGCATTGTGAAGCCAAGAGTGACAAAAGATGGAGCAAAGATCTCAATATTCCCTTCAAATGCCTGCCCCAGTGACCTACCACAGTCCCTACTTCCAAAGTTTCCACAATCAGCAACACAGACTGGCAACTAGCTTTTAATACCTAAGTCTTGAAGGACACTCCAGATCCAAACTACAACATTTATTCCTAGCAAAGAATGTATTGTACCCAGAAGTGATACTTAGAGACAATTGTCATTGTGGGAGACTCTTCTTGATCACACGTTTTTGCCCTCCCTGAATTTCCCTCCTTTCCTTCAGAAGTTGCAAACTCCCTTTCCTTTCTAATCTGGCCAGCTCAGTATGATAATGTGCTCAGAGATCTAGCCACCTCTTCACATCTCATATTTTTGTAAAACTCCTCTGCCTAGGTATATGAATAGACTTTTTTTTCCTTGATAGTCTATCTGCATTGTTAGGCTAGAAAGAGAACAAGAAAAAATGGACTACATGCCGAATGCAAGAGAATTTCCCAGCTGATTTACTCATCAGAAAGCAGTGCACTTTAATATGAATCACCTTCCATCCAGCTGGATAATTACAGTCATAAAAAGCTAGAGCTGGAAATCCATCACATATGGTCTCCCTATTGAATTTCACTCACACACATAGAAAATCAATTTGCATTCAATTTGGACAGAGAATGCATAATAGTAAATATGCAATCAATACTACTCTTGAACACAGACTAATCAGTTGTTCTGTTATTTATTGAAATCCCTCACCACAAAACTATTTGCAGATGATAAGACCAAAGCTTTGAAAAGCTAAACAATTTGCAACTAGTAAGAGGCAGCTGCATGAAGATGATATAATCTGAAATATTCTCTTTGTGCCAAAACATGTTTTTTGTTGTTGATGATAGTGTACACAATAAGCACAAGTACAAAAAGTGCAGACCAAAACCATCCTCCTTTATTCCAATCTTTCTCATCTCTGCCCTGCTTGTAAGTCATTGTCATCAAGGTTTAGGTTGTTATCCTCATGGCCCAAACAGTCCATCGGGATTTCTTTTTCTAAGCCTGGAGCTCCGATCCTCACAGGCCTTTAAAGGTCTGCTCACACTCGGTCCTGCACCCCGGCTCCCAGGAGGTTTCCACCGTGTCCCCTCCCCCTTTGGAAACTTCTTGTTCCAAAGACAGCCAGGAAAACGCAGGGCCTAGGGGAACCAGTAAGGGGGAACCTTTCTGGGAAAGTATTTACGCCGCCTGTGCGGGCACCCCTCTGCTTTCTCTCTCTGAGCCCTTCCCCCAGCTCCAAAAAAGCTTCCTGGAAATGTCCTCGTTATCACTTCCCCTCGCCGGCTGGGGGCTGGGAGCTGGGAGCCGGGAGCTGCGAGCGGGCGGTCCCCTCCCCGGGCTGCTGGCCAGAGCTCAGGCTGCCCCGGAGCGTCGCTGGGGCTCAGTGCTGGGAGCGCCGAGCCCGGGCTGGCTGCAACGCCGCGGAGAGCACAGGTCTGGATCACCGCCCCCGCCGGCTCCTCTGCCCCCTGTGAAATGAGGGTCCTGGGTGGGCACTGCGGGGTGCTGCTGGCGTGCCTGGCCCTCATGCTTCCAGTCTCAGAGGCAAACTGTGAGTAATCCAAGGCACTCTGTCGACCTTCTCCCCTCTCCTCCTGAATCACCAAACCAACGACGTGCTCTAGTTGGCAGGATTTTCCATTTTCTTCTCCAGGCTGAACCTCCTAGAAAGTTCCCCTTCTATCCCCACAGCCACTGACCCACTGGAAGCAGCTGTGGGTCGAACAAGGCTGTGTAATGGTGGTAGGTCTGTTTTGAAAGTCCTGAGTTGCCTGCAGGACTGATGCAAGATCAGGGGTGACAGAAAGTATCAATGAAAGAGCTTGGCCATCTACCTTCGCAAGCCACTTCCTCTCCCCGACACAGAAGCAACCGAGATTCCCAGTTCGAAGATAAAGTATGAGCTCATTCCGGAATGTAAGTAGGGAAGCAAAGTCAGTCCCCCAACCTGGTGCCCCTGCCCCCTGCAACCAACATTCCTTTTGCAATTTCTGGACTTTGAGCTTGGTTTGCTTGTCCCGCATTGACAAACGAGCTGTTTCAGGATAACGTAGGTTTGCCGGGCAGTTAAGCAGATGTCGTTTTCTAACCTCGGAATACAAATAGCTGAAATGTTATTTTGTAGTGAGGATCATTGTGTACCGAGGATTTCCACCCCCCCCCTAAAGTGGTGGCACGAATTCTTTGCACCTTATCTTTGCTTTTCCTGTCCTTTATGTTCCCACACCCAGATCAAGGCAACATACTGAGTTTCATCAGAAAAAAAAATGTATAAGGAGGATCAAAGCTTTGGGTACAAAAACTTAAATATGTACATGGTTGAGAATGCTTTCATGTGTTGTATCCTCGAGAATTGGCACCAGGCAATAACTGAATTACAAACACTTGGGCTGTTTAAAACTCTAAACTTTTCAAAGACGATTTTTTTCAGTTTAGTAAAATTTTAAGTTTTTATTAATTACTGACCGGGATGAAGGTGCTGTTTTCAAATTCTAATTTCAACGATAAAACATTACTGGCTGAACTGACATTAAAGAGCAACAGTTACAAGTTTTCAACAATCAACCACTTACGACTAAACCTATGCGCAACTACATGTCCTAACTTGCTATCTAGTTCATTAGGCTTATGGAATATTTTCTGATAACTAGTATTTTTGGAGAAGTGAAAGAAGAAGCAGTTGCCATGCTCCTAGTCAAAAGAATTTACTAGGCCTTTCTTTGTGAAGAGATCATTACAGTTTGACTGACTCTAAACAGAAGTAAAAATTACATGGGACTGCATATTATATGTATACCTTATGTGTACATACATGTCTAGTACGTGAAGAATTGCATATGTTACATAAGACTGCTAGAGTGGGTGAATTCTGCATGGTATACCATGTAAAGAATACATGGCTCTATGATGGTCATTTATATTTTTGGTTGCTTAATTAAATTGAAAATCATCTCTAGTTTGCAAAAGAAGACATTTAGACACAGCTGAGATGCTTGGATGTGCAGATATTTTTGTTTGAGTTGTTTGAGTTTGTTTTTGGGTTTTAGTTTAGTGCTGGGGTTTGAACAGACTTGGTGTAGTATTATACCACTGAGCTACATCCTCTAGCTCCCAAGATATGTAAGATTTCAAATTTGAGATATAATTAGAGTTTGCAAACTTTATTTGTAGTATCTTTTGTATTATCCATATTATCCATTTTTTTCAAGAAAAAAAAACAATTATAGACTTATTTTTTGAAAGATTTAAGGAAACACATGTTTCATCTGCATTATAACAATAAGGCAAAATTGTTCAGATATATTAACTGGCATTCCAGACATGCATATGATATGTAATATATGATATATGTATTTGTGTTAGAGAGAAGATTTGTGTGCATGTGTGTATATGTTTTGTGTATTCATTCTACTTATTTAATCATTCTCATAGGGCTTTTGGTGAAAAGGGAAATGGGAGAGAGGATATCTACTTTAGTTTGGCTAATTTGGACTTATCTAGACTTCCCTTTTGGGTGAATGTAGTCTACTCTGCAAAATTATTGATCTATATTTTGTTGTTGTTCCCTTTTTCATTGTGTGTGTGTGTGTGTGTGTGTGAAATCGCCTGGAGCTTGAACTCAGGTTCTGAGTGCTGTCCCTGAGCTTTCTGCTCAAGGCTAGTTCTCTACCACTTGAGCTACAGTTCCATTTTCAGCTTTTTGGTAGTTAATCAGAGTTAAACATCTCATGGACTGTTCCTTCCTGGGCTGGCTTTAAACCACGATCCTCAAATCAGCCTCCTGATGCAGCTAGTATTACAGGCTTGAACCACCGACACCTAGTTTCTTTTACATCTTCTAACTATCTTTTATTATTTATGTACCTGTGCCTTCTTAAGTTTCCTTTACTACAAAGCTCAAAATACTACACTGATATGGTCTTTTAAAGTTAAATCGCAGTTGAGATTTGTGCTATAAGAGTTGCAGGCATAGCCAGGAGCCAATGGCTCATACCTGTAATTCTATCTACTTGGGAAGTTGAGATCTGAGGATCATGGTCCAAAGGCAGACCCAGCAGGATAGTCCATGAGACTGATCTCCAGTTAACCACTAGAAAACAGGAAGTAGCACTGCGGCTCAAGTGGTAGAGCTCTAGCCTTGAGCTGAAGAGTTGAGGGACAGTACCCAGGCCCAGAGTTCAAGCCCCACAACCGGAAAAAATAAAAGAGTTGTAGGGAGTTTCTGACAATAAAAATAAATAAACCCTGTACCTTATTCACTTACTGCTAATTCTGTGGTAAGGTACACAGTAATGCTCTTCATGATAGCTATTTTCTCTTCATGGAGTTTAATATCCTCTTTGTTGCTTCAGTGATCTATTTAAATATTGCACTGTCAAAATATTATGAGTAGCCTAATCAGTATTCTGTATCTATGATTAATAATGACAAATTCCTGCCACGTAAAGGAAAGAAGGAATGAGTCAGCTTTCTCGCACTTTGAAAGAATACTTGAGAAAATCAACTCAAAAGGGGAAGATTATTTTGTCTCATAGTTTCAGGCCCTTCTATCCCATGGTTGCTTGTCCTCACTGTTCCAAGGCTTGTGATGAGAGAGGAGCTCAAGGTGACAAGCCCTGGCACCCCAGAAGCAAAAGGACAAAAACTTCCTGTTATAACAAAGCACTCCTCCCAAACCAGTGAAGCAATGAATATGCTAAGAGGTAAATCCAATTCTGAAGTGAGAGCCCTCATAATTAAAACACCTCCCCAAAGCTCTACACTTGAATGATATCACCTTAGGGACCAAGTTCACAGCATAGCTTTCATATTAAATGTGAACTATTATTCTCTACCCCTGAGCTCCAGAAACTCATGTCCATAGTACAATACAAAATGCTTCCAGTCCTCCTCGAAGAATTCCTGCAGTGGTACCAGTTCCAGTCCAAAGGCTCCTCTGAGGAAGTAAATTGTTACCTCGAGCTTTTGTAAAAATCAAAAGAATGAGTTATACCCTTCCAATCTGTAATATCACATGGCTATTCCTATTCTGAAAGGAAGGAAAAAGGACTGGGGATGTAGCTTAGGGATAGAGCACTTCCTTTGCATGGCCAAGGACTGGCTGGGTTCAGTTCATTTCATGGTAAAGAAAAACAAAAGTTTCCAAAAGGGAAGCATAAGAAAAAAAGCAAGGAGAAATCTAAAAGAAAAACTAACCTCAGGGCAAACTTTAAATCCTGTAGTTCCATATCAGACATCTAGGGCTCATGATGCCATGATGGACACTCTGCTCATACGGTCACTCTCTGAGGCCAGCTTGCTTACTGCCTGCAGATTCCCTCCTTCCATGTTTCTGATAGCTCTCAGGTCTTTGGGGACCCACTGTATTATTTTCATAGCTTCACATACCACTGCAAAAGGGGCCATTCGCAAGGAATCTGAACATGCTACATATAGCAGGCTTTAAAATCTTGGTAGAGGGGCTGGGAAGGTGGCTCAGTGGTAGACTGCTTGCCTTGCATGCATGAGGTTCTGGGTTCAATTCTTCAGCACCACATAAACAGAAAAAACCAGAAGTGGCGCTGTGGCTCAAGTGGTAGAGTGCTACCCTTTAGCTGAAGAGCTCAGGGGCAGCGCCCAAGCCCAGAGTTCAAGCCCCATGTATGACAAAAATACAAAAACAAACAAGCAAACAAACCTTGGTAGATGACTTCATAACTCTTGTCTTTTCCATGCCTGTAAAGTTAGTACACATGGATGGTACTACTTTTGTTTTAAGCAGGATGTCAGCTGCAGTGGAGTCTGAATGTTTTGATGACTGAATTGGAGGAAATTAATCTTGTGAAAGTGACTTCTTGTGTGGTCTATGGGAGGAAGACACACAGGGATTCTGTCTTAAATGAAAGTCTTATACTTGTACACCTTTGAGCCCAAGAGGATTTGGGTCTCAATGATTCCCAGGTGCCTTCAGGGAATTGGGAACCAGCAGCCTTGATCTTTGCTGTTGGATATTGTGATTAGGAGGGGCAGTTATGCATAGTTATTTGTATTATATTATTAAATGAATGTCTTTAGATGATATATATGGAAAGAAGGGCATATGCGTATTTTTTTTTCTTTTGGTTGGTTGTGGGGCTTGAACTCAGGGCCTGGGTTCTGTCTCTGTATACATTATTAGTCAATAATTACAATATATGGAGTGTTGCTATATCTACTCTCTCCCCAATCATTATTCTTATTGTCCAGGTACAGATTGTTTAGATTCTCTTTATTTGTGTTAATGTCTTTACTAGCCACACCTACCTTTGCCTTCAATTTTATAAATATTTTGTTTTCTGGAAAGATTGATTACTCTTTGCTTTTGCTCTTAATTCTTACCATACCACTGTGAAATTTCTTTCAATAGTTTAATTAGTCTGTACTTTTATAATCTACTTCCCACAAAGTCTTGGGGCATGTACAAAATATAGATTCATTCTTTTCCAAATATACAATGAATGGCCCCTTATTAATTCCAAACACAGTCTTCACTTCTAGCTGAAATCTCATGAGCAGACTATCTGCATTTCTCTGAGCATTCTTACCTGAGCTTTGTCTAGAATCTCCCTTGCTTACAATGTCCTAGAACTTTTCTAGCCTGTTTCTCCAAACAATTCCAAAAATCTCTGAACTACATCAAAAATAGTCACAGAAAGAGCCCCATTCCTAATACCAGTTTTCTTGTTTTAGTAAGTTACCTACTACTGTGACAGAATACCTCCAAAAATTAACTAAAGAAGAATGTTTTATTTTGGTTTATGCTTTGAGAGGTTTCAGTAAAAATTTTGAACCTGCAGTGAAACAGTAGCACATCATGGTGAAAATGTGTCATACTGCAAAGTTGCTTAATCATGAAGGTCAAGAAACAATACAAGTGATCTTACCTCTATAACAAATCTTTCCTCCAATCTATGAACCTATAAGTCCATCATTGGTGAAGAGGCTAGAACCCTCATAATTTGATTACTTACTCCACTCTCATGTCATCATTCTTTTGTTTCTATAACTTTATGTCCAATTTTATCTTCTTAATAAGCCTACTGCTCATAGTGGATTAGTGTCTACTTAATGGCCTTCTCCAATTTGGTCAGATGGCAAGTCCCTATGTATTGTTTTATGGGTTGGGAGTTTGAACTCACAGAGCCTGGATGCTGTCCTTGAACTCTTTTGCTCTACCACTTTGAGCCACAGTGCCACTTCCAGTTTTCTGGTGGTAAATTGGAGATAGGAGTCTTACAGACTTTCCTGCCAGGCTGGCTTTGAACCATAATTCTTAAATCTCAGCCTCCTGAGTAGCTAGGAGTACAGGCATGAGCCACCAGTGCCTGGCTAAGTCCATACTTTTTGTTTTTTTTTTTTTTTTTGTCAGTCATGGGGCTTGAACTCTGGGCCTGGGTGCTATCCTTTAGCTCTTCAGCTCAAGGCGAGCACTCTACCACTGAGCTACAGCACCACTTCCAATTTTCTGGAAGGTTTATTGGAGATAAGAGTCTCAAGGACTTTTCCTGCCCTGGTTGACTTTGAACCATGATCCTCAGATCTCAGAATCCTGAGTAGCTAAGATTACAGGCGTGAGCCACCAGGGCCAGCGCTAAGTCCATAATTTAAACAAGGACATTCGCACGAACTAAAGGGGTAGGAGTTGATTACCTTTTGAGGGGGATAAAGTTAAACCTATAACAGTTACAAAGCATCGATTTATGACATCTATTCTTCCCTTTCTGCCTAGATCTATGTGTTTTGACTTACAGATGAAAAAACACTATATATTAATATTGATGGTATAGATAATACACCAAATTTTAAATCACAGTTTTGATGATAATATTCCATCCAAAAGGAGAGTAATTCAACCCTCAATAATTGTTCAATTCATCATTCTGTGAGGTTAACTCTTAGTTTTAGAGTCTGAAATAGACCAACAGAAACTATGAAAATTATCCTATTGATATTTTTTTAGTTGTACTACTAATTCCTTTGATACTGGGTGGATTATTATAAAGTACTGAATAAGTCTATCAATGATAATACTGAAACACACACAAGAAATGTCTGTAGCTATTAATGCAAGTTGTTTCCTCTGTGATAGAAGAGTCCTGACTAATCAAACATCTACCATGTATTTGGTTAAAATTGCCATATTTCTATTCCAACCACTCAAAAACACAAGTCATACTGACTACTTGGGAGTTTTATTTTGGTGGTGTAAGCCTGATGAGTTTCAGTGAGGGAAAGTCTGTATTGTGATTTTGGGTGTAGCCATTATTCTTACAATATTCTGAGGTTGTATCTTTAAAAGAGAAGGGTTGGCAGTACTGTGTTTGAACTCATTCTTGTTTGGTTTTCTTGCCCAGCAGGTACTGAACCAGTATAGCCATGGCTCTGCCCCTGATTTTCTGTTGATTGTTTTGGATATGGGGTCTAGCAGAGTTTTCTGCCTGGGATAGCTTTGAATTAAGTTCCTCTAGATCTCAGCCTCCTGAGTAGCTAGGATTGTAAGCATAATCATTTATCTATGGCTGTATTTTATGTGGACATTATATGATTAAAAATAAATTCTAACTTTGTTAAACCACTGAGATTCGGAAATATGGATTAATTTGGAGATGTGGGGATTAGTGTGCTATCATATTAGAGTCTATTTTATTCTAGTAAATGATGACAAAATTAAAACTAATGCCTATAACATGTTCTTCAGTAATGTTTAAAATTGGGGGGATCAAACAAAAGCAAAATCATAGGGAATAATGTAAAGTCCGAGAATTTTGTGTAAATCTCTTACATCTTATACTTATGCCATCTGGTCCACATGGTTTACAATAGAACAATCAATAAGATACATTTAATTGACTTTTCCTGGAAGTAGAAATATACTTCTACTTAGAGTTGAAAGAACACTAACTGAAATATATAGAGTAGTTTGTCAGTATGGTCTATTACAAACACTATTCATCTATGATTAGAATAAATAGTTCTTTCTCTATGGAAAGCATAAACACTTATATCTATTAACCTTTGCTAATAGATAATCTATTACCTATTAACCTTTGGTAATGAGTATATTTACCTTGTGCAGAGTGGAATGGTTTAACTATGTGAATAAAATATATGGTGTAATGATAATTAGCTATGCCTACCAAGTATTTTTTGGGAAGTTAGTATTATTACAACATATTTTTGCAGGACTGTCAGTAAGGGAGGTTAGTTAGCTTTCCAGTGATACAATAAAATACCTGAAGCAATTAACTTATAAGGAGCAAACATTTATTTTGGCTAATTGTTTGGGAAGTTCTAGCCCAAGATCAAATCTGTATTGTGCTTCTGGCATGGGCAGTATATCACATAAAAAGTGCATAAAAACAAATCACTCACCCTACAAGCCAGGAAGCAGATGAGAGATGATAGATCAGGATGCCATAATTTTTCCTGTGGGCATGCTCTCAATGAACTATGCCAGTAATTCCTAGAAGGCCTTACTTCTTTAAGGTCTACAGCATCTCCAATAGCAACATCCGCGAGACCAAGGCTTTAACATGAGGGTTTTTGCACAAACTGCCTATATTCAAACCATATGTGATTACTATTGCAATGTGATGTGGTAGATGGGGCCTTTGGCTAACATTTGGAGTGGGGAAAGTTCCTGTTGGAAGGCTGTTGACCAGTGTACCATCAACTAGACTAAATTGTGGTCAACTATTATCCAGGACAATGGTGGAACAGAATAGATGGTATTCAGCTACTGTCCATGATTATGGACCCTTATTAGTTGAGAAGGGGAAAAATGTAGGAAAGCTTCTTCTATAACTTCATTGAGCTGAAAATTACATGTGCCCTTCCCTTGAAGTCTATCGTCCTTGTTAAATAATTTGGTGTGGTGAAGCCAGATGAACATGTCACAACTTAGTTTGTTGACTATATAGCCTGATAACTGTTCCTCTGGAGGCGCTAACAGAGGAATTGATGGGGGAAGGTTGTTGGAATCTTAGGATATTAATTCAACACAGGAAGATGTAAACAAGGCCAAAAAATCAATGTTCCAAATATTGATATTAGGGTGCCCACCAGAAGGAGAAACCATTTAAGGCTCTTCCAGAACTATTCTAGAGATGACAACTCTTTCAGAAGCCTGTGTTTTGGTTTATTTGTTTCTTTTTGTTTCTTTTTTTCAGGTGAGGTGCTTGGTCTAGTTGACTTTTTTGTCATCTTAGAATATGTCATATTTGTTAACATAGAAGCAGCTATCAGGACAACTATTACATTACCTGCTGTGAGCATGTCCAGGGCTTCGAGGTTTTGAAGGACAACTTCTGCCGAGGAATTGATTTGGTCTTGTAAAGAAAACAGAGCCTTGGCAGTTCCCTGGAGCTTGCTTCCTTTGAGCAATTAGAATGCAGCTGCGATGCTGAAACAGTTTCTACCACTTCCAAACAAATTCACCTCTAATTCCCAAGGCAATACTAAGTAGAGTGGGACCAACTAGGCATTTCAATCTTGATATTGGGGTACCAAAAAAATGGTCAAGTCACAAAAAGGGAAGCAGAGATGTCTCTCACAATCAGGAAAAGAGGAAGAAACAAGTGTGTCAACGAATAGATTCTTAATCATTGAAGGAGAAGTGTTAATTACTATTTTTTCCCCATGGAAGAAAGGGATTTCTTGGCCATGGGGAATGAGGAAGAAAATTTAATAGTAATTTTAACTCAGAGCGCAATGATATCCCAGTTGCCAGAGCAATTGATGAAGAGTAGTTGCTGACCCAAAAGACATTCCCACTGGAGGACATAGTGTTGATTATGCAGAAGATGTGGCAATGGACCATCATTTCTAGCTCATAGACAAGGGTAAGTTGAAGCATAGCCTATTGCCATTTACCTATCACAGAAACCAGATACAACGTAAGTCATAACGGACCTTGTTTAAGAGTATGAAAGACCTTACGTCGTGATACGGGAATCATTCAACATTAAGGAATATTGTATATTGATGATGAATTGGACACCATTAAGTCCTTCCTTCAGTTTTGTTTGATTTCAGGCACAGAAAGGAAAGGGTGATTTGCTACCTTGTCTAATTACAGAAGAGATGGACCTGCGGATCCATTAGTATAAGGATTTAGGGTTTTAGCTTAGGGAACTTTAGTCTAAATTTCTCATGACAATGCATTAAGCCCCTTTGATACAATTCTTTGCTAAAGATTGGGACCAGATTCAAGCTCAAATCCAAGTTCAGAGTCACTGTGGAGAGAGATTAGAGCACAACTCCACGCCAATGCTAGAATAGCCACCTATGTTGTGTCTGAATGAGACCCACAGAGATCCAACAAGGGCATTAAATGGTGCTCTGCTTAGGAAAGAATAGCATGCTCTACTAGATGGAGCAAAAGATGTTTAAAAACAAAGGCATATATAAATAAGCCAAAGGACAGGAGGCCCATTCATGGTTTATGAAGTCTGGTTGCTAAGAATGGAATATGAAACACAATTTAATCCCTTGGGGTGTAAGCATAGATGGACAAAGCTGTAGATAAGAAGCAAAATTATACTGGAGTTTAAGAAAAATATAATACAGCCTTTTTACATTTCATTTATCTGTGGTGAAAGTTAGGGACTGTGTTTCAAAGAACAGCTTGAAGTCTCTGGCTGACTCTTAGATCCAGGAAGTGGTATGTTTGTCCTCTCCAGGATTTGGCACTGGAAAGTATAGTTTGACCCAAGGCAAATGAACCCAGCTGAGTAGGTAACAGTTGCTGGGGTGTTCAATGTTACCGGATGTGCCCTCTCTCACATAGGTCATAGTTCCAAGTATTTGACCCTGTGTAACTTTGACAAAGATCACATCTCTAAGCTCAACTAGAAATTTGTTGGTGTAAGGATTTGGTGGTGGTTACCTGATTGTTGAATTGCTGGTTGTATCTGTCCTGAGGAAATGGTATGTGAAACAGAGGTCTATGTCAAGCTTTCCTAGAATAGTTTAAGGTATCTGCAAAATTTTTAGAACTTTTTTAAAAATCTTTCCACGTTATATAGACCTTAAGGTTGAGTATATCAGAGTAAACCATTATCCTGAGCAGTTGGACCACTGACCTTAGGTGTAACGGTAGGCAATTTGTCTCTCTTTAGGATTTATTTTGGAGCCAAAATCTAGGTACCATTTATTTGAGGGACCATTTAACCTTTCCCAGAGTTTTTGCAGTAAAGATCAGGAAGGCTTTGACCTTTCCCGGAGGGTGCCAATAGAAAAAAAAATTCATATCTGTGATAAGTTGGGTCCCAAGTAAAATCCAATTGTCAGTCTTCTCTAGGAAAGATTCCTCTTCTCAATACAGGTTGCGATAGGGAAAAATTTTAGAAGACCGTTCTATAGTATTTGTGTCAAATAAAGATACACATCGACTGTTTGATGGATCTTTGATACACTGTCCAGAGATGAATCTTCCAGTTAATTGTAAGAGGGCAGCGGAGCCCCCATGACAGACATCATTCACATTCATGCCCTCCATAATGCTCCCTTGCAGCTACTGAGGAAGTAAGAGGGGCTTGTCCCTCTCTAGACACTCAGTGGGATTCATAAGTGATCCTTGTTTTCAAGCCAGGTCATATTCCTGATCATTAAAGGCAAACCCAAACTAGAGAGGAAAAGTGCCATTTACTTGTTCCTAGATTTAGGAAAGAGCTGCTATTGTGCCAGGTCTGTTGGATGTCAAGTTTCCCTCTATTATCTGAGTTTCCTCTCGGATATCATGGGTATTAGATAACTGATGCTTCTTTAGGATCTTGGATGTCCTGAAGTAAATCCAAATTTTTGGGGCCACAAGGGCATTTAACAGTGATGAAGCCATATTATGGTTAGTGTAAGCATAAACCTTTCTATGTCTTTCCAATTTTGAGAGCCTGAGTAATGCCTTTGGGTCAGAAGTTCCTGATAAAAGTCCCAATTCTGGCCAGGCGCCGGTGGCTCACACCTGTAATCCTAGCTACGTAGGAGGCTGAGATCTGAGGATCACAGTTCATAGCCAGCTCAGGCAGCAAAATCTGTGAGACTCTTATCTCCAATAAACTGCTAGGAAACCTGAAGTGGCATTGTGGCTCAAGCTGTAGAGCACTTGCCTTGATCTGAAGAGCACAGGGACAGTGCCCATGTCCAGAGTTCAAGCTCCATGACCAATAATAATAATAATAATAATAATAATAATAAAAGGTCCCAATCCTATAGTTTGATCAGCATCAACCACTGTTATCCTGCAGTTTTCTTTGACCTTCTTTTATGATGCTACTCCTATCAGATTAAATCTGGGTTTTGCAAAAGTTTGTCCTTTAGGTCTGGCCTGCTGCAGTGCACATTTTGTAGTTTCTACACAGGAGTGAGTTGGTACAACTTCATTTGGTAGAGGGCAGTAGAGTGGCTGGATTTTAGCAGGAGAGTAGCTGGATATACCTGGAGTGTCCAACTGTAGTGTCTGATAGTTTACATGGACTCATTCACTAATAACCCTTGGCTATAAAGAGGTTAAGTTTCTAACATTTGTTCCAAAGTTAACCTTTAAGGCAATGGCACAATAATCTTTAAGCATCTAGAGAATTTTGTACCACTAAGTCTAGTTGTTATCAAAAGTAAGCCATGGAACAAGGGATTTCACTCCTACACAATTTCTGGATAAGTATATACAATCCAATTCCTTATTGTTTATCATCATCAACATCTTCATTTGCAACCAATAAGCAGACACGATTTTTGGCCTGGCAGTTGAGGCAGGGACAGAGTTCAAAAGTCCCATTAATTTAAAAATATTGTATTGGGTCTCATAGTAGGAGCGCTTGTTTTCCCTTATCTCTGCAACTTGCTAAGGAAGTTTGGGTATAACTCCGAAGTTTGGAATTATCAAGCCCAGAAACATTTTTAATTATATCTTTGTTGGGGGTGTTGAAAATTTTAAGATCTCTTTCCTTGAACTTGATTTTGCCTAAAGTCTTTATGTAACCCACATAGCAGACTTGCTGTCTAATGATTTCATCTTCCATGGTTACCAAACAGCTTATAATTGAAATAATATTACCTGGGAGGTCTGCTTTCTGTTTTTGTTTTTGTTTTCCTGGTTTGTGTGGGGTGCTGAGGGGAGGGAGTAACAAGCAATAACGTCATTAGCTCTTGAAAACTCCCACTATTTAGTTTAGGTCCATAAATTCCATTGCCAAGTCATTACCAAAGATGTAGGGACTGTTTCAAAATCTTTGGGAAAAAGATGGTCCAAGTTAGTTGCAGGGTGACTTTAGAATCAGCTCCATCCTTTAGAAGCAAATGAAGATTGTAGATTCAGAGGTAAAGCTTATAAAACATAGCATTCTCTAAATATAGAACATAAACAAGTTGGAATTAGTTGACATTTGGGTAAGGATTTTATAGGATAAGGCAGGACAGGATAGAGGATGACAGATTCATTTACAACACAAAGGTCTTGTACACAATGTGCCTCTTAATTGTGTGTGAATGTGTGTGTGTGTGTGTGTGTATGTGTATGTGTGTGTGTGTATGTGAGTCAGTGCTGAGCTTGAAATTATGGCCTAGGTAGTGTCCTTGAGCTTTTTTTTCCCCTTAAGGCTAATGCTGTATCACTTAAGTCACAGCTCCACTTCCAGCTTTTTTTGGTGGTTAATTGGAGATAAGAGTTTCATAGACTGGGCTGGCTTTCAATTGGGATCTTCAGATCACAGGATCACAGGCATGAGCTTTGTAAGTCTTAATTTTATAAGGATTAGGACATTAGAACATAAGACATTTCAGACCATAATATTAATTTAGACTTCCACTTTTAAACTAGAGTTCTCCATTCTTCAGAATGTACTGAGGCTAAGCAACATTATACAAGTGTATCCAAATCTTTCTTTCAAAAGATTCTATTGATAGTTGTATCCAATCATTGAGAATTCATCCCATGCCAGTGTCTCTGTAAGAGACAAAGCAAAGGGCAGGAAGCCAGTAGAGTGGACTGACACCTTCTTGTTGGAATAAACCTGAAATCAAATAAAGGAGAGTCTAGAACCCTGATTCCACATCATTCTCGCTAGTTCTTGTTATTGTGAGGGAACAATGCTTGATGATCCTGCCCGATCTACCAATCCAGAATCCATATTCTGATCCAGTGGTTGCTTCTCTAGGGTGCCAAATCTTCCTGGGATGATGTCCATTATCACTTTGGAGTGAATTCCCCTGGATTTACCATCTATCTTTATCCACAATATCCTAAAGTCTCAGAATATCCCTTGGAAATGGATCTCTGCCAGATGAATTTGGCCTTTGAGAACTTTACACCTGGTCTTTGGTAGGCTTGGATCCCTTGGAATTTACAGTAAGATCCATGTCAAACTAACTAGGGTGGTGCCACATTTTTTTTTGTCGGTCTTGGGGTTTGAACTCTGGGCCTGTGTGCTGTCCCTCAGCTCTTCAGCTCAAGGCTAGTGCTCTACCACTTGAGCCATAGCGCCACTTCCAGTTTTCTGTGGTTTATTGGAGATAGGAGTCTCACAAACTTTTCTGCCCAGGCTGGCTTTGAACCACAATCCTCAGATCTCAGCCTCCTGAGTAGCTAGGATTATAGGTGTGACCCACCAGCACCCGATGACAAGCCCATGAGAGGAAATCATTGTCCCTTGTATCTTTTAACAGGAAATAAAATGATTGAAAAAAAATTCAAATGTCTAGTTCAAATCAGGAGTTGCCCTGCAGAGAATTTTATGATTGCCGCACAGCAAAAATAATCACACAGCTCCCTCCTTACCACCATGGAAACAGTAGCAAAGTAAGTATGAGATAATTGGCAGATACAAAGTCAAGGCAGATTGAGGTCTAGAAAAGGCCTAGAGGAAGTCAAGAACCAAGTTCAAAATTTAACAGTAAACCTAACATGGAAGCTTCAGAAGACTGGCATGGATGGATTTGCATTGTTGCATGGAGATTGAATTGAGGAAATTGGAAAGGCCTAACATCAATATCCCAGCTACATGACCCCTTATTGTATTATGGAAATCTTCTAATTGCAAAAAACATAAAATAATATGACAGTTTATTCTTGATATAGAGGGAGAGAGAGGGGAGAGTAGAAAGAGGAGAGGGGAGAGAGGACAAAGTGTCAGCACAAGGCTGGTAAAGCAAGACAGCTGGGATTGGTTTCTAAGAAAGGCAGTGACCTCACCAGATGGGATAACTCCACAAGCATGTCCTGCTGTGGTCGTCTGAGGTGTAAACAGTGGTCTTGCTAAAGAGAAATTGCGAGGTGAGTGCACAAAAGTGTCTAGGGAAGAAATGGAAAGGTGAGATTATTGAAGGAAAGCAGGAAGAAGACAGCCCAACCAAACAACCAAATCTCTGACCGCTGGGTATTTGGCACTATTCTGGGCAAGGTTTAATGATTGTCCCACAGAATTGTGAAGATTTTTGAAAAATGGGAAGACATTTCCAAGAACTAAGGGACAAGGAATGGTTAACCTAACAAGGAGTCTTCAGAACCTAGGATGGTGACTTGAGGAGACATGTATGTATGAAACAGTAATTATAATAAATGCATTGGATGAGGCTTCTGCCTAATGTTTGCTTCCTGTTTGGGGGACTACTGGCCAAGCAGATGTCAGTCATTGCAATAGAGTAATGATGATGCAGGATGCCACACAAAATATATTCAAACATGACACAACACTAACTCTTCAATTTCTTTTGCTTGATTGTTCCTTTTATGTCTACCCTATCTCAGCTTTATCTCCAAAATCTGAAGTTCATTTGCATAGCTGGATAGGGTAACTTAATCCTTGCTACTTGGGAGGCAGAGATCAGGACAAGACCAACTGGAGAAAATGTTCATGCTACTCCATCTTCACCAATGGCTATGTGTGGTGATGTACACCTGCCATTCAGTTATGCGGAGAAGCACTAATAGGAAGATTGATTTGTAGGACAGCAGGGGCTTAAAACAAGACCCTATCTCAAAAACTAACAAATATAGAAAGGGCTGGTTAAGTAGCTCAACAAGTAGAGTACATGCCTATAACGTGGGAAGAAGAAAAGGCAATGATACATTTCTCAAAGAAGCCCCACTAGGGGACTGGGAGAAATGACTTCTGAATATTCACAATTTAATCACAATTCTACAAAACACTATATCATAATTCAGCTGTGTTCTGTACCAAGGATGCCCATTGAATTTATTTTCTCACAGTTCTGTAGGATGTAAAGTACAAGATGAAGTGCTTCGGGAGAGCGCTCTCTTTCTGCTGTACTGATGACTCTCTTCTCACTGCGTTCTCACTTGGCTTTCCTTGGTATAGCATCTGAAGAGAGAAAGAACCCTCACCAGAATCATAGGACGTCTATTATTAAAAAAAAACAAACAAAAAAACCCAACTAAACTGATCCTTCTTTATAATCAAATGTAGCATCAATTACTTCTTTAAAGGACTAATCTCCAACTGTAGAAGCCAAATTGTCTTTTCAATGGCGAATTATGAGATGCTGGTAAAAAAAAGTGTTCAATTATAGACATTTACTCAATGATATAACAATATTCTAAAACTCTCACTTCTACATGACCATTTTAAAACAAACTAAGTAATATGCTAAGACGCAAAGGGGCTCTTGGTTTTGGCAGCGCTAGGCATTGAAAACCGGACCTTACACTCATTAAGTGCAGCCCTACCACTGAGCAACACCGAATGTGGCTTAGCGGTAGAGTGCTTCACTAGCATGGGTTCAATTTCTCAGTACCACATAAACAGAAAAGGCCAGAAGTGGCACTGTGGCTCAAGTGGTAGAGCACTAGCCTCGAACACAGAGAGGCTCAGGGACAGAGCCCAGGCCCTGAGTTCAAGACCCAAGACTGAAAAAAAAA
>NW_012267289.1:6104670-6116281 GCF_000151885.1 Dipodomys ordii | reverse complement strand
GCCTTGCATGCCTGAGGCCCTGGGTTCGATTCCTCAGCACCACATAAGCAAAATGAAAAAAGCCGGAAGTGGCCCTGTGGCTCAAGTGGTAGAGCTCTAGCCTTGAGCTGAAGAACTGAGGGACAGCGCCCAGGCCCAGAGTTCAGGCCCCACAACTGGACCCCCCCCCAAAAAAAGAGGTAGTGTGAGGGTGACTCTGAGAGTTCAGATCTGATAACCTATAGGGTCACTTCAGAAAGTTTCCTGAAATAAACTATATAACTTAGGGTTAGAAATGAAGGAAATATAAACAAAGTATGTCCCATACTTCTGCCATAGCTCTCAGTACCATGAGGACAGATGAGCAGAAGTCATTAGTCTGTAGTTAGAGTTTGTCCAAGAGTATAGCATCTTGTGTTCTCTGAGTCTTCTCTTTTTTACCTCTACATATTCTAATGAACTCAAAGTGATTTTCACTAAGTACTCGGAGATTAATTTTTAATCTCTCTAGTATAAGATAAAAATGTTTCTCCCTCTGCTTTGTTACTTTTACAGATAAGGAGCTGACAGATGAAAACAATTTAATTTCTCACAGTAGTGTAGACTATTCTTATAATTAGGTAGCATATATGTTACATGTTTTACATTTACGTAACAACCAGGAATATGAGTGCCCTGTGTATATTATAAATTTCCATAGTAAGAAAGAAGTAAAATAGTATATATTCACAGATATTTTTATTATAGGATTTTAATATATAGAAATATAGATAGATATTTTAAATAGAGAATATATATTCTTTATATATAAAAATTAATATAATTAAAAATTTAAATATATACCAAAGTGAAAGATAATATAATAAGCTCCAATAAACACACTTCAATGTGACATCTTTTTTGTTCTATTTTAATTATATTTTTATTATCTTCAACTAATTGTACAAAGGGGTTATCATTCAGCAAATCAGTTCATAAATACTTAAAGGCATTTTGATAGTTTTCCTCCTTTCCTCCTTCTCTTCCATCCCTCCCACCCCAACTCCTCCATTTAATTATCCTCGTTATCAGTGTTCTCAACAATATGTTATTTTTATTTTGCCAACCTCTTCATCTTAATTTTTGTTTTGTTTTTATGGAATGTTTTAAGGTATGTTTGAATGCCTAAATGTCATATTATTATTATAGCACCTATAAATATTTGAATACACATCTCTAACTGTAGATATATTCTTATATCTCACTTATTTAGTAGCAAAGGAAAGTGAGGTAGGATTCAAGTGAGAAGAGAAAACATGGTGGAGAAGGAAAACACATTAATACATATCCTCACTGTCACTGATTGTTACATTGACATAAGAAAAAGAGATAGCAGAGACATCAAGAGGAATATAGAAAAATAAAGAAAAAATAATTTATTATTTATCATTTTCTAGTTTATCTCAAACACTCTTGTCTATATCCTTATTACCCTTTGTCTTATTCCTTGCATTCACCTAACTACTTACCTCCTCTCTATCTTTAATCTGTTCCTTTCACCAACATATCATGACTCTGAACTCTGTTGCTTATGGTTCTTGCTTTTCTTCTGGAGAAAAAAAAACAACTATTGTCTGAATTATTCAGTATGACATTTATGTCCTTACAAAAAAATGCATATATGTTGCATAGGAGTGAGTATTTTGTTGTGGAAGAAGGTATGTTCTATATTTAGTAAACTGGATTACTGAGTTTTGTGCAGAAATACTGGTTTTGCAGGAGTTGTTGTGCTGCTAACAATGCCACATATTACATATATTATGACTAAAGCAAGTATGATTCTGTTGAACAATGGGAAAATTGCTGTCAATTCTGTTATTTTTTGTCTTTTTTTAAATGCATTTTGTAGAGAAAATTCTTGATTCAGAAACTGTTTATATATAACCAACTATAGTAAGATATTACATGAATATCACATACTATAAGTATTTAGCTTAGTTTACTTCAAACTATGATTATTTCAATATGGATAGTCATCATGACATAAAATGTGTCAAATGGGTATCTAGTTACTGTGATAAACTGACGGCATATATCATTCTATTGTAACTCTATGATATAATTCAGGTTTGCTAATATATATTTTTTATTTACTCTCTAGGATTATTTTTATCCAAAATACTTAGGTAAGTTTTAAGGATCTGAATCAGGTGATCTTTTGAGTTTAACTGAATTGATACATCCTATCCAATAAAACTTTACTGATCATGGGCATGAAATCTTTGCAGTTTTCATTTAAAGAAATGGACACATTTGGAATGGTTCTTAATCACATAGCATTTTCCCTTTATTTTTTGTCATTCTCACGTATCTCCTATAAAATGTCTTTGTGTTGATGCCCAGCTATCTCTAGGTACCCAAAATATCCTCTATAAATATGAATTTTCATGAGTTATTTCTCAGTGAAAAGGAACATCTCTAAAGTCTCCAGCTATGATGATGTAAGCAGTTATCATCTAAATATCTGTAGAATCATTAACCATTTTTCTGTGATACCTTTTCATATGTCTCTCAGTATTCGATAAATTTTTTATTTTGTGTATAATATTCAGAGTTTATCAAACCTACTTTAGGTAGGATATTCTTTCTCAATGGAAATGGTTATTATTTTGTACATGAACCCATACAAAATAAAGAATATACTGTGCCTTGCTTGTTTTATTTAAATGTATAACTTTAAAGATAACATACTTAAATTTAACAGACCTACTTCTGCTTAATCTAAATAGTCTATTAAATTGACAAAAAGCAAAAGTAAATGGGAACATTGAGGGTTAGCATTTGGAATACTGATACTTATGATCCTATAGGAAAGTAAGTCTTTGACATTTAGAATAATTCCTGCTATGATTTCAGAACAAGTAAATGTGGCTACTTTAAAAAAATGCATTTGTTTTTATTTACAGGTTGTCTTGGCTCTTTTCGAGCTGGAATATTTGTTGGTGGACGTCAGTCAACAAATTCTTATCCTGAACTCAGGAGCTGTGTCAATGGTAAGCAGCCCCATCATAGATCCAAAACTAAAAATAGACAAAAGTATAGCAAAGCAAAACATAAACCTTTCAAGTACAATACATTTATGTCAATGTAAAATAGTGTTTAAAAATCAATAAATGAACTGTTGAAGGGTTGTATGCCTAGTTAGGAAGTATTTTCAAACTTCATATGAATAAATATCTTTTAGTTGTAGTAAGTGCACTTGTTTAAAACAAAACGTCACCTAACATTTAAGCTGGATTGTGATCCTTAAATCACTGATTTAAATTTTTTTCTTTATAACAGCTCTATTTTGGCTACTGTTGCATAATGAAGTAGTGCAACCAAAGTTGATCAAACAGATCAAATAAACCAAAGTTGATCAAACAGATCAAATAAAGCCAGGCTTCTTCCTACAAGTCTAGTTTTGTCTTTGCCTTTGGAATGTAGTTTCACTATGTGGACAGTGATCAACATTCAGCATATGAAAAATGTCTTTCCATTGTCTACTTAAACAAAGATTATTTTTTAATTTAATTTTATTTTATTTGTGAACATACTGTACAGAGGGGTTACAATTGCATGGGCAGGATAATGCGTACATTTCTTACCAAGCATTGCAGCCTCCTCCTTTGTTTACCCTTCCCAGCCTCCCCCCTCCCCACCATCCCAATCCTTCTCCTTCCCCCCCCCCCCCCCACCCCCTTCCCCCCCCCACACCGACGTTGTAAAGCTCGTTTTGGACATGACAACTTGTACTTCTCATTGTTGCATCAGTCCACCTGTATCCTTAAACAACTGGTTTTTCCCCATCTCCTCCACAAGTTATACTGACATCAAATATGTGAGAGCAGGGGTTATACTGTGGGGGAGGGACATACAAAGCAACAAAGAGATAATCTTATAAATGCATTAGAAACACCTGCATGAAAGAAAAAACATTAAAATACATATCTAAGGGTTCATTTTCCTGACATCACATTATCTGACCTTTTCCGCTTGACTCATACATATACTAGATATTGCAAATAAGGGAAACCATGGGACCTATGTTTCTTTGGGCCTGGCTTACTTCACTTAATATAATTTTTTCCAAGTTTTTCCATTTCCTAACAAATGGGGCAATGTCATTCTTTCTGATGGAGGCATAGAATTCCATTGTGTATTTATACCACATTTTCTTGATCCATTCATCTACTGAGGGGCATCTGGGTTGGTTCCATATCTTAGCTATGGTAAATAATGCTGCAATAAACATAGTTGTGGTGGTAGCTTAGTGTGGTCTTGTTTGTAAGCATTTGGGTAAATGCCCAAAAGTGGGATTGCTGGGTCATAGGGGAGTTCTATGTGAAGTCTTTTGAGGAACCTCCATACTGCTTTCCAAAGTGGTTGGACAAGTTTACATTCCCACCAACAATGAAGTAAGGTTCCTTTCTGTCCACATCCCCTCCAGCATCTGTTGTTATTAGAGTTCTTGATTTTTGCCATTCTTTCTGGGGTGAGGTGATATCTCAATGTTGTTTTGATTTGCATTTCTTTTATGGCTAGGGATGTTGAACATTTCTTCATGTGTCTATTGGCCATCCTTCTTTCTTCTTCAGAGAAGTTTCTCTTTAAGTCTTTCGCCCACTTATTTATTGGGCAGTTGTTTCTTTGGGGATTTGTTGTTGGGGGGTTTAATTTTTTGAGTTCCAAGTATATTTTATATATGAGACCCTTGTCTGTTGTATGGCTAGTAAAGATCTTCTCCCAATCTGTGGGCTTTCTATTGATCTTGCTAGCTATGTCATTTGCCCTGCAGAAGCTCTGCAACTTTATGCAATCCCATTTGTCTAACCTTTCTTTGATTTGTTGTGTTTCCGGGTCTCTGTTCAAAAAATTTCGGCCTGAGCCAAGGAGACCTAGGGTTTCTCCTATTCCATCCTGTAATGTTTTCAGAGTGTCTGCTTTGACTTCAAGGTCTTTGATCCATTTGGAGTTGATTCTGGTGCAGGGTGATATATAAGGATCTAGCTTTAGTTTTCTACATGTAGTTAACCAATTTTGCCAGCACCATTTACTGAAGAGGCTGTCTTTCTTCCATTCTATTGTTTTAGCTCCCTTATCGAAGATTAGATGGCTATAGGTCTGTAGGTTCATTTCTGGGTTTTCAATTCTATTCCATTGGTCCTGAGGTCTGTTCTTATGCCAGTACCAAGCTGTTTTGATTACTATGGCTTTATAGTAGAGTTTGAAATTTGGTATTGATATTCCTCCAGCAGTGTTCTTTCCGTTGAGGAGTGTTTTTGCTATTCGGGGTCTTTTATTGTTCCATATGAATTTTTGGATTGCCTCTTCTATTTCCTTGAAGAATGAGGTTGGAATTTTGATAGGTATTGCGTTGAATTTGTAGATAGCCTTGGGAAGTATTGCCATTTTCACGATGTTAATCTTTCCAATCCAGGAGCATGGGAGGCTTTGCCATTTTAAACAAAGATATTTTGACGAGAAGTCTGCTGTCAATCTTGCTTTTCTCTCTTAAACCATGCATCTTCCTCTGCTTTTAAGATTTATTTTCCCAGTTGTGATTGCTTACGTCTATAATTCCAGCAACTTGGAGGTAAAGATTGTATGGGATACAGTTAAAGGCCAGCCTGGGCAGAAAGTGAAACCTCATCTCAAACACACTGAACATGATGCTGAATAACTGTAATCATAGCAATGTGGGAAATATACATAAAGATGATCATGAATCATGGTTTGAAGCAAGCCCAGGCAAGAAAGTCTGTGAGACATTTTTTTTTTGGTCGATCGTGGGGCTTGAACTCTGGGCCTGGGCGCTGTCCCTGAGCTCTTCAGCTCAAGGCAAGTGCTCTACCGCTTGAGCCACAGCACCACTGCCAGTTTTCTAGTGGTTTATTGGAGATAAGAGTCTCACAGACTTTTCTGCCCAGGCTGGCTTTGAACCATGATCCTCATATCTCAGCCTTCCAAGTAGCTAGGATTACAGGCGTGAGCCACCAGTGCCTGGCTTATGAGACTTTTTTTCCCTAGCTATATGGCTTGATCTCAGACGCAGAAGCTGGGCACTGTCCCTGAACTTTTATGCTCAACTCTAGTTCTTTACCACTTTGAACCACAGTTCCATTTTGTTTTTTGGTGGTTACTTGAAGAGTCTCACAGACTTTCCTCCCTAAGCTGGCTTTGCACCTCGATCTTCAGATCTCAGCCTTTTGAGTAGCTAAGATTACAAGTGAGAGCCACCAGTTCCAGCTGTCTATGAGACTCTAATAAACTGCTAAAGTAAATAAATACATATATACAAACATACATGCAAACATATATACATACATACAGAAGCCAGAAGTGGAGCTATGGCACAAATGGTAGAGCATTAACCTTGAGTAAAAAGGAAGTTATAAGATAGCAGCTGGCCCTGAGTTCAAACCCCAGGACTGGACCAAAAAAAAAAAAAAAAAGAAGAAGAAAAAGAGGATCATGTTCCCAAGCTACTCTAAGTCGAATACACAATAAGCTACCTGAAAAAAACTAAAGCTAAAAGTGTTCTGTGTGTTTTAAGTGGTAAAATACTTGTGGTAAAAAATCTTGTATGCACAAGATCCTGAGTTCAAATCCTTGCACTGCAAAAATAACTAAATTGGTAAATAAAAATTTGATCTTGATTTTTAAGTTTGACTAGGGCTATCTAGAATTGCCATTAACTTCAAATTAATTTAGCCCAATTATTAGACATTAGCTTTGGGAGTTTTCTACCTAATAGTAGAAATCTATAGAGGTTCTAAGGTTCTGGGATCTTGACTGATTAATTGCACAAAATAATTCCAGGTCACTTAGATCATTTCAGTCTTTCCGTCTGGCTGTTCTCCCACTCTCTGACTTTACAGTACTCTGACTAGCAACATTCCAGTTTGATCTTCCTGAATGCCAGTGTTTATTCCCTCCACCTTTGGGTTCTTTTTGAATTCCTTTCTGCTGAATGGAAATCATCCACAGGCAATTCTTATGCAATTGTATGTCTCACTTGCTTAATTCCTTTCTTTATGAATCATGTTTTTCTGCTACTCATTCCCCAATGCTTGAAAGGCATGATTCCATACATTTAACTAAGTTCTACTAATTTAATGCACAAACAGAAAATCTGTCTCCTTTCACACCATCTTTGCCCAAATTGAAATTCTGCTAATTCGGAGAGTAATTTGTTTCATTTGCCTGCCTATGAAATGGCTTCAAACACTAGATAAGGTTATATACTTGAAACAATATTTGTGTTACAACTAGCAAATATTGTACACACTTAGATTGTATCCCCAAATAGTATTGTTGTAAGGATTTGCCTAATGGGCCTACTTTGTAATGAGGAATAATTATATGAAGGAAAATTTGTATTTTTATTTGCTATTGGCTTAATGCAAAAGGATTCATCTTAAAAGAGCCATACTTTTAATTTTATATGGCATTGTATAATAAAATTTAAATAGATTTCTATTTCCTTCAGCCATTCCAGACCAGTGTAATCCTCTGCCATGCCATGAAGATGGATACTGGAGCTGTAAGGATGGCCAAGCTTCATTCACTTGCGTTTGTAAACCTGGCTGGCAAGGAACAAGGTGTGAATTTGGTATGTATAATAAAACCACCTGTGATTCATCTTTATTGGCTACATTAAAATTTCTCTGCAAATGTTATCATTCTTAATTTGTTTTTCCTTTTTTAAAATTAGATATAAATGAATGCAAAGATCCCTTCACTGTAAATGGAGGCTGTAGTCAGATGTGTGATAATACACCTGGAAGCTATCACTGTTCCTGTAGAAGTGGTTTTATTATGCTTTCAAATAAAAAAGACTGTAAAGGTAAGAGCAAGGAAGGAGAATAAGAACGTTTTTGCTGTGAGTGAACACAGTTTAGCTACAGGATCTCCTCAGGAAATCTTAGGAAACCTTGGTTGTTAATGATTATAGTAAATATCTTGAATCCTTGTAATACTTTCGGTTTACAGTATTGCCCATAAGAATATTCTGGCGCTGGAAGTGGTGCTATGGCTCAAGTGGTAGAGTGCTCACCTTGAGCTGAAGAGCACAGGGACAATGCCCAAGCTCAGAGTTCAAGCCCCACAACCCACAAAAAAAGAGTCTTATAGATGTTCCTTCCCGGGCTGGCTTTGAACAAAGAAAAAACAAAGGAAGAAAAAATATTCTGGTGCTTGCTTATTGAGTGTGTGTGTGTGCATGCACATCTCAGTAAAGAATTTTATTGCAAATCAAAGTAAAGAATTTCCTTATAAATTGAGGTTTTAGTGCAGGTGTTTCCATGTTCGACTTAGACAAAAAGATTTTTTATCCTCTCTTTTCAGAAGTTACCTACTATTATTTTTTTTCTTTGAATAGCAAAACAAAGAAATCTTAAGTACTCTTTAAAAGCTTTGCCCATTATATTTTAATATTTTCTTTTCAGAATTATTTTTGTGATTTTCAAGATAAAACCTTCATCTTGGACTTCATTTTCTATTGTGGTTCTGAGAAAGATGTTCATCTTGTTTTCTTATTCATTTAAAATCATTGGTTGTAACGCTTTTCTTTTTTCTTCTGACTTAAATGATCTCTAAATTTACCTATTGTGAGTTTGTTTTAAGCTAGGGAATTTATTTTACTTTAGATCATTGTCTCCCAGAGTTTAATTTTTTCGTATTTGCCTTTCTGTTTGGATGCTTTAATTGCTAGAACAATTCTTCAAATGTTTCATGCTACATATAAAGTAATTTGCACAAAACTTCCAAGGCGTAAGTCAAATTTTGCCTATAGGAATTAGTTACACTTAGTTTTTTCTCTTCTTCCTCAACTTTGTCTTCTTCACCCCTTCCCTCTTTTGTTTTGTAAAGAGATTAAAACATTTAACAAGTTAAAATGAAATCAAGTTTTCTTTATTAATTATAGGGTTCCTTTTCTGCCTTCTTTATCTGTTTTGGTAACTCCTTAAATTCAAATTTAAGGAATGGTCTATCCCTTATCACTTAGTAGTATTTAGCTTGAAGTTTACTATAATATTTAAAGTATAGCCAAATGATTCTTTTTTTTTTAGGCTGTGAAATCTTTTATTTTTTTATTGTGAGAATACTGTACAGAGGAGTTACAATTACATGGGCAAGATAACAAGTACATTTTTTATCAAGCATTGTTGCCTCCTCTTTGTTTCCCCTTCCCATCCCTTCCCATACTCCCCCACTTCCCACCCGGTCTTCTCCCCACTCCCCCCCAAAGTTGTAAAGTTTGTTTTTCGACATAACGACTTGTACATCTCAAATGATTCTTAAATGAACTGCATTTACAAATAAATTCTTCAAAACCATTTTCTACCTTGTGGCCATCTATCTTTTTTTTCAAAATTTTATTTTTATTGTCTTTAAATAGTTGTACAAAGGGATTTTCTGAGGTTAATTGAAGGTAAGAGTCTCATGGTCTTTCCTTCCCAGGCTGGCAATGAACCATGATCCTCAGATCCCAGTCTCCTGAGTAGCTAGGGTTACAAGTGTGAGCCACCAGTGCCTGGCTACAATGTATCTTTAGTGATATCACTCTTTGATGCATCTTTATTGATGTCATCTCTTTGATCATTCTCACCCATCCCTCCCAATGCAACCCTTCCACTCAATTTTCCTAGTATTCATGTAATATCATGATTGCATTCTCCCTCTCTTCCTCTCTTTATTTGTCTACTCCTTGCCTTTGGCCTCTCCCTCACACAAGTGCCAGTTTCCTGGTATTCATTTTGTTGGACTGTGATTTAGTGTTTTAAGGAATTACCCAATTTTAATTCTCTCCTATAAATACCATACTTCAGTTAATGTATTTGTGTGCACTTGAATACTACATTATATGTGTTTGCTTGTGCATATATGAATTAGTTCTAGCTTTCACATATGAGAGAAAAATGTGTTCTTTTTCTCTTTGGCTCTGACTTACTTCACTTAACCTAATAAAATTTGCAATTGGCATGTCATTCTTCCTAATGGATCAGTAAAATCCTATTGTGTATATATACTACTTTTTTATTGTCAAGGTGATGTACAGAGGGGTTGCAGTTACATTAGTAAGGTAATAAGTACATTTCTTATTGAACTTGTTACCCCCTCCCTCATTTTTTCTCCAATTTTTCCTCCCTCCCAATCTTCACCCCCCACAAGTTGTACAGATCATTTCCAACATATTGTCTTGTGAGTATTGCTGTTTCATTGGTCCCCCCCCCATCCTTTGACATCTAAGCTGTTTCCATACCTTGGCTATGGTGAGTAGTACTGTTATGAACATGGCTTTCATGTACCTTGGTTTGTAGTCTTTTGAATAAATGCCCCAAGAGTAGTATTGCTGAATCGTAAGTAATTCTATGTTTACTTTTTTGAGGAATCTACAAACCACTTTCCAGAATGGTTTATATTCCCATCAACAGTGAATTAGGTTTTCTTTTCCCCACATCCACGCCAGCATATGTTGTTTATATTCTTCATAATGATAATGGCTATTCTAACTGAGGTAAAATGGAATTTATTTCCTTTATGGCCAGAGATGTTTATGGCCAGAAATTTCCTTGTGTACCTATTGGTCAGTTTTACTTCTTTTGAGAAGTCTCTGTTTAGTTCCTTGCCCATTTACTAATTGGTTTGTTGATTGTTTGAGGGCTTAGTTTTGCATATTCTGGATACTATGTCAATGCCTAAATTATAGCTGACAAAGATGTTCTCTCATTCTGTAGGCTGTCTTTTAGCTTGTTGGCTATGTCCTTTACCATGCAGAAACTTCTTAGTTTGATGCAATCACATTTGTCAGTGTTCTCATTGATTTGCTGAGCCTTTGAAACTTTACTCAAAAAGTTCCTTCCTAATATGTATTCTACTCCTTTCTGTATTAGTTTTATGATATCATGTCTTCCATCTATTTTAATATCAGTACAAGTTGACAGATGGGGATCTAGTTTTCTGGATATGAATATCCAGTTTTCCCAACATCAACTGTTGAAGATTCTGTCTTTTTTCCATCCTAGATCTTTGACTCTCTTATCAAATATTAGATGGCTGTAGGTCTGGGTTTTATTCCTGTGGCTACTCTTCTGTTCAGTTGATATTTGGGTCTGTTTTTGTACTAGTTTCATGCTCTTTTTACTACTACTATAGCACTACAGTAGAATTTGAAGTTAGAATTTTTATATATACAGAACTATTATTTTTGCTCAGGATTTCTTTTGTTCATTCTTATTGGCTTATTAGAAAGTATTAGTTTGGATATTTCAAATAGTGATATTGTTAAAATATTAGTTGTAAAAACTGTTATAATTCCATATAACACATGTACTACACAGAGTACCCCTTCTACTTCTACATATAAACACTTGAATTGTGTGATTTTTCTAAACGACTTTTAACTTATCAAACATGTTTAATCTTCTCGATGGAGCTAATTAATCAAATACATACATATATACAATTTCAGAATGCCCTTTCAAAAATAAGATGTGGAGGGGAAGGGGAAAACAAATCGTTTAAATAGGGATACAAGTGGACCCATTGCAACAATGAGATGTACAAGTCATGTCAAAAACAAACTTTACAACTTTTGTGCGGGGGGGGA
>NW_012267289.1:6073721-6102927 GCF_000151885.1 Dipodomys ordii | reverse complement strand
TGGCTCAAGTGGTAGAGCGCTAGCCTTGAGCTGAAGAGCTGAGGGACATTGCCCAGGCCCAGAGTTCAGGCCCCACGACCGGACCCAAAAAAAAAAAAAAAGAAAGAAAAAAAAGAAATGAATCCACTTTTAAGACCAAATTTCAGAAGTGTGTTTACAAGCTCATTTGAAGTATTTTAAGAATATGATTTAAAATGTTTTCATATTTGAAACTACTAGGTAAGTATAACAAAATCCCTGTCTTTTTTTTAAATAAAACTATAAAAAAGACTGGCAAATAACAACATTGATAGAATTAAATCCATTAAATTCATAGAAAATTTCTATCAACCTCATATCAAAATTTGATACAAATTTTCTATGAATTTACATAAAAATGATGTTTAGTGAACTATATTCTGATGACAGATTTAATGCTTTTTTATTATAAAAAGAGTAGTCAGTTGTTTCACATTGTATATATTATAAATAATACTTTAATATATAATGTATGTATTAGGTTAGATCCTGAAATCACAAAGGTTCCCTGCCAGCATCTTCTGGCAGGATAAAATTGTTCTTTAATATATTGGTTTTTGTTCTAGATGTGGATGAATGTGCCGCAAAGCCGAGTGTTTGTGGCACAGCTGTGTGTAAGAACACTCCTGGAGACTTTGAATGTCTGTGTCCCGAAGGCTACAGATATAATCCTAAATCAAAGTCTTGTGAAGGTAAATGGTGTTGGTTTCACTGCTAATGGTACAGAGGGTGACTTCAAACCCTGGGTTATATTGAAGATCACTGGTTTTGTTAGGATACCAATAATGAGATATTTGAAACTGTATGTTTACAAAACTTATGTAACATTCAAAGATTAAGAAAATCTTTCTTTGAGAAGGAAAACAAGCTTAAACCATAGATGTGATGTATGGTGTATATGTGTACACCATTATATGTTATAGACCATGATAGATAATTTGCTCCAGGAAAGTTAGAATGCGCTTGTGACTTTAAATGAGCATCATTATTCCATAATACTGTGAAATTTGGGAACTTATGTAATCACTTAATCATAATAAAAAATAAAAAATAGGAAAAAACCATAGATGTGAGAAAAATGAGGTCTAAATTTGTTTTTTTCTAATATTTTCAGTCGTGTTGTATGTGATTATAAGTCATTGGACAATAGGAAACAACAAAATCTGTTGTAATGGATATAACTGAGCTCTAGAAAGTTGAGAGATACTGATAATCATGTCAGCATGTCTAGATGTGGCCTGGCCTATATAAAGGGTCGTGGTATTGCCATGTGTGTCTCAACTACCTTCAATATTGAATGGTTTTGTTTCTTTAATCATAGTATTCAAATTAGCTCATCTCCTCTATCTCCCTCTTCCTCTCTCCCTCTCACTCTCTCTTTCTCTCTCCCTCTCCCTTTTCCTCCCCTCTCTCTCCCTCTCCGATCCTCCTTTCCCCCTCCTCTTCCTTGTTTCCTCTCTTCCTCCTTTCCTCCCTCTCCCCCAACACCATGTTTATGTTGCCCAGCCTGGCTTTGAACTCTCCACTGTCCATTGCTTTAGCCTCTTGAGTGCTAAGATTACAGTCCTGTCCCCTACACCTAGCCTAAAACTCAAGTTTAAATATTTTAAAGATTCAAAATGAATTTAATACTGTGGCTAAAGCTAGTCAAATCAATAATACATAATATACCTTCTAAGCCATTTTCGGTGTAGAGCTTGATGGTAGTAACTATATTCACAACTCTCACTTTCCCAACATTTTCAGTACCCCAAACAGAAGTTTCAACCATTAAGCAATGAGTTTTCTTGTATTACTTAACTTGTGAAGAGTTGATGCCCTTGTGACCCAATCCTCAAAGAAATTAATTGGGAGATAATCTCAATGAAAGTTTATATAATCAGGAATGAGAGATAAGGCACTAAGTCATTTTTCCTTTCAAATTGAAAGCCAAAAAAGCAGTATAACTATTTCAATTGTGTAAATAAGTAAAAAATACATTTTAACTCATTTAAAATTCTAGGTCCAGTATTTAAAGATGATGTCATATAAATTTCCTTCCTGTTTTTGATTATTCAATACTAAAATGAGATGAATCCTCTGTCTATGGACTGAATATTTGAAGGACATGCGAATATCTGTGTTCTTTTTACTCCAGATGTGGATGAATGCTCAGAGAACATGTGTGCTCAATTTTGTGTCAATTATCCTGGAAGCTACTCTTGTTATTGTGATGGGAAGAAAAGATTCAAACTTGGCAAAGATCAGAAGAGTTGTGAGGTAAACATTTTATAATACAGAACTTCTCACTTCTTTTACAAAATGAGAAATCCATGTACTTATTTTCATATAGCTGAAGAAAATCAGAAAAATGCAGGTTTTCTACAAGAATTTCTATAGTTGTAAGCCAGCTATAAGTCCTGATCTTTAATTATCCTCCACAGGAGATAATTATTGACTTTTTTTAAGGGCTAATAGGATCATAGTTTTGAGAAAACTCATCTGGAGTCTACTTATTTACAGAATGCAGTGTACATTTACTTAAGAGATAGGGAAAGCTGATATTAATATTCCTATTTGTGAAAAGATAATGTACATAGAAACCTTAGTGCAAACATTTTCTAGTGTCTACTTTTCTGTAGGCCATGCTGACAAGTTCAGTCATGCGGAAAGGCATCTTTGGACTTGTAAAGTTGGTCATAAATCAAAAGAACTTTTTTTGTTAGAATCTATCTATCTATCTATCTATCTATCTATCTATCTATCTATCTATCTATCTATCTATCTATCTATCTATCTAATATTCCCCACCCCCTTCCTGTGCCCATTAACTTACCATTTAATGGTAACAACTTTCTATTTTAATGTTTGTTTTCAATTTTAACAAACAAATACTGGATAAAAGACATGAAGGGTTTAAATCACTCCCCTGTAAATTTCTTGGAACCTTGAGATAATGTCTCTGTTAGGAAACTGAGCTTCAAAGTATTAGGATAAAGAAAGAGCAGAAAACAACCTCAACAGGAAAGTTGAAGAAGGACAACTGGGTAACATGAGGAGAGTCAAGAGACAGGAGGCCTGGTGTAATGGGCACAGGGGTAGAAGGACTGAAGTAGGGGTAATGGATGGGGATCAGGGTCCCATGTAGCTGGAAGGTTCAAAGTGTTTCCTGAGTTTATGGTAAAGGTCTATGCCTGGGGAGCCAGTGTCTTGCCTGATCGCTCAGGCATCTATCATTTGAGTGGGTGGGGGAGTGGGCTATCATATTTAGATCAGGATTCTGGGCTGGAGACTGGGCTGGAGATTTCTCCTGTGGGAAGGGTAGTTAGTGGGGCAAGCCATGGGAGCAATATTGAGTTACGAGACCAAAGCAGATTCCCATCAATCTTTTCATTTTTTTATCATTATTATTATTTTCTATCAGAAAGGATCTCACAACATAGCCCAGGTTTACCTTAAATTCGTGATCCTTCTGTTTCTAGCTCTTGCCCACTGGATTATAGGAGTTCATCACCACGTCTGGTATATGATATCCTAATTTATTTCCTCCAGCGTTTCTAGACAGCATAGTTTTGCTCAGAACATTTTTGCTTAATATATGAGCGAGTGAACACAGTGCTGTTCACATTCATTCTTCTATTTCCAACTACAAACAACAATAACTTTTGGATATAATTTAGATAAAGCGTTATATCTGGTAGTTTATTAAAGAAATACATGTTGATGTCTGAAGTAACAAAGTATGTTTAACACTGGGATATGCTGAGGAAACATAAATAAAAATGTGAAACCATTAATAAAAAATTCTAAAACTACCCAGGTTGAATGAAATTTTTTTTTTTTTGTTCCGGTCGTGGGGCCTAAGCTCTGGGCCTGGGCACTGTCCCTCAGCTCTTCAGCTCAAGGCTGGCTAGCACTCTACCACTTGAGCCACAGCACCACTTCCGGCTTTTTTTTTCTTTTTGCTTATGTGGTGCTGAGGTATTGAACCCAGGGCCTCAGGCTTGCAAGGCAAGGGCTCTACCACTGAGCCACCTTCCCATATGGAGCATATATTAATGGATCATGCAAATAAGGAAAAAAAGTTTTATTTATTATCTTTAAAGATAGCCTTACCTTATTTTAGTGAATCTCAGAGGATCTATTAGAAAGCAGGCAAAGGAAGCATACCTGGACACTGGCATCAATCAGTAACTTATACATCTTATTTCTTTTCCTAGGCTGTTCCAGTGTGCCTTTCATTGAACCTTGACAAAAATTATGAATTACTCTACTTGGCAGAACAGTTTGCAGGAGTTGTTTTATATTTAAAATTTCGTTTGCCAGATATCACCAGGTGAGGAAGCACTGTGAATGATAGTTTCTAGAAGTTAAACAGGTAAGGACAGAGGAAAGTACCTGAAAAGGTTCAAAAGGTAATGAATTGGTATTGCCAAACAAGAAAACCTAGAAATATTATCAGCCAGATGATTTGGGAGAATCTTAACATTAATTTACTCCTTCATGTCTCTAATTGTTGTCCTACTAGAGTATTTTTCTGATCATTCTAGGCTAAGCTTCCTCAGTGAACATGTTGCTTTATCCATTATTCTTCATTTTCTAATGACTCTTAGAATAATATTGAAATAAAATTTTGAAATGAATTAGTTTTTCCTTATAAACAACTCAGATCAAACAATATCTCCCAGTGTGGGTGATTAATTACAGACCTTCTCAGCTAAGTGAAAAATGAGAATAAGGAAAGAAAATATTAAATACATTGTATCTTCAGATACTTAAGGAAATGTGCATATCTATTTGGTAATTCTTGAATCAGAATTGGTCAAATGCTTATTTTTCTAAATTTATTGCTCTCTTTATAATTTAATTAGTTCATACTTTCTAGAAATACAGTATATCTATGGAAATATATGGAATTTTTATAAAGTGTGCTACCTCTATAACCAATATAAAGAACAGCTGGTGCTTTTTATTTTTAAAGCAAATTCCTTCACCTGTGTTTTCCACAAATACTTTCTCCTCAAATGTTAACAAATTCATTTTTTTTCAACTCTATGATAGTTCTGAAACAGAATGAATTGGTCCCCAGTGTAATAATCAGTAAGAAGATGATGTATTCCAGACACAAAATATGCAGAGCACAACTTTTTGAAATATCATTTTAGCATGATTTTCCAAAGGAAAGGAAATTGTCTCCATAATAGGATCAACTTCTGGAAGATCCTGACCATCCACAGATTTGAATTTTGGCAAGATAATCCCTATGTTGCCTCAGTGAAAGGCTAAGATAATTATGAAAGACTATAGAGTCCTAATTCCAAACAAATGGCTGTTTTGTTTTTTAATGTACACTTAGGTCAGTATATTCCCACTATCCTATTGCCCGTCCAACATAATTTACTTCTGATTTTACCTCTTTCAAATACTTCTCTGGAATTTGAAGGTGGAAAAGTTTATTTTGTAACTTCTTCTTTGATCACTTTGAGGAAGATCTGTGCCCCATTACAAATAGCCCCCTGTTACTAAGAATACATTAATTATTGTATGATGGAGCAAGGGTGTGGCATTCTTGTTTGACTTACTAGAATTGTCCAAAGTTCTGACTCAAATTTTAATCACAACAGACATTGCCTGTTACTGATACCCCAAGCATATGGCTACACTGAATTCATTCAGCTTTTAAGTATTCTACTTACTTATTCAATTAGTGCTTTTGAAATCAAAGTAGAGCTGTGTTTTAAAATATTTCTTTTTTTTTCTATGAAAGTTTTTTTTTCTTCTTTTGGTTCTGGTCCTGGCGCTTGAACTTTGGGCTTGGGTGCTGTCCCTGAACTCTATTTGCTCAAGGCTAGTTCTCTACCACTTGAGCCATAGCATTCCTGCAGGCTTTTTCTGTGATTAATTGGAGATGATAGTCTCACAGACTTTCCTGCCCCAGCTGGCATTATATTGCAATTCTCAGATCTCAGCCACCTGAGTAGCTAGGATTACATGCAATAGGGACTATTGCTATGAAAGTTTTATTATGCATTGAGAGGAGGGGGGATTCAGACCTTCTTGAGAGACATTTTCTTCCTGCCATGTACAAACATTGGTCAGCTTTTCTTGCTTCCTTGGACTCTGTGTGTTCCCAGCACCAAATTTGTGTGCTTGGTGAGGTACTCATGGGTGTGGCTGTCCCTCTGCTTGATCACATTCTTGGGAACTGTGTGGCTCAACTTAGCCCCACAGGCATGGCATAGGGCAAAGCCATGGCTGCTGCTCTTCAAGGATTGCTGGCCAATGGGTTTTATTTTTTTTTATTTTATCATCTTTAGCACACATGAAAGTTCATTATATTTGCATTCATAAGATGCTATCCCAACAGTGCTTTGTGAATGATCCACTCGACATATATGAAATCATAAAGTACATCTTTTGATGGATCAGCCAATCATGAAATGGTGACATCTTTTACTAATCATTTATGAATACAGAACCCATGCACATGCACACGCACACACACACACACACACACACACACACACACACACACATCCTAAGTTCAGATGTTATAGTGTATAAAAGGTTCCAGGGGAGATACAATATATCAAATACTTACAGATGTGTATTAATTCCAACATTTGAAAGATGCTTTCCAACATATGCCAAAAAAGATGAAAAATTACCAAAGCAGCTGGTCATCAAGGGAAAAAAGACTCAAACAATAAGCAAAAAAAAATATGATAACCAGATTTTAAACACACATGGAACTGGAAAGCAACACATGAGCAGCCTAAATCTGCCCTTCTCTTTTATTAACTCCAGAGAATGAAGTAGATAATTGACTCAGTATATTACTGCCTGGCAATACAAGAAAAAAGATAATACATTAATCCTTTCATTTTCCTTATTATTAAAGACTTCCCTTTGTCCATTGTTTAGATTTTCAGCAGAATTTGATTTCCGGACATATGATTCAGAAGGCATCATATTGTTTGCAGAATCTCTTGATCATTCTGCATGGCTCCTGATTGCACTCCGTGAGGGAAAAATTGAAGTGCAATTTAAGAATGAATATGCAACCCAAATAACATCGGGAGGCAACGTTATTAATAATGGCCTTTGGAATATGGTATGTTTTACAGATTTCATAAAGATCTTCTCACTTTGATGCAGTGTGTCTAAAATTGAGATTTTTTTTTCTTATAGTGACAGCCAACTAAAATGGGTTGGGCTATCTAATACTTTATGAAGTATATCCTACATTTTCCACATATTACAAATCCATGAGATAGCCTAGAATTGTTATCCTCATCTAGTATATTTAGGGTGTCCTGTAAGTAATTTTTTCTGTTACTTATTTGAAGTCTTCTGTCTTTTAACTTTTTGCCTTTCTTAATGGCTGTCATTAAGTGAGCAATGGTATCTCTCAGGCAGGTCAGGAATCACAATTAGCAGGCATATGAGTTTGTGTAAAGACCTTAACTGATCATGGAAAACTACTCTCATACTTTTTTTAATTACAGAGAAATAATACAGTCACAAAAATAAAAATGCCAATTTATTTTTAAATATAAATATATAGAAAAGTAATCAGTTTTGTCCAAACAGTTTATAGTAGTAGATACAAAACAGAGAACTTAAAGCTAACATCTTTAAGATAGTGCTACTAATTGCTTTCATTTTATTAGCTGAGATCATCTCTTCAATCACCTGGATTAAATGGCTCTTTTTTCCAGAGAAGAGATTACAGTTTATCCGTATTGGAGAGTCATTGCTAGGTTCAGCATAGTGTAACTGAGAGAGGAACCACTTGCTCTTAAAATTTGGTACCCGAAAGGGACCATGATTATGGGAACTGGCAAGAGTCTGTTGAGAGGCCCCATCATTTCCTCCTGTCATTTATTTACTCAAGCACTCACTTTTTCTGTAAGCTTCTACTAGAATTACAGTCAGGCATTCTACTTATTCTTGAACACAAAACTATGAAGTTAGTAACTGATGCTACTCATGATGTAACATGATATAACATTACAGCAGAGGTGTGACTCTTAATTGGAGATGTGGCCACTTTGGGGAGCTGTCTTTGGGCTGTTACTAGATTTTAGACTTCTAACCTCAGCAAATGACTACAGCCAGATATAACAATATTCAAATATTATCAGCATAGAACCAATCTAAGAAATCATTCAACATCTCTGACTTTAACTGATGTTTTCATCAGTGTAGATTTGCTATCACATATTTCCCCTACATCTATATTATCTGATTTGTACAACCATTCCCTAAATGTACTGAAGAACACATTTTACTGTCCAGTCAGTGTCCTTGAATAACTACTCATAAAATCACCTTCTTCAGCAAGAGAGAAAAATTAAAATTTTAACCCAAGAATATTATCATCTATTTTAAGAATAATTTGGTTAAATTTGGATAATACAAAGGTATACATTTAGATAAAGGCAAAGGTATAATTTTACCTGTAAGGTAATATAATTGTCTCTGATGCTCTCAATGGAGAGAACCTATATGAGCTGAATGTCAGCCACTCAGTTTCATAGCTGGTTTTTTTTTCCCCTTGGTCATGGGACTTGAACTCTGGGCCTGGGTATTGTCCCTTAGCTCTTCAGCTCAAGGCTAGCACTCTATCACTTGAGCCACAGCAATGCTTCTGGTTTTCTGGTGGGTTATTGGAGATAGGACTTTACTTGTCTGTGCTGGCCTTGTATTGAGATCCTCAGATCTCAGCATCCTGAGTAGCTAGGATTACAAGTGTGAACCACTGGCTTCCAGCAGTTCCATAGGTTTTTAATCTCCAGTGTTTATGGACCTTGTTGAACTATTGTTTAATAGCATATTCATGTTTTAATTAAAACCTATTTCTATAAAATGATTATATAAAAATAAAATTAAAGACAGTTTCACATAAAGACAAGTGAAATAACTAACATGCTAAGTATAGTGCTGTCTCTATTTTGTAAGTTGTCAATTCAGTATTTTAATAGCTTATCAAGATTTTTTTTAATTTTAATTTTTTATTGTGAAAATACTGTACAGAGGGGTTACAATTACATGGGCAAGATAATGAGTACATTTCTTATCAAGCATTGTAGCCTCCTCCTTTGTTTCCTCTTCCCATCCCTTCCCATAATCCCCCATTCCAGCCACCCAATACTCCCCGCCCCGCCCCCACCAAAGTTGTAAAGTTCGTTTTCGACGTAAGGACTTGTACTTCTCATTGTTGCAATGGGTCCACCTGTATCCCTAGTTAAACGACTTGTTTTTCCCCTTCCCCTCCACAAATTATACCGACATCAAATATAGTGAAAGCACGGGTTATACTGTGGGGGAAGGACATACAAAGTTTTTAATGATACAAAAAAGAATTTCTTTTCTCACATTATATCTTTTATCATAACTACATTACATTTTTATTTGTTGTAATATTGATGGTTCATTAATACATTGTAGCTCCAAAAATTCTTAGCACATGAGTATAAATGAGAGATTTTTCAATCCAGTATTTCCAATGATACATAATGATGTTTGGTTATATGGACATTTTAATTTTGATAATTGTAGGTGTCTGTGGAAGAATTAGAAGATCGTATTAGCATTAAAATAGCTAAAGAAGCTGTGATGAATATAAATAAAATTGGAAGCCTTTTTAAACCTACAGAAGGGTTTTTGGAAACCAAAATATATTTTGCAGGATTACCTCGGAATGTGGAAAATCTACTCATTAAACAGGTAACAATCAAAACATATATCACTGATCATGAGTGAGTTCATTTTTGAAGATGTGTTTGAAGATGTGCTTTCCTTGAAAGTCCATAGGCATATTTTGTTAAACAGATCAAGTATGACCATGTGAATTAAACATGGAAACATAAATTTAGCAATCCTGGAAATTATAATGGGGAAATGAGGAAAATGATGTGTGTGTGTGTGTGTGTGTGTGTGTGTATTTAAATCCTCAGCATTACACAAGAGAAGTGGACTTTAAAAAAACTCACAAGGGTCATTTTAGTACTCACATTATAATAGTCATGTTTGGCCATTAAATAGATGAATACATACTTTATATCCAAAATAATACTGTATTGCAGAAACCAAGAAAGTATCTTTCTCAATTCAATTTTAGTTCTAAAATTAGAGATTGAGATGGAATTTATAAAACAGATATAACATGATTTTTAAATGGTTTTTCAAAAAGGTTTCTTGAAGGAAACTGACTATCATGGGCCTGCTGAATGAGCTTGTTCATTTAACATTCAGTTGTATTACTTTATATTCACCTTTCATAATTTATTTTAAATTGTATTAAATCTGAATTAGTTAAACCATGTCAAAATAAATAGAGTTGTCCTTTTGTTTCTTCTTTTTTTGTTGGTCCTGGGGTATGAAATCAAGGCCTGAGCACTATCTCTAAGCTTTTTCACTAAAGACTAGTGCTCTACCACTTTGAGCCACAGAACCATTTGTGGTTTTCTGGTGGTTACTTGAAGATAAGAATCTCACGGAATTTCATGCCTGGGCTGGCTTCAAACCTCGATCCTCAGATCTCAGCATCCTGAGTAGCTAGGATTACAAGTATTAGATACTGACCCCAGACCTGGTTTATATATTTGAGCATTGAGGCAGAAAAATTAAGACATTCTTGGGGCTGGGAAGGTGGCTCAGTGGTAGAGCGCTTGCCTTACATGCCTGAGGCCCTGGGTTTGATTCCTCAGCACCACATAAGCAAAAAGAAAAAAGCCAGAAGTGGCGCTGTGGCTCAAGTGGTAGAGCCCTAGTCTTAAGCTGAAGAGCTGAGGGACAGCAACCAGGCCCAGAGTTCAGGCCCCATGACCAGACCCCCCCCAAAAAAAGAATTAAGACATTCTTAAAGTAAAATAAATTATTAAAAAACAGCCATATATGAAATGACTACCACAAATCTTAAATCAGACTGCCACTTAGGTGAAGGCTGAATGCAAGTTTTTATAGTGTGGATTAGCAAGATAAAGTTGTTGCAAAGTTCCATAAAGAAAACCAGAAAGTAGCTAGTTGCTCAGGCAAATAAAGCCTGAGCCAGAAACACTCAGAGAATTCATTGCTACAAGCTGGAGAAAACAAGGGTGGAGGTTAACACTGTTTGACAAGAATTGTATGCATTTCCTTACTTATGTAACTGTAACCCCTCTGTACATCACATTTTCAATAAAAAGACAATAAAACTGTAAGTATTATAACAATGGAAGTCATCACTAAAGTACATGCCTTTTCAGTTTGCCAGAAAATAACATACATAAAATTTATGCACAGCATATTAACAAAAAAAAGAGAATTTATTGTTAGATATAGATAACATCGGAGATGCAGGTAGGACAGAAGAAGTTAAAAGTCATTGGAATTCTAGTGGAGTCCTGAGATAGCTTAAGTTCATATTTATTGGGAAATACTATCTATCTAAAGTATACTTCAAAAAGGTCAAATAATAGGTTAAAGTCAAAATATTTATGATATTTTCAAGTCACCAAACAAAGGGCTTTCCATCCAAATGAAACCTATACCTAGAATCAATGAAGTTATTTATTGGTCTGATTTCAATTTAAAATGTACTCCTTGACCTAATTTTAATTTGTTAGATTAACCCACGTATGGATGGATGTATACGAGGATGGAATTTATTGAAGCAAGGTGCTTTAGGAGCAAAGGAAATTATTCAAGGAAAACAAAATAAGCATTGCCTTGTCACTGTGGAAAAGGGCTCTTACTATCCTGGATCTGGAGTTGCTCAATTTAGCATAGATTACAGTAAGTGATTGCCCATTTTATTTTTCTCTTGTCTCCTCAATGACTAAAGCATTTCTTGATGAGCAGAGATAATTTATTCAATAAACATTACTGAGTACCTATTATACGAAACATAGTCTTATGTGTACTGCTATGTATTTTTTATAAAAACATTCTGGTATATTAGGTAAATAAAAACAGTTGAATATGCTTTTTGCTCTTAAAGTTTATTGGAATATAGCTTAATTCATTTTGAGTAGTTTCAATTGACTTATTTTAAAGTGCATTGTGTTCTCTGTGGTTGGCCCCTTACTCTGGAAGATAATTAACCTACGAAATAAGAGGTGAAGTGTTAAGACAGGATGGTGACAAAATACAAGAATTAGCAGCTTACTTTCAAAATCAATTGTTGACTTAGTTTTTACTACCAAACCATCTGTCTCCTCCATGTGCATAAATCATATTTTCCTTACCATTGTTTTAGAAGAAGGAATGGTGGGGTGATGATGGCTGCTACACTCAAAATTTTTCCCCAAGAAATTTACAATAAATCTGTTGAATTTCTTTCTAAATGTGTATTTTAATTTTGAGCTACTCTGAGGTTTGAATATTGGTCAATATGTGAGATAGAAGCTATGTCTGAAAAAGAACAATCAGGACAAATTTATAACAATTCTTAATACAACAATTCACAATTCTTATCTGGAAGAATAAAAGTGCAGGGGGAAATCTAATTGTGATTATGTTTATTGGCCACATTTAAAAACCATGCTTTATTTTGCCTAGGATATATAGCTTGTTGATAAAGGGGCATTGAAAGTTATATAAGCTGTAATGCATTAGATTATAATAACTGTTTTTGTTTTTCTGGTGCATTTAGGAGTACATTCATCTTGCCTTGTTTCATTGTTTTAAACAGGTAACATAACAAATGCTTTGGTTTGGCAAATAAATGTGAGCTTGAATATTCGTCCATCTTCGGGCACTGGCGTGATGCTTGCCCTGGTTTCTGGAAACACAGTGCCCTTTGCCTTGTCCTTGGTGGACTCTAGGTCTGAAAATTCTCAGGTATCTTTAAACCTGAATGATCCTTTCTTTTACTTCATCTCTTTTTCTCCTTCATTTTCTCCTTGAAATGGTTGTAAAAAGGCACATGACCAATGACATAACCTATATGTTTGGCTCAAACTAAAGCATGATCTTCAGAGTTAAATAAAGGTCCATGATTACTATTTTTTTCCTTATTTCTGAGAGGTGAAGTTTTGAAAGGGGGAATTGAAGGATGTGGTGACTGAAAACCTTTTATATCTCTCTAGGATATTCTGGTGTCTGTTGAAAATGTGGTAGTATCTAGAATTGAGGCTACAACTCTTTGTTCTGGTCAACCATCTTATCTGAAATTCCAAGTCAACAAAAACAGTCTGGAGCTGTGGAATCCACATAAAAAAGATACCATCTACTCTGAAGACCTTCAAAAGCAACTTGCTATCTTAGACAAAGCAATGAAGGGTACAGTGACCACTTACTTGGGTGGTCTTCCAGGTATCTGATGATATTTTCTTGAGTTTTCACAATTTATTTTTAACACAATTGATGGTGTTTTAACCTTAGAATTTTAGCAAAAAAGGCATCAGAAGGGAAGACAAAAATTCCAATACCCATTATTCTTTTTCTGGATGTTTGTACCTACATTTAGTTGATACATTTTTATTTGAGTTTAAAAATAAATTAAACCAAAACTAATGCATTTATCATTTTTTAGTATTTATTTAGAACATGTATTCCACATACTCAGGATAAAGCAATAAGATAAATGCATATGGGTTTTGCTGTTAAGACTTTTACAATCAGAGGTATATAATAAATTGTTTGAAAAATATTAAAATAATGATAATTGTTATCACTTCTTTGGATGATTTTCTCCAAAATGAGGACTTGACTTAATTGTTGCAAAAACAATTTCTCTGAAGGTGAGAATATGTGAAGGATCAGGTGAATTTAATTAAGTGGTAGAAGTGAGATTAGAGTATTTATCATTAACACTGTCCATATGTGGACACAATTGGACGGAGCTGGCATTCTTGAAGATGATATAGATGAGTCAAGTTGATTACAAGAGTCAAAGTGTAGCAAATTCTAAGGGCCCTACTATGATCTTTATCTATTCACTGAAGAGTATTTAAAATTATTTTTAAAAGAAAATATTATTATTACATAAAACTGAATTGTTAATTGTGACGTGCCATTATATGTTTAACAAGAAACAACTTCTCAGGAAAAATACAAAAATCTACTTTTAAGTAATAAAATAAATAATAAAGTAATTTTAAAAAGTAATATGGAAAAATAATAAAAAGCTGTAATTATCACAACTCATCCAAGTAGTTATAATTCAGAGCGGGATACATGATTTAACATTGCTTAGTCTGTTACTCAACTTTAAAAGAGAAAACAATAAATATTATTACCTTTATAATAAATGTGGAACATAACAAGAATATGATATTTCTATACATAGTATCATATGTATAATTACTGACAATACATATTCATTAAATATAATCTCACTATGAACTTCTCCATTAGGATTTGGTTAAATTTGGTTCAATCTCTGGCTTCCTACTATAATAGTAGGCAATTAGTGTGCTTCTGAAAGACTTGGGATAACAGTGAAATTTTCTCTTTTTGCAGACATTCCTTTTAATGCCACACCAGTAAATGCATTCTATCATGGCTGCATGGAAGTGAACATCAATGGTGTACAGCTGGATTTGGATGAAGCCATTTCTAAACATAATGATATTAGATCTCACTCATGTCCATCAGTTTCTAATGGCACCAAGAATTTTTAAGGCATATTTTCTTTGTTGACAATATCTCTTTCCTGAGTGTAATTATACTTATATTTCTATTACAGTTGGCAGGTTTTACCTATGATGTTCTTCATTTGATTACTTTTTGGTACTTTGACCTTGGCATTTTTTAAAGGCTCTTTTTCAAGGAAAAAGTCTGTGTGATATAAATCACAGAATAAACTCTTCTCTTGCTATCTAAAAATTAATGTGACATAAAATTATTATTTTTTCTAAAATGACATTTCTTTTGTTTGTAAAATTAAATTTTAATTGCATTCTCTTTGAACCACTGTTTCAATATCTACTTTTGTTACAAGGCAAGCCATTAAACTCAAGAAAAAGTTCATGTTATTAAACACAACCAGTCACAGGAAGAAAATATTTTTTGTTGGTACTTTTTTCTGATAAAGGCAGAAGAAATTTTATCTATTGAATGTAAATTAAATGTACAATCTCAGGGGGAGGGGTTCCTGGAACTTGTACTCAGGGCCTATGTGCTGTCCTTGAGCTTTTTTTTTTCTTTATTCTTTCTTTATATTTGCCCTAAGCTATCATTCTACCTACTACTTGAATTAAAGCTCCACTTCAGCATTTTGGTGGTTAACGGTATATAAGAGTCTTATGGATCTTTTTGCCTGGGCTTCTTTGGAACCACAATCCTCAGATCCCAGCCTCTTTAGTAGCTAGGATTAAAGGCAAGAAACATCAGGGCCAGCTGAATAGAAGATCTTCAGCCTTTATTACAAAGTAATGCCTCAGGGAGAGAAGTTTTGGCTTCATCTTTCCACAGTCATCTCAAAACTTTTACCTGTGCAGGAAACAAGAGGAATCCATTTTCATGAGAGCAGAACATGAATCTGGCTTCTTGGGAATTGGACTCCGTGGGGATGATACATTAGATTGTATAAGAGTGGGTGTGGGGATCTGAAAGGGGCACATTTCTTATGTTTGACAGCAAACAAGCTCTAGTTTGGAAAGGGCAGCGCATTCAGCCATACGAAGGAAAGTGAACAAATGTGGAGGTTCATAGTTTGCCTTTACTCCAGCTTTTCATTACCATGGTAACATCTCAAATGTGATTTAAAAAATTAAGTAGTTGTACCAAAAGGTTTCCATTCCAAAAGTGAGATTATGAATAGAATGCATCTTGATTAATCAAATCCTTTGATTATTGAAGGAGAAAAAAACTATGGAAACTAGAGCCTACTATTGATAAAAGGAAAACTAAAGAAGGAGAGAAGTAAGGAAAGATTGCCATGTACTTGCTTTTAGTGCATTTCAACAGGCAGGGTTTTTTTTCCACTACCGAATCTACTATTCACGACAGAGATACATGAAGTGTTTCATTAACATTTTATAAAATAAATGTTTTTCCATTAGAGACACTTAACCATCACATAAAACATAATAAATTGTATTTTTAGATTGTAAATGCCTAATATATTTATTCTAACAACTCTTTTAAGAAAATTACATAATACACACCTAACTCTTCATGAATTATGATTGGTTGGAAAATTGATCTTGGAAGTGGAAGGAAAGCAAAAGTAAGACGTAGTGAGTGTATGATACATCCTTGAAATTATACTAGGGCATGTTATTGCTTGTAATTTTTCTCTGAGTTGCCACCATGTGCTATGGGTGATAAACATCAGCAAGTACCTGTTGATAATTAGGAAAAGGGAAAATTTGAGGTAAGTATTGGAAAAACGAACAGAGGAGGAAAAATGGATTTCCTTTAGAGAAATTAGCTTTGCATTTAATAATGTTATATACAGGGGCATATCTGAGTATCACTTCCACATTTTACATCAGAAGTAGAAACCTACCTATGTACAATGCTGTTCATACCATATCCAGAGAGCTATTTACAAATGTCATCTACTTTTTTTGTTTTTTTATTGTAATAACTGTACAGAGGGGTTACAGTTACATGAGTAAGATAATGAGTACATTTCCTATCGAGCATTGTTACCCCCTCCTTTGCTTTTCCCCTATCATCTCTTCCCTCCCCACCTTCCCAACTGCCCCTTCCCTACCAAGTTGTAAAGTTTGTTTTCTACACAGTGTCTTGTACATCTCATTGTTACAATGGGTCAAACTCTATCCTTATTTCAGCATTTTGTTATTTCCCTTCCCATCCCCAAATTAGAAAAAAAAAATATATATACAAGATGCAAACCAGCGACATCAAATATAGTGAAAACAGGAGTAATACCCTGGGGAAACACATACAAGAGAAACAAAAAAAATCACATGGTATATTTTAGATACATTAAAAACAATAGCAAGAAAGATAAAACCTCTTATGTCCCTATGTTGGGGTTCATTTCACTTAACATTATCTTGTATGGTCATATGTACATAGCTTTTGACATTTTTTGCCTTTTTAAAGTAGATGAAAGAAACTAGGTATGATGGTATTTCACACATAGAATTTTAGCAAAAGAGACATCAGAAAGGAAGACAGAAATTTCAATACCCATTATTCACACATGGCAGGATAAGGAGAAGTGCTAGACTTTTCATGACAAAACTTTGATATGATCAATGATTTTCATCATGCAAAGAAATATAAATTTCTACTTTTAACAAGTTGGTAGAGATATAGAATGTCTAAAGGTCTACACCCAACTGAATTGGGAAATAAAAAGGTTCAAATCAGTACATAGTAAACCTCAGGTTTCTAGCTACAAATTTGCTATTTTCAGGTTATCCAAAGTAACTGAACAGCAAGTGTGTTACATTCCTATGTAAGAGAAGCTTGGCCTTTATTAGCAAAAATGTGTTGATGTTGACCTTTCACTAGTTCATTTCCTATATAGTAAGATTTAAGCTTTGTGACAACTTGGGTTGGAGGCTTTGCTTGAGGGTTCATCCAGTGATATACTAGGATCCAGTATCAGTCTTACCTTGATCTTGGGTTGTGTTGTGTCCCATTTTGTAGAATGTGAAGATGAGGACATATTTTTAAGCCAGTGTCCTCTCTCTGTCTCTCTGTCTCTGTCTCTGTCTGTCTCTGTCTGTCTGTCTGTCTCTGTCTCTGACTCTGTCTCTGTCTCTGACTGTCTGTCTGTCTCTCTCCCTCTCTCCCTCTCTCTCTCTCTCTCTCTCTCTCTCTCTCTCTCTCTCTCTTTCTCTCTCTCTCACATACACACACACAGAGCTTTCTTTGTGTCCTCTGTTACAGGACCAAAACAGTTATGGACTGAAACTTGTGAAATCATTATCCAAACTAAATCTAGAAATATTTAGCTGTTGATCTTATCCTTATAAGCTGTTTATCTCAAGTAATTTACCATAGCATTGGAGACATAGACAAACAGACAGAGACAGACAGTTAAGATTTATTAAGACACTTGTCTCTTGTAATTGCAGAAGTTGAAAATCCCCTGAGACACCTCCTGGATGCTCTAGAGACTTGGATGCTAGGAACAGGGCTCAAACTAGACCAATATCAAGGTGATGAACACTTAAGGGGTCATTGATGCAAGTCCAGCAGTCTGAAGACTGAAGGACTGGAGAATTAATGTTTAACAACAAGAGAATTGAGTATCCTAGTTTCAGATTCCAAAACAAGAGAGAGAGAAAGGGAGGGAGGGAGGGGAGGTACCTTGCTTTCCTTCCAGTTTGAGTCCAGTATTTTGACAGATACTGCTCAGTCTGGGCCAGCAATTCTGAATATACATGGCAGAAATATGTATTTCTCCATGAAGTAAATCAAACGAGATGGAGGAAGCAACCCCAAAGATGGGATCTTACAACCACACCACAGATGCCCCACACTTTTCTCTCACCTGTTGGTTATGATTTTCTGGAAAATATAGCACATACATTTGCATGCACTACTTTGCATATATCTTTTCTCCTTGTTACTGCCAATTTAGCACATAAGTGAAGCCCATAAAGAGTAAGAATGAATGTGAATCATTATGATGCCCTCGTTTGCTTTCCTTAACTCATACTTTCCCACTCACCTGAAATATTCTCCAGCCATAGACTTAATGAAAATCTTCATTGAAAAAGCTGGCTAGTTCTGTGGTTAAGCCTATTTTAAAGGTGGGCAACTTTCCTGGTCTTTAATTACTTTGCTTTATATTCTAGCTCGCTGCAGGTGTCCAGCATCATTCACAATACTTTTTATTATCTTTAGCATATTAATTCAAGCATTTTGTTGCTCTTTACAGCTATCATTTGACCAATTTGTCTTAACTCTTTAGTTTTTTTCTTCTCATCACATTTCTACATCAGTAAGTTAGACTTTACTCACACTACTCAGATTTTCTCAAATCAATTTCCCCTAATCAATCAATTTCCCCTAATCAATGCACTTCATCGCATTTGTATATCATTTCATTTAAATTGTTTATAGGTATTGCTGTTTATATTATTTCTCTCCATATGTTACATTTTTATGTGAGAAAAACAATAAAATATCTTCTGAACCCCAGTCCGTGACATTTAGTCAGCAAGGTATATCTGTTGAGCAGATCAATTATATTATTTATAAGCACTTGCTTACTTCCTCTCAAACTAGGTTGTAAACATCTAAGTATCTGGAAAACACTTATGATTCCTTGGGAATGTATGATGATTCTGGACTGCCTTCTTTGCTTTCTGAATCACTGTAACTTCATGAATTGAGAACTCTTGGTTTCTTAAAATCATATCCCCCCTTTTCTCCATTTCTATTGTTTCACTTTTACTCAGTACTTACATTTTTAATTGAAGATTAAAGAAAGAACAGTAATTAAAAAAGAATTAAGCATATGAGTTTTAGCAAGCACTATTTATCATGCCAAAGTAAATATAATATGCTCTATTATCATTTTTTTCTGGAGACTTTTGACAATGGAATTATTGGGAGGATTTATAGCAGAGCTTTAGCAGGAGATAAAGAAGAAACATTGAAGACTTAAAAAAAAAAGAATGAACAGTCCTTACTCGAGACCACAATAGGATGCTTTAGGGCAAAAGGCAATTCACTCTAAAGAGATACTACCCTAGAAGGAAGATATTTACGTGCAAAGATGTCCTATTTTTCTTCCATTCTTGGAATTTCATGTTCTGGCAAAACCAGATGACTCATATTACTGTGAAGCATCCCACATCTACAAATCATGGCAGAGCTGTCTCAAAGGAAATCCTCAACTTCTACATCAACCTGGACATGCCATTATTTTCAAATGCTCTTACAAAAGGACTATTTCATCATTACTTTGACTTCCTGGAGAATAAATGAAATGAGTTCTTCTCAGTCACAAAAGGAGAAAAATAAACCCAATTATTTACATTTAACAGACCTGCTGTCTTCCCTATGATTTAAAAGCTTACTATCCAACTGCATTTTTTCCTTTTGCACAATTTATATTTTTGCCTGCAATACTGCGGGTTTTTTTCATTCCCCTCTGCCTTTGAAAATAAAACTCATATTTCAGTATTGATTTTTTCCCATGTCAGAAAAGTCAAAATACAACCAAACCACATGCTTATAGTATTTGGCTATCTATACTTTTCTTTTTTCTTTTTTTTTGTTATCTCACTTTTGCTCAGGAATTATGTTTTTAATTGAGGTAAAATTCATGTAACAAAAATTGTTCATTTTAAAGTTATTTTAGTGTTATTTAGTATATCAGCAGTATGCTTGCTATTTTATTTACTTTTCTCCCTTTGATCTCATGTACTGGCATTCTTAAGAGAAGCAAAAACAATACAACATATATAGATGTGTTTGTGAATTTATTTAGTTATTTTGGGGGGCTGTACTGGAATTTGAACTCAGGACCTCAAGCTGTGTCTTGGCTTGTTTGCTTGACTGGTACTCTTAACATATGAGCCATGTCTTCAGTCCAGCTTTTTGTTTTTTTGTGGGGGGGCCGGTCGTGGGGCCTGAACTCTGGGCCTGGTTTCTGTCCCTCAGCTCTTCAGCTCAAGGCTAGCGCTCTACCATTTGAGCCACAGCACCACTTCCGGCTTTTTTTTTTGCTTTTTGCTTATGTGGTGCTGAGGAATTGAACCCAGGGCCTCAGACATGCAAGGCAAGCACTCTACCACTGAGCCACCTTCCCAGCCCTTGGTTTTTTTAAAGATGGGATCTAATGAACTTTTCTGCTTAGGCTTGCCTCAAACTGCAATTCTCTAGATTTCAACCTCCAGAGTAAATAGGAGTAAAGAACACAGCACTGCATGTTTAATATGTCCAGTTTATATTGCTCTGATTCTCCTTGTATATGTTCTTACACTTCATATACTTAGATTTTCAGTTATATAACTAAGGCTCTATAGTCAGCATCTCATTTAAACTCTTAATATCTAGTCTTGAAACTAATTGTATAAAGAACACAATTTTGAACATACCATAGACCTTTTATATGTGATGCTCAAATGGGAAATGGGATGCTGAAATGGCAAATGTTATTTCTTTCTGTATAAGTTGGGATGACTTGGTGCTGACTTCAAACACACATAGTATGATTCCCCAATAAGTGCAGAAGCATTGATATATGGTGTGAGGTTAATACAGCTAACTTTTTGGCCAGATGTTATTTTTGTTTAATGTTTAAATATATTTTTATTGTAAAAATACTGTACATAGGGATTACAGTTACGTGAGTAAGATAATGAGTACATTTCCTATTGAGCATTGTTACTTCCTCTTTTGTTTTTACCCTGCCCTTTTGTTTTTACTCTTCCCTCCCACCGCCCCAACTCCTCCTCCCCCCCAAGATGTAAAGTTTATTTTCAACTTAGTGTCTTGTACATCTCATTGTTACAATGGATCAACCTGTATCCTTATTTAAGCATGTTGTTATTTCCATTCCCTTCCCCAAATTATAAAAATGTACATACAAAATGCAGAGCACCAGAATCAAATACAGTGAAAACAGGGGTTATACCCTGAGGGAAGGACATACAAAAACAAACCCCACATAGAGTTTTTTTAAAAATTTTATAATGGAAGTGGCACTGTGACTCAAGTGGTTGAGCGCTCACCTTGAGCTGAAGAGCTCAGGGACAGGGTCTAGACCCAGAGTTCAAGCCGCACTACTGACCAAAAAGAAAAGAAAAAAAATTTTATTCTTAATACATAACTCATGTTGGTAACAAAGGGGTTTCATTGTGGTATTTCCATACATGTATGTATGTTATGTATCTTCATCAAATTCATGCTGTTACTCTTATTCACACCCTCTTTCCTTTCTTTGTTTGTTTTTGTAAGTTTCATTATGACATTTTTATACATACATAAAAAGTACTTGGAGCATATTCTCCCCCCACTCTTTGTCTCCTTCCTCTGGTCTTCCTCAGCTGTTTTATATTTACCTCACATTTACTCTAATTGTTATTAATCATCATTATCATTATTACTTAGACTTGGCAATTTTTGACAGATACGTATCAAAATGGAAACATTTCATCTTTCAGATGAATCTCATCATATTTCAATTTAACTGGCATGTGCTTTATTTGACCACCTGGTGGCAGTATGTGAATGTCATATAATAAGCTTCCTTTTCATACGTTCAGGATATGTAACTACTCAAACTATCCAAACTATTATTATTATTATTATTATTATTATCATCATTATTATGGTGTAAAATGTTGCTTACTTAACAGGACAGATGGATAAGATTGAGAGTTATTTTTTGGAAAAAACAGTATTTTTTTTTCTTTCACTATTGGGGTTGAACTCCGGAGATTGCACTTGTATGCACTCCACTATTTGAGAGATACTCTCAAGCCAGGAAGGGGCCAGTTTTGAGGACAATACTCCAACAAAGTGAAAGAAAATCATAGGGAATACTATGAATACGCTAAGAAAATATATGTAAGAAAGCACAAGGTATAAATAGGTATTTTTAAAAGTCTCATTATGTTTACTTCTAAAATGGAGGAATAAAAAAAGAAAAAGAATAATCTTTATTAGTCGTTCATCTTGCAACATTCTTTACTTCTTTCCATTGTCATGTTGTCTGGCATCTTATTCCTCCGCATTAGTAAAAAGGTTGCAGTTTATTCAGCTTGAAGTTGGTTATCTCACTATGAGTTCATTGAAATGGACACATGTTTCTACTAGTTTACTTAGGCTGTCCTTTAAATAATCAGAATTCCAAATTTCTGTATGATCCGTGTACATGCACTACTTTTATCCCCTGAATTATGCATGTTTATCTTAAAAATATGCGAACAACAATCCCATATCCTCTCTTATTCCTTGGTTGTCCCCAAGTTGACATCGTGTTTGCTGAGCCTTTAGGGGAAGTTGATTACCGATAAGAATTCTTCCAGTCTTTAAAAAATATCTTCCAGCAATTGAAACCTAAGCAGAAAACCTCTAGTTGTCTTGTGCATGCTTCTCACAGTGGAAGCCTATTGATCTGTTTCCCTTCACTAATTTACTTGGATGCATAAACTCTACCATATGCATCATCACAGGCGTTGTCTATTGAAGCAAAAGAAACCTTGTCTGATCTGATTTCATCTTTGGTTTAGTCTAGTCTCTGTTGTTTAGTTTTTTTCCCTTACATCAGTGTGTGTGTGTGTGTGTGTGTGTGTGTGTGTGTGTGTGTGTACGTGTGTGTGTGTGTGTGCAAAAATCAAAGCTATAGAGAAAAGACTCAAAACGAGCAGTTCTTTGCATTTCCTTTACTCAGGACATTCTTGCAACCCTTCTACTTTCCTTTACTCTTTCTTCCCTTTTTCTTATATTTAAAATTCAAGGTTCTCAAAACAAGATGAGAATGACAAAATAAGTATGGAAATGCACAATTGTCAAATTGCAGCCCAAGGGGCACAGTAATAAGCATCAGTCTGAAGTTATTCTGCATGAGATTGCATGGTTATTAGAGGCACATGAAAACTGTATGTAAATAAACTTATGACCCACTTACATGTTGATCTTGGAAGTCATAACTAACATCTTCAGGTGTTGCTCTCTCTGACCAGTCAGAAATTTCTCTACCCTCAGCATGAAGGATTATCCCTATTAAATATAATACCAATATTTTCATTTTGATTGCTCTAAATATGGAGCCAAAATAAGCGTATGTGAACTGTTGCTTCATCTTGTCATCATCATGTATTTAGCCCTGATAATTATACTCTGTAACTAGCCTGAATTTTCTTTTGGTACTTATTCTAATATGATCCATGCTACTATGATGAATATGTGTTTTTATGGAGCTGGCTCTATTTCCTCATCCTTAGGATTGGGTGACTGTGTTTCCTCTCTGGATGAATTAGGGTAGTATATTTGAGATTATATTTCATTAGTTTTACTGCTGCTTGTTAAAGTTTTATTATCCTCTCTGTTTTATATTTCAGGCTGGCAATTCTTGCCAGCAGTGCTAAGTGACTTGATATATATGAATCATAACTTTGTGACCTAAGAATCTGCTGTCTGCAAACATAATAGTGCACTGGAAGTGATATTTTATAATGCTATTAAACACATGCATTTGCAGAACAGTTATCCAGAACTAAGAAACATTCCTTCACATTTTTTCCATGTTGGTTGAAGTACTCAGAACCTCTCATAGTGGTACATAATGTTCTTTAAGTAAGGATTCATTCATTCTCATTGATTTTCATTCATTTCATGCAATTGTTATCTATTGTGTAGTTATAATTCAATGATGTCCTTAAAGGCAACTAACATTGAGTTAAAAATATGTAGACAATCTATGTTGCTTAGGTTGATATGTCTTTACTCAGACGAATGAAGACTTGAGTAGGTATAATTGATCAAATAATTAAACAGTGCTAGGTAGTAAGTACACATTCCACCAAAATACCAATGTGTATTCCTCTGAACTCAATTCACTATAGTTACATGTTCTGTAAAGTGGGGTAGAGAATGTAGCACTCTCTATTTACTGTAATTATTAAAACAAATACTATCTGAAGCATCATGATTCAAACTACTGGAAGTTAGACTGTGATACAAAAGTTACACTTAAAAAAATATGTGATTTTCAGAAAAAGTAGTGGTACAGTTTTTTTTTCAGTCCAGAGATTATCTGCAAGCATTTTAAATATTTTAATCTCTTGAGAAATTGCCTTATGAATATTTATTGAACTGTCACAATGTGCCAATGGATATCTTGAAATTGTTCTTCACACATTTTATTTTTGTGTTATGCTTTATGTAATTACAAAATCTGAAAAATTATTGGATAGCTAGTGCTGGGTTCTAGTAGCGCAAAATTCTGTGGGTGGTTCAGAATAAAGTGTGTTTAGATTTTTTAATAGAGTTATTTTTTATTTTTTTATTTTTGGGTCCAGTCATGGGGCCTGAACTCTGGGCTTGGGCGCTGTCCCTCAGCTCTTCAGCTCAAGGCTAGCACTGTACCACTTGAGCCACAGTGCCACTTCCGGCTTTTTGCTCTTTGCTTATGTGGTGCTGAGGAATTGAACCCAGGGCCTCAGGCATGCAAGGCAAGCGCTCTACCACTGAGCCACCTTCCCAACCCTTAATAGAGTTATTTTTTAAATACCACTTACATACTTAAAAATTAAAGAAGGCTTATTGATTATGAAATTGAACTTCCCCTTACTGTTTTGAAACAAAAACAGGACCAAAACGTCTGTGTGACAAAAGAGACAATATGGCAATATCTTGTTCTTGAAACAACAGAAATTGCATCCTTGTTTTCAGGTAACAATGGGGGCAGGTACAGATACCTGGGCACCCGGCAGTGTCCTAGCCCATGTTTCTTCTCAGGGAACAGAGGAGCACTGAGGAATTTGGCATCTCTAAAGAAAAAGAACTCTTAAGCTCTCTGTAGTTTTAAGCAACTATGGAGAATTCTATTTATGATTCCAAAAGCTGGAGGAATCTTAAGAGACCTGGAGACCTCCTGAGAATTTTGATGTCTCCTGAACAGTGTAGAGTTTGAAAACAAAATAAAACATAATAGTAAATTATTTTGAAACTAAACATTCATATATGATAAGCACAGAAATATGCTTAATGTGTGTAAATTTATTCTTGTCTAGGTTTCTCCCTTTTTCCTTCTTTTCTCTGATCCATAGAGACAATTCTTTCAGTTCTTATGTCACTTCGATGCTTCTTTGAGCTGATATATTAAACAAAAAATGGTTGGATGACAGAACCAATAGGGACAGAAGGGAAATGAGAAAGGAAAGACCAAACCCTAGGAAGATGGGTGAACTGGGTAGGATGCTTGGTTTGGATTTGAGATTATCAGAGAGGAGAATTATTTGGAGCTGAACACATTTATGACAATTCGTGTTTTCTAAAGTAAAATTTTATTCTGCTTTCATATTTCAAAGGACATCTTTAAATAATTTGAATGTCTTATAGTTACTTCTAGTTATTACATTGCATTTTTTTATCAGAACTCCAAGCTTAGCCCAAGTGACATAAGAATGGTTGGGACTTGAATTCCTCTGTATTTCTGGAAGCCATTAGTTATTTTGTTTATTATTTCTTGATGGGGAGCTAGAACCACACCAGGTAAGTACAAGGATGGAAATGTGACAATGTTCTTCTTCACCTTGGTGGTATAGGCCTTAAGTCTTTGGAATAAGGTTCATTTTTATGAGTTAGGAGAATCTGGGAAGAGTTAAGGAAACTATCAGTGAATATGGAAATGTGAGCCAGTAAGAACATTCTTAGAAAAAAGCCTGACTCAGTGTACACGATGTGAACTTCATTTCCTGAAATGTTGACATTTTAAAAATTAACAGTTTGGCAGGTGATTTTCTGTTATCTTTGTTTTCATTGTGCATTAACTTTCATACTACTGTTCTTTGGGTTGCATATGGCTAGTAAGCATAAGGGTTTTCATTCAAACCTCAACACTTAAAAACAAAACCAGCACCAGTATTGCCCACTTGAGGATCACATATAAATGACCAGTTAAAATACATTTAAACAATTTAAATGTGATACTTACATTTATGACAGACTATAGTTTGATATTTTAGGAAAGTCATTAAAATTTTTCTTTTATTAATGGGTTAATTACTCCAATATCTTCTATAAAAATCTATTGATTATACTTCTTAGTAACCTTTTTCTATTTGTACATTTTAAATTACATAGGAATTTATTAGGTTTCAAATTTTCAGCTATAAAAATATGTTCAATAGATGAGTGGTTTCTGGTATTTCTAGTATTATTTGCATCTTTTCAGATGGTGTGACTGATTCTGGAAGTTTGTCTTATAATTTCAATTTCTGCCAAGTAGACAAAGGTAAGCTTTGAAGCTATTACAAAGCACTTTACTCTTCATTCTAAGTGCTTTTATGCCTCAGCCTGTTAAATTACATTAATTCACTGTGACTTCTAGCTTTCTCAGGAGTATTTGCTGTAAGTGATCAGTGCTTAAAGCTATGCTTAACAACAAGGGTGACACTTCAGTCAGTCATAATTGATGGGATAATACAGCAAGTGCCTCTAGAATCAACCATGTGCATAACTGTTTGCTTACAATTTCAGAGGTGAATGACTGTTTATTTCTAGATTGCCTCCTTTGAAGTAGCATTTATGACAGCTATTTTTTTTAAATTTCTAGACACCTAAAACTTTCTTAAATGTAAAAATCTGAGGTATTTAGAAAATAAACATGTTAATAATATTTCTTTTGTCAGTCATACTTTCTGGGGTTTGATCTCAGGGCCTCACATTTATTTATGTGAATACTTTTCCATTTTACATGTCCCCTACCCCTTTTTGCTTTAGTAATTTTACAGGTAGCATCTCATATTTTTGCTCCACTTGAGACAGACTGCAATCTTCCTACCTGTATCTTCTCACATAACTGGGGTTGTAGACATGGTCTAATATGATCCACTTGTTAGTTGAGACATGATCTCGTTAGTTTCCTCTGCCCATGCTGTACCCAAACATGTATCCTCCTGTTTCTCCCTCCCAAATAACTGGAATTGTGGAACTGAGCCACTGCACCGAGATCTTATTCTTCTTTTGAATTTTTTTCATGTTCTTTAACTCATTAGTTCTTTATGCATTATATGCCTGTTAAATTGTGAGACTTTTACAATGAAATATCTACTGAGTAAATTTTAATGTTCACCATAGCCAATTAAGTTTAGAACTTTTTCGGTTTTATTTTTCATTTTATACATAATTAAATTGGGGAGCCTGGCTATGGTCATGGCTATAATATCATTTACAGATGTCTTTAAAACAGGTTTTTAATTCAACTTGACTCAATAGTATTGGGGCATGATTTAGGAGAAAAATTAAAAAATGAAAATCAAAGGCACAATTGAGAAAAAGCCACAATAACTCCTTTGTGGACTTCCAATGTCAATCTGACTGATACTATCAACTCAGATCATCGTTGAGTCGCTTGAACATTTTTATACAACAAAGATTGTTTGATTTCACAATGTGAATTTGTCTCAAGCCTAATTGCAATCTTTCAATGGTGTTTGGTGATAAAAATGTGCTGAATAATTCTCTTCGTCTAAAAAGCTAACCCCCAGATATGAAGCAGATATGATATAGTCTCTAATTCAGGCAAAAGAACTTTTCAACATTCTTAAAGTACATTAGAATTCTAGGTCCAATGTTTTGATTTCTTTTGATTAACATAAGAGAGCTTCTGAAGAAATGGATTGCTTCACTTTGAAAATGTATCATTTCTTCAATGTACATTAAGCAGATGTAGAAATCTGTTCTTGGCAATCACATCACAAGAATTCCTATGAAAAAGTCTACACTGAATAAACAGCTGGTCTATTTCCTGTTAATTGTAAAATTATTGGTTGCAGAAAAAAAGAATAGAACTGATTTTTTTCCTTAATCAAGATCTTAACATTTCATACTGTTTATTCGGTGAGTTCTAAAAATCTGTATGTTATTGCTTTTGTTTTAAACTTTGTGGAGGACTTTTAAAGTACTGAAAACAGAAAAAATATCCCCACAATATTGTACGAACACATATAATATAAGCACACATATATAATATAAACACAAATCAATTCACTTGCAATTAATTTCCCTAACAAAATGATTTTGTTAAATCTTCTACTTTTCTGCTGACATAGGAACAAATAATAACCACATAGGGTGTCATGTACTCATTTTCTATTGACAAATAATTTATAGGCAAATTTATGCAATGAAATAATTTATAGATTAATTAAGAGAAAGAGAAAAGGCATAATGTTGGGATAATTAGTCACATATCTTTTTGTTAGAAGTTAGAGTATGGTTAAAATAGAATTGCAGGACAGGAATAGTGACACATTTCTGTAACTTCTAGCATTCAGGAGATGAGATGGGGACCTCAGATTCAAGACCAGTCAGTCATTCTGTGCTACTTAGCAAGACCTTGTCAAAAAGAAAAGTATAATTGCCCACAGCTTCCTATTGCACATGGGATAAACACTAGATGGTGGCTTTCAAACTTTCTTTTCTTTATCCTTGATTAATATTTGGTGAAATGTAAACAAATATGACATTCCTACATGATAGCTGAGTCTTCCTTTTTTAATTTAATTTTATTTAATTTGTGAACATACTGTACAGAGGGGTTACAATTACATGTGCAGGATAATGTGTACATTTCTTACCAAGCATCGCAGCCTCCTCCTTC
>NW_012267289.1:6063162-6071640 GCF_000151885.1 Dipodomys ordii | reverse complement strand
AGATTGAAGAGAAGTGGAGAGAGTGGGCATCCTTGTCTTGTTCCTGAGTTAAGAGGAAATGGCTTTAGTTTTTCACCATTGAGTATAATGCTGGCTGTAAGTTTGTCATATACAGCCTTTATTGTATTGAGGAATGTTCCATGGAGCTGAATCTTCTTAAAGACTAGGATGATTTTTTTTCTTAGGAAAGAGAAGATATATTTCTATCAAGAGGAATTGCTTTTAAATGCAATGAATAATAAAAAAAGTTTTTGCAAGAATCACACTATCACCTGGAGCCAGTGGCTCATGCCTGTAATCCTAGCTACTCAGGAGGCTGAGATCTGAGGATCAAGGTTCAAAGCCAGCCTGGGCAGGAAAGTCCCTGAGACTCTTATCTCCAATAAACCACCAAAAAACCAGAAGTGATGCTGTGGCTCAAGTATTTGAGTGCTTGCCTTGAGTTGAAGAGCTGAGGAACAGCACCCAGGCTAGAGTTCAAGCCCCACAACTGACAAAAAAATAAAATAAAATAGTAAAAAATAAAAAGAATCACACTATCATATTTATATCACTTTTACATGTCAGGAAAGCATCGATGCACATTTTAGATAAAGTGAAACATAACAATGTGTGTAAAAGCACAATGTAAACAGCAACACACTCTTGTTTTAAATCTGAAGTATCACTGTCATTTAGACATACCAAACCTATAAATATCTCTGATATATCAAATCATTCATTTAGAGAGAGTAGAATATTACTTTTACTGCAATGGTTGGAGGCAATAGACAGCTTTGAAAGGAGATGATTAATTTCCTAAAGAAAATCTAGCAAATATATTATTTATATGGTTTTATCCTATTTCTCTCTTCACGTTCTTGCCTTTTTGTCCTTATCTATTATCATTTTGTATGACATTGTTCAATTAAGATTCCTGAAGGAGTTAACTTCTGAAGATTAGTAAAAGTTTAAAAATTCAGTTTGAACTAAGTTCTCATTGTTCTTGTAGCAAGAATTTTTAGAATACTAGAAGAGAGCACTAACGTATGGCTTTATGAATATAAATATAAGGACAGACATTTAACATGAAGAAGAAGGTTCATGTAACTGATAAATTAGGTACGTCATAAATTGTGTCTACTTTAAAAATTACTCTTATTAGCATATATCAATAACATAAGGGAGTAGTATAGGTTGTACTTTTTTTTTCTTTTTGTCCATCATGGGGCTTGAACTAAGGACCTGGGCCCTGTTCCTGAGTTCATTTTTTTTGCTAAGGCTAGCACTTTACCCCTTGAGCCACTGCTTTGCTTCCAGTTTGTAGGTGGTTAATTGGAGATGAATCTCACTTTTCTGCCCATGGCTGGCTTCAAAGAACCATAATCTAGATCTCAGCCTCCTGAATAGGTAGGATTTTAGGCATGAGCCACTGGTGCTTGGCTGTATAGTGTATTTGAACATCTTTGATCCCTCCATTATATTCCCATTCCTCATCTTCTTCATCACATACTTTTCAAAGAGTGTTTGGTGAGTTTATATCATGCCATACTTACATTGTGTGTTTGTGTTGCTGTAACATACTTCAATCATTTTACCCTTCAATCTTTTACCCTTATTAGCCCTTCCCCCTCTCCACTTCTGACCCTTCAGAGGGTACTCCATTTATATTCATAACCCATTATCATAATTGTCCTCATCATTCTAGTTCTAGGTTCAACAAGTAAGAACAGGTAGTATCCAGCTTTCTAAACTTGGCCTATCTTGCTCAACATGATGATTTACAGTTCCATATAGTTCCATATATTGTTCTGCAAGTGACACAATTTCATTTTTCATTCTGGCTGAGCAATATCATATGGTCTATCTATTTATCTATCTACTTATCATCTATCCGATATTTTATTTATCATTTCAGTTGGCCATTTCACTCGATTGTTAACTGGCTGGTATATAGATCTTACTTTACTCCAGAATTCTCCACTTAGTTGATATTTTCTGCTAATTTCAAAAGCTTGGAGAGAAGCTCAAATAAATAGAACTACTTTTTTAGTATAAATATTTTTATTGTAAAGATACTGTACAGAGGGGTTACAGTTACATGATTAAGGTAATGAGTATATTTCCAATCAAGCACTGTTACCTCCTCCTTTGTTTTTCCCCTACCAGCCCTTCCCTCTCACCTCCACAACACCTCTTCCCCACCCCTCCTGGAAGTTGTAAAGTTTGTTTTCAACATAGAGTCTTGTATATCTCATTGTTACAATGGGTCAACCTGTACTTTGTTTTAGTAAAATACTTAGAATGAATACAGAGGAAATCCTTAATACTTTGGACAAATTAATAGGTAGGAAACTATAGTATCCTCATTATGAGTAGGAAGTTTAGGAGAGGATTGTTTCAAAAGCCATCTATATCTCAGACTCATTACAGTTAATATACTGGGAACTGCCTTTGGATTGTGTGTAGTGGAAGGTGGAGGAAATGAGAAAGAAAGAAGACTTGTGAATTTTACAATTTGGAGAGAGCTTGAATTAACATGGAAATGGCTAGCATATTAAGTGCTGTTCAAATAGAGATATGACAAATTATGTATGATTTTGACAAACATAAGTACTCAAAATGAATCTTATTAAACATAGCAGATGGTTCACATATATGTAGAGTCAGTTTTGGGGGGCTTTCATGTTTCCACCAAAATTCAACAGCACATTAAATCACTCTACTCAACACTTGGACTAGCTTCAAAGTGTTGACTAGCATAGTTTCAACTCAAAGAACAGTTTATTCCCCATGATGAAGAAGTCTAAGTCCATAACGCTGACTGAAGAATATTCCTTCAGAAACTTTTTGAGTTTACTATAGGTAGAACTCATTATTAACAGGTTTATAAAACTATCTAGTCCCTTTATACAAGAGAAAAGAAAAGATGTTTAAACTGATTCATGAGGGCTTTTAAGTTTTATCTCCACACTTTGTATTTTCTCACTATCTTTTCCTTCTCTGAGCTTATTACAATTTAATACAACATGTATATTATTGCATAATTGATTTTTTAAAATCATTGTACCATAGTTTAATCCTCAAAGAGGAAAGCATTCTGCACACTATGATTTCTGTAGAGTCTGGAAATATGTTGGGACTTCAAAGTATTTTATACATGTTTGTTAATTAAATAGTTGAAAACAAAATAGTTCTATGATGTCTGGAAATTTTTAGTTCTTTGACACTGTCTATGTTGAATGTAATTTGCCCTTCTACATATAACTTTACATTATGGAAATTTGGAAGTCATAGGACTCTTTTAACTTTGATGGTATTTAAGATCATTATTGTAAATTGAAAGCCAATACATTAAATATGCACAAATTTTCTTGTAAGGCCTTTGCATAAGTAAATGTTACTTTTCTTATGGCTTTATCTTTTTTTCTCAGGAATAAATAAATAAATCAGCAGAAAAATATTTATATAGGTGGGATTCAATGTTCCCACTGGGAAATGTGTTTTATGAGCTCCAAAAAGAATGCTCCCAGCAAATTATAATTACTACCCTTGAGAGAAAAGCAAAAATGCAAGAAATTATTTCCACTTAATTTGGTGGGAATTGTGTCTATGTAATACACTTGAAAAAATAATGGGAAAGTAGCAGAGGAATGATCACAGCAAAATATTTCTTATTTCACAGTTCAATATAAGTGAATGGTGAGTCTTTTTAACACAGAGGAAAGTCATATCATTGTGTGTATGTGTGTGTGTGTGTGTGTGTGTGTGTGTGTGTGTGCGCGCGCCTGTGTACATGAACATCCTGTGTACATTAGGGCTTGAACTCAGCCTGGCAACTGTCCCTGAGGCTTTATATTTTTTTATGCAAGGCTAGTAGTCTACCACTTGAGCCACAGCTCCATTTCAAGTTTTGGGGGTTAATTGGATATAATATCCTCATGGGCTTTCCTGCCCAGGCTAATTTCACACCTGAATCCTCAGATCTCAGCCTCCTGAATGGCTAGGATTGACCATACAAGTGACCAGCAGCTGCCAATTTTTAAAGGCAGTTCTTGGAAAGAAAAATAAGATCCGACTTTTCTTTTTGGAGCATTTTCTTTATATTTGACATCATTCCAAGACCTTGGTACACACTGACAAACTAAATCCTCCAACAGCAAGATGAAGTGAAGCCTATCTTCTCCATTTTGCAGATGAGAACATTCTCAGAGCTGACCTCACCTTGCTTAGTTACCCAGTTGCTAAATGATAGCACCAAGATGCTGCCTTGCTTAACTTGCATACAAGTTGGATGCTAGATTTAAGTAGCCAACTACAAGTGCTGTCCATCTTTGCTTGGGATCAAATTGCTTAATTGATACTGAGTGAATGCTTTTCACAGCATATGAAACATCAGATTCAGAAGATCCTGAGTTTAAATGTTATTTAAATTAATTAATCTAAATTATACATTTGAAGTGTTGACTGGATTCAAAGTTAGAAGATTTCCCGTTACAAAGAGCAGATAGTTGAAAAAAAACAAAAACAAGCAGAGAGACAGTTCGTTAACATTGATGATTCATAGTACTGTCTGTCCCAGAAGATTAGTTTAACTCCTGGAAGGTGAAATATTCCATCCTCTAGATAGAAATAAAGAGAGCCAATAAAAAGTAAAGCATATACGAATCAAGATTAAGAAAGAAGAAAAAAACCAGGAGCCTAGGAGTCTGGTCTGTTTTGTGGTAAACATTTTGATGTGGAGCAGAGAAGAGACTCTGGCATATTGAGCAGGTGGAAGAACTTTGGGGAAATCCTGCATTTGGTTGGTTGCAGTTCTGGTCATTGCTTTTGTTGGAGTGAAGGTTTTTCCATATCTGTTTTTCCAGATTGCTCTTTACTCATTAGCAGTACCCCAACCTTCCCAGCATTCACTGCAAGATGTTTTCAAACAGAGTTGGTCATGGTTGCCAGTTTTGCTGAATCTAATGCTATTAAAAATGCAGTGATTTCTTTTTTTAAACCCTGTAGAATATGATATGTATGTGTTATAAACTAATAACTTTACCCTCTTTTCTTTCTTGGTTTAATTTTCTCTGGCTTCTCTTAAAAACTATACTCACATTGCCCTGGCAGTAAAATTCTCCCTATATTGTGGTATTAAGTTTGTCATAGCCCATTGTGGATTTTATGTTTTGTGATAGCAGTTTAATGTGTTAAAGCATAAGCATGTTTGGTTTATTTACTTCTGTGACTGAAATATGCTGGGTTTATTTAAAAAGAGAGAGAGAGAAAAAAAAACTAAGTTCTCATATGAGAGTTTTAAGCCAAATTCCCTCTGTCCAGATGGCTCCTGCTACTAAGCCAGGAAAATGTAGAGCCTTTCTATTTACTGCGGATTTGTTTATAGTGGCCCTTGATTGCTATTAATGATCCCCAGCTGTAGCAGCTACCTAGGCATGTCTTCTTCCATTTCTTATACCCCCATTAACTCCTTGGGGATGGGTTCCTGTTTCTCTGTTGTCTATGTCCTTTCTATTTCTTTCACAAAGGAAACACAACATTCATTTCCAGACCTCCCAGAAAAATAGTGGAAAAATTAAAAATATTTGCATGTCTTAACAAGGACTTTCTTTGACTTATATTCTTTATACTTATCCAACAATATGCATATTCATTTTTGTTCACTTTGTTAGAGAATGAATTATTTTTTGGGGGGGGGTCTGGTCGTGGGGCCTGAACTCTGGGCCTAGGCGCTGTTCCTCAGCTCTTCAGTTCAAGGCTAGCGCTCTACCACTTGAGCCACAGAGCCACTTCTGGCTTTTTTCTTTTTGCTTATGTGATGCTGAAGAATCAAACCCAGGGCCTCATGCATGCAAGGCAAGCGCTCTACCACTGAGCCACCTTCCCAGTCCCTAGAGAATGAATTCTTAAGCCTCTAAGGCATACAAACATGACTCACACATACACATTTCTCCCTATTCACTTCAGATTCTCTGAAGTTATTTTAGGTAGGGCTTTGTTAATTCCATAAAGCGTTTCATTACTTGAAGACTTCTTGACTACCACTGTCCACTTATTTGTACTTACTGTTCATTTCAGTTACTGAAGACTTAAACAAATGAAAACATCTTAGGGTTTAGCAATTCCCACTGTGTTCAGAAATGGAACATTTCTGTAGCCTCTACTAATACTCTTTAGATAGAGAACATTCTCTATAGGACAATAAGTGAGTAGTGGAGAATCAGCTTGACTTTCATTCTTTCATTATCTGGCTATAGCACCAAGTACATAGAGTACCATTTAAGGTAAAATATATTTGCCTTTTGATGTTTTCCTTCTTTGCTTTTGCTCTTTATTTTTGACCTACTTTAATTATTAAGCTACAAATCCTTTTGGAAAATTTTAACAGGCTTCTTTGCCAGTTAACAGGACACTTTATAATAATCTAACATCTTTGGAATATGTTCTCCCTCCCTGGTGGTGTTACATACTTAACATGCTTTAGCTATTATTTCTTCCAAAGACTTTTGATCTAGATGTTTTTAATCATTCCCTTTTGCAGAGGGAGATACTGAGACGTAGAGAGATTAGAAATAACCATCATCTAGACACTGCATCCTAAGAATAATTAAATAAATTCATTATCTAAAATTTTTCTCCAGGGAGAAGCATTCACATTAGAGTGAATTAAAATGAAAACTTTGCAGTCATTGTCTTAGGAAGGATCTAGGGCCAGGAAACAAGCTGTTAAATTGCAACAATGAGGCTGGGATATAACTTAATGGCAAAGTGCTTGCCTAGCAATTACAATGTCCTGGGTTCGATTCCCCAGTTCCAAAAAAAAGAAAAGACAAAAAAATGCAGCAGTAGCAGTATCAGAGTCTTGAGGCATGATTATGAAGAGCAGCCATGAAAGTGTTATTAGATAAAATGTACTAAATGTAATCTTATCACCCTTTATATTTAAAGACAAAAGAGTAAGTTGCTTTTGCTATCTTTCTTGATTGAGAGGGCAAAAATCTCCACTTAAAAAATTAAAATTTATGTGTATACATTTTTAAAACAAGAAAATTTACCATGCATTAATACATTTGAGTACTACAAATTGACAAAATTGAATAACACAAATCAGTAATTTTATTAATTGTTAATAAGTCTCATAATGTAGCTAAGTTGTTTCAGATTGTATGAGAAACTTTCAAAAGTTATTTTGTGACCTAGTTCTTCAAGTAGGGTTTTTCCTTGCACTTCAATACAGGTAACATTGATTATTCTCTTCATATTGTCAATGGCTTCTATTTAAACGTGATCATGATCAGAGGTTGTGTGCTTAGGGCTTGACTCAGGAACGTTTCTCTCTAGGATGGCACTTTTACAAGTGGGAGTTCAGGGTTGCTTAGCTAAATCCCCGGGTACAAATCCACTACGAGAGGCAGCACAATGCAGTGTGCTTTAAGTGAACAGATACATTCCAAAACCAAATGAGGACTTGGGGAATTGTTCACAGTTCACTAAATAACCAGCTGTGCAAATGCCCAGACACAATTGGTCTACTATAGTATTTGAGAATCATGGAGGGTCATCGAGTTCAGTACTCAGATGGGTGCCCAGCAGGGATGCAGGTTTTGTAGATCCAGAAGTCACTGATATGAGTCATTATTGGAGATTATTTTTTAAAAAAAGACTGTCTGAGCCTCTTTGAATATAGCTATTGAGTCAGCCACATATTCTGCCTTTTAATTCCCAGATTCTGTAAATTTCCTCCCTAAAATTTATCTAAAGACAAATGTCTTAGTATGGATTTCCTCTTTCTTAAATTTCTTACTCTTAAGAAGAAATGACAAGATAAAAGAGATATACAAAAGGAATTAGGATTTTTATCAAGAGGGAAGTAGGTTCCTTAATAAAAAATACATTTATTTATCTGATTATCTTTTTCATTCCTGTATTTTCCTTCTTTATCCATCAAGCTGTAGTCACATTTCCTTTGCTATATCATTTGGAGCTCCTAAAGTTTGTATGCATATTCCCTTCTATATTAAAATAGAAGTCTTCTACCAGACTTCAGTTTCATTCTACTATTTCTGTTTTCTTCATTGGCTTTCTCTATTTTTTTTTTTTTTGCTCAGCTGTATCTTAGTGAACAAGTTCTAATGATTAAAATATAAATTCAGTATATTTATAATCATTTGCTTCTTTAAGTACTTAAGGTAATTTATTAACTTATTAAGACAGTTGTTAAATTGGCAGTCTTTTGTTCTTTAGATAAAGAATATTACAGAAAATTCTGTTTCTTTTTGGCTACATAGCACTTCAAGTTTTTAATCATACTTTGGAACCAATTTTGGACATGCTTTGGATAAAAATATTTATTATTCAAAAGAATATAAATAGAGGGCTGGGAAGGTAGCTCAGTGGTAGAGTGCTTGCCTTGCATGCTCGAGGCCCTGGGTTCGATTCCTCAGCACCACATAAGCAAAAAGAAAAAAGCCGGAAGTGGCACTGTGGCTCAAGTGG